>NW_004567107.1:58196857-58229807 GCF_000260355.1 Condylura cristata | reverse complement strand
TTTTTTAATTTTCAATATATTCTATGTCTAGGCCTAGTTCTGTATGCATAAATAAATAAATCTTAAAAAAAAATACAGAATGAAATACAATTTAGCTATAAAGATAGCTGAACTATAGCTCCTCTCAAAAACATGGACAGAGCTGAAGGGTTAGATTAAGCTAAGCAAAATAATACAAAAGGAGAAAGACACTGGTTTTATTCTATGTGTAATATAAACAAAACAACAGATGAGGTAAATCCAAACCACAAACTAACCCTAGAAATCTGACTGTAAAATTGAGAATACCAGAGTGGGACAGTGGAGAGCAAAGCCAGGCAAGAGCCTACTGGTCTGTGCCAGAGACCATAGGTTCATCTGAGGAGGTCTGCTCTCTGAAGCATATGTAGTATTGTAAACCAATACTAGCTCACTAATAATTAAAGAAGATATCACATATATACAGAATACTTCAGAAATTTTCATAGAGATCAGGAAAATCAGTCTCACCAAACTAAAAAAATATATATATAAATAAATAAAATGACTGCTATCATATTTCTCAAGAGTATTCTTAGCTATAAAAAGACAGTAGAGCAACATTATGGTAAACTATACAAAACAAAAAAAGTCTACTTTCACCACTTTTTTTTGTTACTTTCACCACTTTTAAGTGTACAAGTCAATGACATCAGTGCATTCACGATGGTAAGCAACAGATTATCTTTAAAATCCTAAATGAAAAGTTTAATGTGTTTAACCTACAATTTTGTTTACTGCTGAAATTTCACGTAAATGTCAAAGTATAATAAATCACTTCAGGCCTTAGCCAACTGTATGGATTTAGAATGCAACTAGAACACTCTTACACTTTATACAAAAGTTATCTCAAAGTTTTAAGAACTTGCATGTAAAACCTGTAGTTATAAAATATCTAAGTAGTAATAACTTTGACATTGGCGTTAGTGATATCTTTGTGGCTTCATTTCAATGGCAATAGAAACAAAACAAAACTGAAGAAATGGGAATACATCAAACTAAAAACTTTGCATCATGAAAGAAATCAGAATAAAAATGAGAAGACAACCTAGTAAACAGAAGAAGCTTTTGGAGAAAACCAAACAACCAACAAGGGATTAATATCTAAAATTTATGAAGAACTCAAATAACCCGATTAAAATCAGGCAGAGGATCTGAAAAGACACTTATTCCAAAAAAGACAGATGACCCACAGGCACATGAAAGATCACTTATTAGAGAAATGCAAATCAATACAAGAAATCAGCTCACATGTGTGGAATGGCTGTTAGCAAAAAATAAGAAACAATTGTTAGCAAGATGTGGAGAAAAGGGAATCTTCATATGACATTGGTGGGTAAACTCATATAGCCACTATGGAAAACACAGATTTCTCAAATTGAAAATGCCATACAATCTAAATATTCTAATCCTAGGTAATTTTCTGAAAAAATATGAAAACATGAATTTAGGGAGATTTATGCACCACTGTGTTCATTTCAGCATTATTTTCAATAGCTAAAAATTAGAAAAAAATCTATGATGTCATGTCATTGATGCATGAAACAATGGGGAAACAGTATGCATACACAATGGAATAGTACTCAACTATTAAAAAAAAAAGAAAAGAAAACAGGGACAGGATAAGTGAAATAAGTTGGATAAGTGAAATAAGTTCAGAAAAATAAATAAAAGACAGTATATGATTTCACTCATATGTAGACAATAAACAAAAAGAAGAAACAAACCATTCAGATTATGAGAAATACTGGCTACCAAAGAAGGGTGTTGGCTTAGAGAATAAATTCAGAAACAGATGTCAACAATGTGGTGATTGATGGAAACCAGGTTTTACATGGTGAGTATAATGTGTATATAGATATCAAACTGTATGCAAAGTATATAACTAAAAGCTTGTCATCCTATGAATCATGTTACTTCAATAAATACTTAAAACATTACTGTAGGTAGATAAAATTTTGGAGCTATTACCAAAAAGCAGCTGTATTTAAAAAAAAATAACTTCTCCAATATTTAGAGAAACATGATAATACAAAAGTGATTAAAATAAAAGATGGTTAATTATAATGGTAAATGTTACTATGCTCTTTAAATTATTAAAAAATTATAATTAATGAGATAAACATTTTCAGCATGGTATTAGAAAACACGTGTTTTTTTTTTTTTAATTTTCAATATATTCTATGTCTAGGCCTGTCTCTCTAGACCTTACGTTTCAGTTGGTGATCTTTCCTTTAAAAGCCAACATTCATGAAGTTTTTTGCTCTTTTCTGTTTTCCATCAGCCCAAAATGCATGTTTCCTTTCGCACCCTTTTCTCCATTATATGGTAAGGACATGAAGGAGGGATTATGTTTTTGCAAGGAATGTTTTTGGTTTTTTTTTTTTTTTTTTTTTGCAAGGAATGTAGGTAAAGAAAGACTAGAAATCAGCTATCAATCAGCAAGATATTCTTGTTCTCATAAGCTAGGGTGGCCTTAATAAAACAGTGATGACTGATGACTTCAACCACAAACACTCGTTTTCTCACAGTTCTGGGGACTAGATGTCCTATAGGCTCGAGTGTGGCTGCCGCTGACTCTGCTTTCCTTGAAGCATCTTCTTGCTGTGCCCTCCCATTTTCTGCTTCTTCCTTTTCATACTGAATGAAGGTCCATCCTTCTGGACTCATTTAGTCTTAAATACCTCTTTAAAGATCTCATCTGCAAATATGTTTATATTCTGAGGGAGAGAGAATTCGGGCTTCAGCATGTAAATTTGAGAGAACACAAATGGGTGGTAGTATAGTAGGAGTTAAATGCCAGCGCTAAATAACAGTCCTGACAACCAGACGCTCTCCTTAAGTCCCTTTTTATCTTACTTATTCCTCACAATTCTCTAAAGTTGGAATTATTTTTTAATCCTAAAAGAGGAAACGCAGTGGCTCAGTACCTGTCTAAAATCTAACAGGTAGAAAATGAAGGAACCAAAACAGACACAGGCAGCCTGATTCCAGTGCATACTGCTTCAATTTTCCCAACCTTGTTATGCCCCCCCCCCTTTTCTTTAAGATTTATTTGTTTTATGTACACAAGAGTTGGGGTATTGGCCGGAGGTGCAGGAAGTGAGAAGATTCACCAGAGACAGAACATGCAGGTCTACTGAAGTACACTGCTGAGGGGAGCAGCAAGCAAGACAGGAGAGGTCTGCCACACCATGTGGGTCAGCTCCCTGGCACAGAGATCGAACTCATGCTGCAGTGGCTGTGAACAGCTTCATAGTGCTGTGCTTTTACTGGATGCATCACCAGGGAGGGCCCTTTTCTAAGCTGAGGAAACTGACAGATATTCACTGTCTGCACAGTGTAGATGCTCACTTGAGAGGCAAGATGTGAGTTCAAAGAGCACTGATTCCAGGTTCTTTCTTTACCTGAGCTAAGGGTTTGTTTTTTATTTTTTGAGAGGTATTAAAGATAAACTAAACTGAGATGTACAGTTCCTTGTGCAAAATGCTATCTTCCAAGCAAAATAAACTCACTTTGGAGTGTCAATGGGAGAAGAGGTGCAAGCAAGTTTTTCCTGTTTTCCTCATTAAAGAAAAGGAAGTATGTACATCAGAAAAGAGTTCAGAAGCAGATCAAGGACAAGTGCTTTGAGAACAGAGAAAACTAGTTACTTCCTTGCTCCTGCTGCTCCATTGCTCCATTTGGTCCCTGAGTTCAATAATTTTTTGTAAAACCAAAAAGAGTTCAGTGAGGCGCAGTGTTAAGGTATGTGTCTTGGGAGAAAAGATCTGAGAGAATTAATTTGTTGTTTACAGGTAAGGAGCAGTTCCTGTAGGTTAGCTGTTCTATTTTGGGCTTAGAGGGAGAAGTGATTAACATTTCTTTCTGTTCAAGCAGACTGTGGAATAAGACTCGGCATAAACAGAAGCAACTATCAGGCTTCTTGCAGGCAGAAATCAAAATCAAATGGGAGCTAATAAAATGCTGGTAAAGACAATTCTGGTGTTATGTAGGCCAGTCGGGAAAAAGATGAGGTTTAAAAAGGAAAAACACATACGAGGGAATGCTACACTTGTCTTCAAATACTCTGCAAGAATTACCTAAATCGTTTAATGCATTATATGACTTATCTGAATTAGAAGCTAAAAAATTGTTTGTTCCCTGAACTAATCTCAAACTCCAAAATTAGACCCTTTGTAAATGTATGTGGTTTTATGTCATCTGAATTTTCTTTCTAAGGGAAAAGTAATTCTACTGAATTATCAGACCCATTTCTAAAGCAAGATCTCTATAAAATGATAAGTGGTGTGACTGGCTTTAAATATATTTTTAGTACTATATTGATATATATTTGATTAGTAGCAGTTTATTAAGCAGAAGCATATAAAGAAATGTGAAAATTCCTTGCACTCTCTTATATTCTCCATTGCTAGCTGCAATTTTTAATCTCATGCTTAAGTTTTCTATTTCCCCAATGCTTACATATGTAGACACATATTTACTTCTCAGCTGTACTGAAATATAAGTGGTATGTAAAGGGTACACAAAATTATTGTATAAAAATTAATGAATTTGGTCATATGCATGCATCAGGAGTAACATCACTACTACCAAGATGTAATAACATAGCATTCACTGCCTAAATATTGCTTGTGTCCCTCTGGTTTTTAGTTTTTTTGTTGTTTTGATAAAGACAGTAACATGAAATCTATACTCTCAACAAAATCTTAAGTGTACAGTACCTTAGAGATGCCCTAGAATTTATCTATTGAGCAAGTCTCCAAATCCGCCTCCCTCACCTCTGCTAACCACTGTTTTATTGTCTGTTACTATAAGTCTGACTATTTTAGATGCTTCCACACCAGGAATAGGATAATATTTATCCTGTGATTTATTTTACTTAACATAATATCTTCCAGGTCTACCTATATTGTTGCAAATGGCATGATTCTTTACCTTTAAAAGCTGATCAATATTCAATTGTATGTATATACTGCTTAAGATAAGATTTAGAGATTCAGTGCCATTCCTATCAAAATACCAGTGGCATGATTTAGAGAAAAAATGTTCTAAACTCATTTATTAATAGTACCACAAACACCTAAAAAGTCAAAGGAATCTTGAGAAAACGGAATAAAGCTGGAGACATTATACTTCCTAATTTCAAAATGTAAAGCAAAAGTAATTAGAATAGTATGGAACTGCCATAAAGGTACTCAACTAAACCAACGAAGCAGAATGAAAACACCACAAATAACCCCCTGGTTTGTATATATGGTTAATTTTGGGTAAAAGTGCCAGGAATAGGGCAATTTAAACAAATGTTGCTGGGAAAGTTAGATACCTACATGCAAAAGAATGTAACTGCACGCATATGTTATACCATATAAAAAAATCAGCCAGAAACACCCAAATATAAGACATGAAATTGCAAAATCCCTCACAGACAACAGAAGAAAAGCATGAAATTGGTTGTGGCAATGATCTCACTCATATGAAAAGGTACAAAAATACAAGTGAATTATATCAAACTATATTTTGCACAGCAAAGGAAATAATCAAGATTAGAAAGGAAACCTATGGGATAGGAAAAATGTTTGAAAACTATCTGAAAAGTGGTTAATATCCAAACATATGAGGAATTCCTGCATTTTAAAGGCTGCAAAATAATAAAATAATCCTAATGACTGAGAGTTCTTCGAAGAACACATATATGTGGCTAAAAAGTATGTGAAAAATGTGCTCCACATGACTAATAAGCAAGGACATGTAAACCAAAATCACAGTGATCTATCACTTCATATCTGTTAAGACAGCTACTATTAAAAAAAGATACTAAGTGTTGGTTAGGTTCCAGAGTTTTTATAACGCATTGTACTGTTAAGAATATGAAAGACCACTTGTTAGTTATGAGATCTTGACAGGTTATTTAACCTTTTTTGACTTGTTTTTATCATGTGAAAAGGGGTGCTGAATGCACACTCGTGTCAATGTAGTGTGTGTGTGTAAATCAGTGCCTGGAACATTATCACTTTGGGAGTATTATCTGTTGATGTTATTATTGTGAACAAGTCTACATTTCTGATACCCTGACATAGACTAGATATTTTCAAACTTAAAAAAATAATGTGAAAATGCACTGATAACGATTTTAAAAATACTTGATTCCTGTTAAGGGAGGAATGTTTCATGTACATTGATCATATATTGCTTTATGAATTACTTGCTCATATTTTTATGTTTTTATTTTTTTATTATGCAAGACTATTAAGGTATATTCTTCATATTAAAGGTGTGTAAATGTCATAGTTAATTTCTTCCATTATATAAATTATCTTTTAGGGCCCTTCCTGGTGGTGCAGCAGGTTAGAGCACAGCACTAAGAAGTTAAAGCCACTTCAGCATGAGTTTGATCCCTGCTCCTGGAGGTGACCCACGTGGCACAACAGACCTCTCCTAACCTGCCCGCTGCTCCCCTCAGCAGTGTATTTTGTCGATCTGCCTGTTCTGCTCCCATTCTGTCTCTGGTGAAGCCTCTCACCCGCACCTCTGATCTGTACCCCCCAGTTCTCTATGCATATATAAATATTTTTAAAAATAAATTATCCTTTAATTTTGCTTAGTTTTGTATTTGGATAGAAGTCTTCAATTTTCATATAAACATTTCTGTCATTTTTTCTTTTATTGCTGTGAAGTATGTGACTGCCTAATAGGAAAGGTCTTTCTCATATAAAGATATATTGTATCTTCTTCTAACTATTTTTGTGACTCTTTAAACCATACAGAATTTAGTTTTCAGTATATAATGAGGTTGGGTTATAAGTTTTTTTCTCCAATGAGAAAAAATTTACTCATTAAACTTTCAGTTTTCTTTGTTGATCACACACACATGCTTCTTTCTCTTCTATTAACATATTTGTCTACTATACTTTTGTAATTCCAGTAATTTTATTGTTTTTATAGAGAAAGTCACCAACCCCAATTGTAATTTTAATATTTGACTTTGAAACTGTTTATTCTCCTAAATCCCAAATCCATCAACCTTCGTAACCAAGAGTATGGATTTTAGTTTGAAAATACTGTATGTGATGTGCCTCCCTGTGGTCCAAGGGGTTACATCTCAGCATTACCAAGCTATCAGCAGCTACTGCAGCAGTTTGATCCCTGGCCAGGGAGCTGACCCACATGGTGAGGAAGACTTTTCCTGACCCATCCATTGCTCCCCTCAGCAGTGTATTTCAGTACATCTGCCTTTTCTGCTCCCCACTCTGTCTCTGGTGAATTCTCTCACCACTCCTCTGGCGTATAACCCATTTCTTGTATGCATAAATAAATAAATCATTTTAAAAAATTAAAATCCTGCGTTATTGTTTCTATTGTTAAGAATTACAGAAAATTAGGAGCTAAAATGGAGAGAATTCAGCTTGCTTTCAGATAACTTTCAAACAAGTCAGTTCTTACTTTAGATTTTCTCATCAGTGTCTAGGAAATGAAGACCCACTCGAAGTTTAATTAATAGGCTAGTCTTAGGCAACAATAAAACATATTGACTGAGCACATTACCAACCAGACACTATGTTATTTCATTCAATCCTCCTGATAGTGCTATAAAATAAATATTTCTATGCCCATTTTCTGGAAGAGAAAATGGATACTTAGAGTATGCGACATGCTCAGATCTTACAGCTCATTAATTCTAGGGCTCAAGATTCAAACTGAGAACAGTATTCACACTTGCCAGAAAAATTTCACACTTGCCACAATCCCCCACTTGCCATGCTTGTTTTCTAAGGACACATGAGTTCCTTGATATAAACCCAGGCTGAAACTGATGAAGCTGGGAAGATTTACAGACTACAAATCCTTCACAGTATGTGAACTCATAGGGCAGGAGTTAGCACCAATAAGGAAACACAGTAAATATTTTCAGGCTTTGTGAGTCATGTGGTAGTGTAAAAAGAGGCATTAATTGTATGTCTGTTAACCTATTTTGCAAAAACTTCACACTTGAAAAGAGGTGGCAGCCAAGATTTGACCCATGCTCTAGAATTTCTGGACTCTTCATATAAAGGACTTCTAGTAACTTTTAAAGTGGCCTGCTTTTCATTTTTGATTTCCACTTTGCTTAACAAATAATTCAGTCCAATGAATATTTATTGAGCATCTATCATGTGAATTGCTGAACTTAGGACAGATACGAACAAAATGGCAATTTCTGTTCAAGGAACTTAAAATTCATTTCCTTGTCCTATTTTTTCCAGTTTAAACTTATTACTTCCATTTCTTGTAATTTAGATGTTTTTGTTTAGTTGCATTGTTTTGAACTTTTGTGAAAGGTATGTTTATTAGGTAATAGTGATGTCCTGCATTGTTTTTGCAACATTGTTTTTCAATATTGTACTACCATAGAGTTTAAATGTGCATTCAGTGAAGAAAACACATTTTAGTGAAGACAAAGTACTGCTGAGATTACTTACCTTTGCTCTAGTTTTAATCTTGCCTTGCAAATGATAAAAAAGACTGAATTCTTTCTTTACATGCATTCATCTACAATTCAACCTGGTGGTTTGCTATTATCAAAGTCTTTTTTAAAGTCTTAGTTAATACATATGTATGATCTCTCCAAGGACAATTTTATTTGATTCATCTTGCAACCAGTTTCTATTGCATATGTAACTTCAATAAGCTTCAGAGGATAATGAGGTGGTGTGGTCCACTGTGTAGAGCAATTACTAGGCTTCAAGAGCTTCCTAATCCTTTCAGAGTTTCCTGGAAAACTCTTCCTTGGCCCATGTCCATGGGTGACAGTCTCTGCCATCCTCAAAGTAATTGGGAGATTGGAATTCCACGCTGATTCTCTATGATGCAGCAAGGGCCTGGCTCAAAGCTTTAGTGGAATTCCTGAGGCAGTCTACCCACAAAGCTTTCTGTAGATCTTTGCTTTCAATGTGTCCCTCATACTATTTCCAAAAGCAAAGACAAATAAGAAGACATCCATTTCCATTTAGTATTTCAAGTTCTTTGCCTTTTTGTTAATCTTGTGATTAAAACAAATCAAAGCCACAAAACTTTTTATATTCCAGATATTTTACCTCTTAGAGAATTCACAACAAAATACATTATATACGCTTCCTTCAGAGTCTCAAATGACAGGGCTCTGGCCACTGACCAATGTCAACTTGAATAATTTGCTATCACTTTTATTCATCCATATAATTAATTATTTCTGTGAGGATTTATAGAATTGTTCTGTACTTGATATTCAAACTTGTGATCTTTGAACTGCTCAAGATAGAGCAGAAAACAAGAAAGAGTAGTAAAGAGTAAACAAGAAAGACAACTGCAAAGAGCTGATATTTCCTGGATGCCTTATATGGTACATTTGTTACAAAAACTTGGACTGTGTGGGCAGAGAAGTCTGGGCTCAGGTGATAGTTTCACCACTAATTCGCTGTATATTTCATGCAACATTTTAGTTCTCTGTGCCTCAGTGAT
This sequence comes from Condylura cristata, assembly GCF_000260355.1. NCBI lineage: Eukaryota > Metazoa > Chordata > Mammalia > Eulipotyphla > Talpidae > Condylura > Condylura cristata. The sequence continues at coordinate 58,220,312 of NW_004567107.1, read as the reverse complement.
ATCATCCATAAAATGGAATAAATTTAATATTGTATTATAGGAAGGCTGTATAGGATATCTTTAATTCATAACTTGATTCAGAGTGTTAATATAAACCAAGATTAGCTATTGATTTCACATATTTTTACCATTAATAAGTTATCACAAACATGCCTATTCTTGCTTTAGCATATATTACTAAATTTTTACTATTGGCAAAAACCTGACCTTTTGTTATATTGCTACATATGCTCCCTGCATTGGAGAATTGTAAAAATCCGTTGAAGGGACACAGGTCAAAAAATATTTTATATGCTGGAATCTGTACTTATATGAGTTTGCATAAGGTTTTAAAGGAAAGATGGTTTGTTTGGGGAGGTTTGCAGAAGTCATGATATTACAATGAGGAAGCAGATAGGTGATGGAATAAGGGAAGAAATGTTCTTTAGGCAAAAGGAACTGTATGTGCTGGGCTAATCCTGCTCATTCTGGAAAAGTATTTCAATTTGTCGAGATGTACAACAGAAGTCAAGAGTTGACAATGGTTGCATCCAGAGTAGAGAATAAAGAAACATATCAAAATTCTTGAATAGGAAAAAGGATTTGCCATTAATTTTGAAAGTGAAAAAGGAGCTTGCCATTAATTTTGAAATTGATGGAAGTTTCAACCAATATGCCTATCCACTAAATAGCACATATTACACCTATTTTACAAGTGACAAAACAGATTCAGCAGTGAATGATAAAATTGCAAAATTAAGAGAAAGTTCTATCTTGCCGTTACTTTATAGAGTTAACAGATGCCCAGAAGAATTATGAGGCCTCTCCTGCCCTAACAACCTCTCCAATCACCCTGCCATTCCTAGCACTAGAAAGATGTATGAAAAATGAAAGATAATACCCCTGTATACACTCATTTACCTAGTCAGAGAATTACTGTTGTGAAGACTTGTGTATGTATAAGCAATATATTTTGGGAATTTTGGATTTCTTTCAAGGGGGAGATAAAATGTAAAAATGTCTCCAATTTACTGAAGGTTTCAGATAAGCGTAAATGAATCTGATGAAACAACCTATAATATACACTATATTTTTTTATTGGAAAGAAAAGAAAATTCATTCATGGAAGATGACATTGAATGCCAACAGTATTTCCAGTTTTGTACATCAATTATCTAACTTGAACCTATCTTCACCTTACCTTTTGAAAAGTGTTCACAGAAAACGAAATGACAAAGCACGTTCTTACATAGGAGAACAAGACTTATAGGTGAGAGATGTCTGACAGAGAAAGTGAGAAACAAAGTTGACGGGATGTTGCTGGTATACAGTTAACCATGCAGGAAAAGTGTGGGGCTTTCTTTCAAACCCACACTGCAATTACATGAGTCCAAAAGATCTAGCTGCATTGGCATTGACTTCAAGGGTAACTCTGATACATTGTGAGGCCTTTAGCATGAATTTTTACCAAATGTGAGGCATATTATTACTTTATCATATAAAGGATCAAATGAACAGTGTTAAGGCGCAGGACGCTCAGGCATATTCATGAGAATCCCAAGGGATTACATAAATACAAAAATCAGGCCCTCCCTGGTGGCGCAGTGGGTTAAACACAGCACTAAGAAGCTAAAGCCACTTCAGCATGAGTTTGATTTCTGCCCCAGAGGTGACCCACATGGTGTGGCAGACCTCTCCTGACCCGCCAGCTATCCCCTCAGCAGTGTATTTCGTCAGTCTGCCTGTTCTGCTCCCTACTCTGTCTCTGGTGAATCCTCTCACCACCCCTGCACCTCTGGCCTGTACCCCAGCTCTTTATGCATAAATAAATCTTTTAAAATTATTGGGAATATTGTATTAATGGGAAAATCTATTATTTATATATCAAGACCCCTTCTTAGAGGGAAAAAAAAAACTGTACTTTATTTGTGCTCACTTCAGAAGAGCAGACTTTGATCCTCATTTATATGGATTACAGAACATCTTTTTATTGGGTTGAGGTTATCATAGGTAATCTCTACAGTATCTTTGGTGACTTATAAAATCTTTTTCTTTGTAATGCCCTATGGTTTTAACCTGATATGCCTACATGAATTTATTCCCTTTGGATTCTACTATGCTAGCTGATACTAGAGATTCATATCTGTTTCATAAAATATATAAAATTATCTGTTGACATATTTTCTTTCCCTGTGCTTTCTATTCTTATTTCACTCAAGTTATGTATAGTTTAAGTGTTCCTATTCTATTTCAAATTTCTTCCGTACATTTTAATGCTTTGTTTCACTGAGATACAGTTTATGAATTCCATTTGTTCTAATTCAGTGTTTACCTCTGTAAGTTTTCCTAATATAGGCATTCAATTTTAACTGTTTATTGTTTATTGTTTTTAGGTCTAAAATATTTTTTCTACATCAGCCTGGTTTTCATTTTTAATGTTTTATACTTTCTGCAAGTTTTCACAACTTATACTTACAATACATTTTAAACATGTACAGTTTGTAAAATTTAGATATAAATTAAAATTAAAATTAAAATGTATTTATATATATAATTGAAATATTTCAAGTATAGAGTATAACTCAGTATTTGTATCTATGGAAAAAATCATCACAATACTCCCAGTTATTATCTTTCACCACACATAGCTACAGGTTTTTGTCTGTTGAGGATAATGTAAGATGCACTCCCTTAGCAACTTTTAAATATACACTACTGTATTAACTCTAGTGACCATGTTATACATTATCTCTCAGCTCTACTTTATGACAAAGTTTATACTTTTTGATCACGTTTATCCAATACATGCTGTATCTGATGATCATTTTATCAGGAATTCTGTGAGATCTAATTTAATTTTTTGTTGCACCTACTTGCAGTGACTTGTTTCCTTATGTTTATTGTATTGTGAAATCGTGTGTGCTAAAACCAGTGAGGTCTGAAATGAGGTTGGGCACTCTGGAAATAATTTTCGTTTCTTTCTACCAATTGCCTCTAAGATATTGCCAGCCAAGGGCTAACCTGTGTTAGCTACTAGTACTGAGGCTTCCAGAAAAATATAAGCCAAATCTGCATCATGGAAGTTTTTGAATATCAAGCTCTTGGGGTAGACTTTAATTTTTCTAAGTAGATTGCAGGCTAAGATGGACAAATTTTCTTGTCAACTACTCCATTTTTCCTGGACATTTTCTTGTGTACCTTTTAATTGAGGACATAGCACCACTAAGTTCCTGCCCTTCTGAAGTAAGCTGTGTTCTTACACATCATCTTACTTAGACCCAAGGTCATTTTTATTGTTTTGGGCACAGTCATTAAAACCTGAACTGCTTGGTTACTGAGATTGACAAGCTCCCCTAGGGTATCCACAGCTTTAGCATCAGCCTGCCATTCCAATTCCAACCTTTTCTATGAATTCTGGTCTCTGGAGAATATCTTTGCTTTCTAGTGAGTTCAGTAATGCATTCAGATATTTGTTATGTTTTATCTAACATCTCTAGGTGTTTTACATTAGAGGATTTTTGAGAATTTAGTTTAAAAACATTGCCAGAAACAAACCCAGAGAATAAGAAGAGGCTTTTTTGATGGTTCAATGTTCTAGAATCTTTGTGGAATCACAGTAGATAAAATTTCCAATATTTTCCTGTGGGCATAGATTTGGGGAACTAGAACTAGCATTTCTCTTTTTACTTTAACAGTTAAAAGGGGTGATAACAAGAATACTGGGCACTAGAAAGTTTTGGTTTTTTTCTCCACAATTACCTAGTTAACCCAAGTTAACCAAAGGAAATAAAGTCTAGGAGGAAAACACTGAACATAGGAATTTTGTAGCCTTAACGTAATTATCTCCTTAGTGAGTATGGAGTAGAATTAGAATGTATTTATATTTTACTGCATATCTTATCACATACTCGTTAATATTAATTCATACAGGTTAGTATTTAGTAATGGTGGATTACTGAAGAACTTTCATATAGAAAGATGAGTAAGAGGAAGTTGTGAAGAAATGGAAACAGATTCTTGAAGTGAAAGTCAAGGGACTCAGTCATCCTATCACTTTTCAATCAGTAATGATAGGCTGGAGTAGAAATATTGAAAATAAAGCAGGATTATCATATTTTTACCTTCAGTTAGTATAGCGAACACTTTAATAATGAAATATATATCTAAAAATGTCTGAAATCCACATATAAGGATTGTCTGTTACTATAATATGTATACAGTTGTGGTATAGTTTGTAAAATCAATATCCAAAAGACCTTTTGTCTCCAGGCCAGTTAGCACCCAGCATATGGAAATATAGGTAAATCTGAGCACACGGGGCAGTCTATGGGACTTTTCCTTCATGACAGCAGATTAAGTGGAGTTCCACAATTTACTAAGACTGAGACTGTAACATGAACATCTTCATTGATAGAGAATACAGGCTGATATACTGTACAAATCAAGGGGATTATTTGCTTTTATAAAACCTATGTAACTATGAGTAGGGCAGTCTGAAGAAAAGGTGTGGTTCATTTTTTTAAACCACAATTCTACCAGTGCAGAAAAAATGTCTTCATCTGTTCAAAAATTATTTCCATCATTATCCCAAAGCAGCCATACCTCTTCTTCCCCCTCACTAGTTCCCATCCACTTTCCTTCCTTTTCCTCTTCTTCCTTCTCCTGACTCTTCTATTTTCCCTTTCCTTTCTCTTCCCACCCCCTCACACCCCTTCCCCGAATTAGCTGGGATTGTATTATCATCCAACAGTTATCAAATTCAAGCCAGTTATTGAAGGTTAGAAATTTAACTATCTGAAGGCCCTCCCTGATGGCACAACAGGTTAGGGTGTAGCACTGCAAGCTAACCACAGTGGCTTCAGTGTGAGTTTGATCCTGTGACCCAGAGGTGACCCACATGGAGCAGCGGCCCTCTCCTGTCTTGCCTGTTGTTCTCAGCAGTGTACTTCATTGATCCTCCTGTTCTACTTCCCACTCTGTCTCTGGTGAATCCTCTCACCACCCCTGCACCCTCTGGCCTGTAGCCCAGTTCTGTATGCACAAATAAATAAGTCTTTAAAAAAAAAAATAAGCAATTCAACTGAGATAAGATGGACGATGGGGTGATGCTGCTGAAACAACAGGACTGGCCAACTCATGGCTGCTCTTGAAGCTATTATTCTCCTGTCCACCACTGCTGGTTCACCACAGCTGGGTCATGCCCAGAGGCAAATTGCTCTAGTTGGCTTTTTCTAGGACTTAGACATATTATGGCTATACAGATCCTCCTACAACTCTAACCTTGAACTCTTCAGGGCCTGACATAGGCAAAGGGCTATTTATTCCAATGGACTATAGAGAGAAACACAGTTGTGACCACTTTTGCTAATTTAATACACAATTTGATGTCTTTTTTTGTTTCCTGCAGAAATTATCAGGGCAGAAATGCTGGAGGGGACCTCTCTCTCTGTCATGTGAATACTATTATCTCAACCCCATTAGAGGCGATCCTATACTTTTTTTCTTTTACTTGCATACATACAACCATGATTCCCAGAGCATTCCCATGCTCTGATCAGAAAAAAAAAGTCATCATTGACGCACATTGAGATAAACAGCTATGTTCTGTTATGCTAAATATTTGGTTGAAGGTACCAACTCCCCTTAGAGATTATTTCATTAGAGAAGTTCTCATTACAAAAGAAAAGTTGGACCCTTTTACTTCAAGAAACCCATGAACTTATCACAACACCCTAAAACAGTTTTTAATATCTTTTACTCAATTATAACTTTTAACTACTTATAGTTTTAGAATTACCATCTAGATTACCACCTAGGTAATCCTCAAAAGAGAAATCAATCTGTATAACCTGTAGACAAAACTGCTTGGTGTAGATATGATTGGCAACTATTTAGAAGTACTTTCTCTGTAACAAAAATCACACACACATGAAATATATATATATCAATATCATTAAGTACCCCACTGGAAGAGCAGTATAGCAGCTCTGTTGCTATTTGTTGAACCCCTTTACACCAGTAAAGTCCTTTTGAAATTAAAGCAAAAAGCAGGTGATGGGTCCAATGCTATCAACTCAACCTCTGAACAAGTAAAACAAATGTCATGTACTGTAAGGAAGGGCTCTTTTCTGCAGAATACCCTTATTCTTACTAAAGCATTACTAATAGTAAACAAATCCCATAATCTGTGAGATATAGCTTCCTTGAGAATATCTTAAATGTCCCCTGTTGTAGAACTCTTATAAAACCTCACTAGGAGAAGTCAATGATCATGTATCCAATAGAGATAAGGTCATGTATCCAGAGCGCATGCATCCAATAGAGAAAAGAAGGAAACAAGAAACCATCCTTCAGTGTCCCCTGAACTCTCTCTTATCTTTCCTCCTTTGTCTGTGATCTTGATTACTACAATTTTATTTGATATGCTCATTGATTCATATGAACATGATTTGACAACACAGATGACCCTGTACATTAGTTGTGTAGTAATATAAAGAATAAATGAAAACAAAAATTATTTGAATCTGTCTTTAGGTCTGTATTTATCTTTAGGTAACCGTAGCTAACCATATATTAGTGGAAAGATGCTATTGTCATTGAGGTATTATTAGAGCAATAATATTTCTGTTTAGATATTTGTATGCTCTGCTTTCATTATTCCAAAGTTGTATGAAATGATCTAGAATTCTAAGATAAATTGGCTAAACATAAAATAAGTTAAGCTATGGCATTCTTACTTGAATTGGCATTCATCTATATCGCCTTACTACTACAAACAAATCTATCACAGCATTGACCTTGGTTAAAAATAAAGAACAGAATGTCATAAATATTTTAGGAAAACTATTTTGATTCAATTTGCAATACCCTATACATTGTGAAGGAGAATGCTGATATGATATACTCAAAAATAATCTTGGTATGTTAATTTACATTTCATGTGATAATCCTATTCTGGGGAGACATTTAAAGGTGAGAACGCTAGAGAAAGTGAAACAAACTTCTATTAGTCATGACCTTCACAGAGTGACCACAAAAAGGACTTTCTAAATTTTGTTCCAGACAGAGGTGCAAAACCTGCATAAATTTGGTAAAAAAGAGAAAATAAAAAGTACTTAGAAACAATGACATTGATGTTGGGTGCTCTTGAATTCAAACTCCAATTCTGCAGTCTAGGTGGGAACCTTTTGGGAGAAAAAAAATCTTGACTTCATATGAATTTCTTCTCAATAAATTATAGATAATAAACCCCTTAAAAAATAAAGTGATACATTAAAAGTAACTATCCCACTTGCCCTCTAAATTAAATTAAAAACTAAAGTATGCTAAGCCAGGTTTGGCTATCATCATCTCATAGGCATTCTCCTCATCCAGAGCTTTGAAGGAAATCCTTTATCACATGTTTAAAATAATTAAAGGAAAACATAACAGAATTCCAAAGTCTCTGGAGACAAAATTAAATGGAATAAATATGTGTGGACTCCTCTTTTCCACATCAATTTTTTTCTAATAGCTTGTGAGTTACAAGTGTAATGGGACAAGACTTTTTTTGACGTGATATATTAATTATGAAAGTTTATGATTGATAGGAACAGAAACCATCCTAATTAGATAATGATGAGAATTGTATAAAAGCTAATTCATGACAAGTATACAATTATAAGGTTGTATTTCTGTTGAGGGATTTAAGTAATTCATACTTGTTATTTATAAGATATTAGAAAGCCCCAAGGTAGAAATATAGTTGTACAATCATGCATTTCCCTAGAATTATCTAGTATAGCATATATGATGGAATTTTTAAGCTGGTTAATACATATCATATTGAAGTTAATAGTGATTTGAACACTGTATGATAGATTTTTCCAGATGCTATGACAAACTAAATAGGTAAACTCTTTCACATCATATTTAAGAGCCAGAGTGCAAAGAATACTAGGACTTTTGAGTAAATTTTTGAAGTCATTTTCCACTATGAAATGTTTGCCTGAATGAGAAAATTATACTAGCTCATTAGTTGCCATAAAGTTTTTCACAAAATGAGGTAGAGCATATACATAGATGGTAAATTTGTGACGATGCAATCTGTCCACAGAGCACATTGCACTCACTGAAGTCGTACATTATAAATATAATGTTGAAATATAATGAATACAACTACATTAAACATCAGAAAATCTGGGGATATGAAGTTAAAATGGTGTTTTAGAGGATTTCACTTGTATGTTAAATTTCGCTTATTGTGAAATACCTATGAAAGTATAAGTTTCCCAGATAAGATCAGATCCTTTTTCACTTCAGAAAAGAGAGCAGTGTTTCTAGTGAGGAGTGGCAGCTCACAGCGTGGGCCCTACATGCTTTTTCATTCAGTAGAGAAGTGAGTTGCAGCAAGATTTCAGGATTAGTCCAATGATGATATGTGAACAGTACACTGGACTAGAGATCAGAGGATCTGTACACTAATCCTCCCTGTGCTGTTGCTGAAGAATGAGAGTTCTCTGCACTGAAGGAAAGGCTCACAGCACAACTTAGCAGCCTGATCCATCAACCTAACACTGAATGGCTAGATGAGTCTCCTATCGAGGAAAACTGGTGCAAGGGTTGCTGTTGGGACAGAGTAATCAGATTCCTCCACATTCTATCTTATAATTAAGGAAAAAAAAAAAAGATTTTCTCCTTGGTGAATAAAAACCACCCAGTTCACCAAATTATACTATTAATCATGGATGAGGTAGGCTGGATAAAAATGTTTCATGCTAAGGTCAAGGTTAGAATAGAGCAGTACAGAACCAAGACAGATTGCAGGAAGGGGCTATACAGAGTGTTTCTTTTCCTAGGGACATCCTTGGAGGCTGTGAGCTCTCAAGGTCCCATACAGGACTATTATTCTAAGAATTTTATCTTCCTATCCATTTTAATACTATTCCACATTGCCTTTTCTTCCACACTTTCTTTGTTTTCTTAGGAGCATTTTGATCACTATCACTACATTCTTGGGGAAATCAATAACTTGTTAGAAAAAAAAGACAGTGGCACCTGAAAGGCCAGGGCTAATGGTCCTGTGCTAGAAACCTTTACACTGAGTTTATAAACTGTATCTAGCCTCTTTTCCTTTGCAAAGGGCCAAGGATCTGAATGGATAATAAAATATAAATATAAATAAATATATATATGTATATATAGAGAGAGAATATAAATATATATATATAGAGAATATATATATATATATATATATATATATACACTTATATAGGTATGTGGGGAAGGAGAGGGAAATACAGCTTTTTAGATACGGGGGGAGCGGTATTTTAGGTAATAAACAAAAGCCTGTTATTTGTTTTTGAGATAGAGAATTAAAACATCTTAAAATGTTGTTAAATAAAGAGGTAGTTGTGTAAAATAACATACACTGTATGGGAAGAAGTTGCAGCTGTTATTGAAAATGCCTCCTTTGGAACTGCCTATATATGTGAAGAGATGTCTCTTTTACAAATCAGGATATAAAATTAGATGACCTAATATTACATTTATGTTCCATTATAAAGGAGGAAAAATCATTATAAGATTATAAGAAGAAAAATCAGATCAAGGAAACATCTTTATCTGAATGCATAACTGTTTGGATGTTATACCAGACCTCTTCCTATGTCAAAATAAGTAGCAAGAGAGATAGGAGTTAATCTCTAACTTCAGAGTAATCTTTTACTTTTGATGTATTAAATACTGGCATTTTCCCATCTCTTTAAGTGTGTTTTTACAGAATAATTAATTTTGCTACATGGTTCTAACTCTACCTCCAAAGATAGGGGAGGAGTAAGGGAAGAAGGATGGAGAAATGAGCCGATGCCAAGAAGAGAGGAGTAAAGTCAGATGGAAGGTGGCGAGTAGAAGCAGAGAGAATAATGAAGAACTAAATTCTGAAGTGTGTAGATCTCAGTTCACTCGCAGTTTTCTGAAACAAACTGCAATTTGTTATCAGATGTCAGAGTGGTTATTGTCTTCTTGAACTGTTCAATATAGGGATTAAGAGTAGCAGATTTAAAAATTCTCTGGTAGTGAAACTAGAGAGATCATGACTGATTTACACGATTTACATAGTAGCTTTTGCTCTTGGGGTATATCACTCACCAATTTAATTTTTAGTTTCCTTGCTGTAAAGTGGAGATTTATCCTGTAACATTTTTTTTTAAAAGATGTATTTGTGCATACAGAACTGGAGTACAGGTCAGAGGCTCATGGGCAGTGAAGGACTTCACCAGAGACAGACTGGGGAGTAGAAGAACAGGCAGATCGATGAAGTACACTGCTGAGGGGAGCAGCGGGAGGGTCAAGGGAGGTCTGCCATACCATGTGGTCACCTCCGGAGCAGGCAGGAATCGAACTCATGCAGAAGGGGTTTCAGCTTCTTAGTGCTGTGCTTTAACCCACTGAACCATCAGGGAGGGCCTATCCTATAACTTTTAAATTAAGGTAAGTAACATATCTAGAGTTTTTAGGAGGTCGGCGGGTCCAGATAAGAACTCAGCAAGTAATTAATGATGTAAAAAAATACATAAAATTTTTTAAAAGGAAGGTCAAAATTAGCAGTTTTATATGCTTCAATCTAACATCCAGACTCTTTTCTCATGAGCACCTGGCAAATAACAGACCCCAACACCCCATATTTATACTATAACCATCCTGTGCAACAATCTACACAGACCAGTTTAGCATGACCTGCTCATGAGGTGACTGTCCATTTGTCATTCTTGGGCCCTCACAGCTCCACAGGTGTGTATTTACTCTAGTTGCCCCAGTCTGAGACAACCTAACTGGGCCCATATTACTAATGAAGCTGTGCTATTTATTCCCCACTGGAAGTCCACTTGCACTTTCAAACCATCACAGGGGAAGTATTATGCTTTCTGAGAAAAAATGAGCTACCAGCTGAGTAATAATAACCAGAAATTCACCAATGTTTGGTTTCTGTATTTACATTTACTATATTCACACCATAGCAAACATCTTGTAGTTTAACTCAGCACCCTTATCTGTCTGCTGATACCACCTTTTTTTCTTCTATTGACTTGGCAAACGCCTATACCTTCTGCAAACAGCCCTTATGCCCTGTACTCCTTAATAAGGTCTGTGAATTCCCTATGCAAATACACCTGCATTGCCCTGTTGCCACTGTGTCCCCTATGATCGCCTTAACTGTTACCACATTATATTTGTGTCTGTCTCTCCATTTATTTGTAAACTTGAGAAAGAACACTATCTTTTCATTCAAGTATGCAGATTTTTTTGCACAATAACTGAAACACAATAGGCAGTCCCAAAATATTTCCCATAACAATTAATAAATTAATGAACCAACATCTTTTAAGGACTCAAGAACTGATTATTTGCTGTTTATGTTAGCTGTTTGATTGTCCTCTCTAGCTCTCCTATTATTCCTTTCTCTTCACTTCAGGGTTAATAATTTCAATTTACGACCTATTTAGAAGGTTATGGGAATTTTGAAGATGCAGGTTTGCACAGGTAATACAGAATGAAAAAAATAGTCACATATAAAAAATGAATAGACTCCTTGGCATCTTTCAATGGACTGCTGCATTATCTCCTTTAATAAGATGCCTTAGAGTCTGCACATTTTCCTGATAAGAATAACTGCTGTCATATTTTTTGTTTCAATTTGAACATTTTAAAGGCATTTGCTATTAGCACTAATTAGATGTATAAGAGTCTTCCTGAGCAAAGTAGATAGTCACAGCTAATTCATAAAGAATTAATGATAGTAGCTAAATTGTCACATAGATTTGCACATTGGGTAGGGTTAAATTACCAAATAATGTGAATACTGTTTAAAATAAATTTAATATTCAATTTAAATCATGGTTTTATTAAATTCATAATAAGTTTGAAATTTACTCAATATTGTTCCAAATGAGCATCTGTATAAAATCTCTTTAAAGTAAATAAGCTAATAATATGATAATACCAGTAGAGGAAATAACAGCATTAGCCGTTTACAGAATACATTATATTTTTAGTTTTCTGTTATTTATCTAAGTGCCATACAAACAGTTCACATCAAGTTCCTCCAATGTACGTAGTATACATTGAGAGCTGTTTTAATTTCTTTGATTCAATCAATAGTCAATGGGCAAGCAATCACTTGTTAAACAATTAAATTTGCATATGTGTGTTCATGAGCACATTTCTCAAATGTTATACAGTTTCCCTTAAGTTATTTGGCACAGTAAGATAGCTAATTATTTACTTAATTATTATTGAATAGAAATTAAAGTCCTCTTTACTTTAAAGGAAAATTTGAGTGAGAGCTTTAAAACCAGAGAAACACAAGGTTAATCTCACAACTGAAACAGAACTCAGAGAAATGAGGCCTTTACAACTTCAAATTCAGGATTCCTCTACAAGTTTTTAACCTGGTCTGAAAATGATTTCCTACTATCAAAAATACAAACATTTCAGTAAAGAGTCAAAGAATTGTAGCTTTTTGTTTGTTTTTCAAATTGATCCTATTTTTCTGCAGCTATATATAAATAGGGAATGAAACAGGATAAAACTGAATTCATATTCAGTAAATTACCTACTGTTCCAATGTCTTATATATGCTACTTTACTTAACACTGGATATATTGGGGGGGGGGTGGAAAGTCTAAGAGTATTTATTTTTTAAATTTTATTAGTGGCACCTGGAGGTCATATCCAAGGCATATCCATGATCATTCTGGTCACAGCTCCCCAGAGCTCACTGGCCTACGAGTCTCCCCTGACTTGAGTGCAGGAGGGTATAAGAAGGGACTGGGCTTCTCCCTTTTGTGTCTGACTCTGGGATCCTAAATGTACTAGTGAGGTTTGATCAAAATGGACCAATCAGGTTTGTGCTTTCCAGCTGCCATTCAGACTTAAGATAATTACTGAATTGAAAATGGAAAGTGAGACATTGCTGGTAGGAAATCAAACTGGCACAATCACTATGGAAAGCTGTTTGAAGGTTTCTCAAACTGCTAAAAAAAAAAAAAAAGTGGAGATTCCACGTGACCCAGCAATCCCACTCCAAGACATCTACCCAAAGAACACAAAAACACTCATTCAAAAGGACACCTGCACCCCATGTTTATTACTGCACTATTTATAATGGAGAAGACATGAGAGTCAACCCAAATGCCCAAAAATATCTGACTGGATCAAGATGTGGTATATACACAAAATGGAATATTACTCAGCAATCAAAAAAGATAAACTCATGCCATTTGTGGCATCATGGATAGAGCTAGAAAGGTACATGTAGTGAAATAAGCCAGAAAGAAAAAGAAAAATACTGAATGGTTTCACTCATAGCAGCATGTAAGGGAACAGGGGGAAAAAAAGTAATTGTAATAAAGTGAAAACAAAAATCAGCAACTATCAACCAGAGACATTCTATGGAGGTGGAGAAGGGAATGGGATCAAAACTGGGGTGGAAGAGCACACAGGACTATGGTGATAGCACATGAGTAAATTGGTGGTGGATTACAACCGAGATGAAATGGTGTACAAAATGAAGAAACAAGTAAAATGTGTGTATGGGTGTAAAGAAAATGCTGACTGTTGCTGAATGGCTCAGTCAGATGCTTAGGGTTGAAAAACGGTTCAGTCAGTGTTGTTGAGTATGGGACCTAGAAGAAGATAAATGCAGAGCAAATTCCCTCCTTTATCAGTCAGGAGGGAAGGAGGATTCATCAGATCAAATTGGAAGAGGAAGCCGCCAGCAGCCAACTTCTGTGGGAGAAGCACTGAACAGTTTACTTCCATTTTGTTCAGCAGGCCTCCATAGACTCTCAACCTTCAAACCTTCACAAACCTTCGTGATATTTGGTCACTACACATATACCAGTCTTGCTGCCAACATCACCTGCAAGGAGCACCATCAGCCTAAGTCTGTGTCTCAAAGATCTGCTCATTTTGGAACATGCCAATTACTCATAAGAGCTGTCCACAGCACCACCTCCCCATGCTGTTGAGTTTGTCACTGTCTGGTCTGACATCCAGCCCAGGTTCCAGACTGCTGTTGTGGCTACTACAGTGTCACCTGGCATCTTCCACAATGGGCCTTTGTTTGAAATTTGTGGACACCATCTGGAGTGAGACAGCCAACTTGTGGACTTAAAAACTCTAAAACTGGGCCCTCCCTGGTGGCACAGCAGGTTAAAGCACAGCAAAAGCACTGAGAAGCTAAAGCCACTTCAGCATGAGTTCAATCCCCGCCCTGGAACTGACACACATGGCGTGGCAGACCTCTCCTGGCCCACCACTGCTCCCCTCAGCAGTGTACTTCATCAGTTAGCCTGTTCTGTTCCCCACTCTGTCTCTGATGGATCCTCTTACTGCCCCTGCACCTCTGGCCTGTACCCAGTTCTGTATGCATAAATGCATAAGTAAATAAATCTAAAAAAAGACCTCGATCCTTTCCCCCAATCTGTTTGGTAAGTAAACACTGCTACTATTGAACCTTGAACCAGAGTGGCCCTGCAATTGTGTGTGCAGGTGAGAAATGTGACCTGTTCCCCACCTTAGCACTGACTTTCTCACTCTTGATGCACTGTCTTAACAGCACCATATTCAACCAGGTTGAATCGTTTCTGAACCCATGGCTTTTGGTCCAAAACAGCTCCAAAACAAAAGAAACCAGACAAACTGTTAGAGGGTAATCCAGTTGGCCTGAGGATCATGTGATGTTCCATTTTCACTTTGCTACGGCATAGGAGAGTTCTTGGAACATAGTAAGTGTTCAGTTAATTTTGAATGTGAAAAATAAATCACTTTAACAAATTCACTTTTTTACCATTAAATTCTCAAGCATGGTGTCCATCCTTTCTTGTATGCTGCATTAAGTTCTGATAGCCTTCTCTCTCCTTCTGACTTTGCCTGACAATAAGGGACACTATTTTCTAACCTTGTTTCCTACATATTTGATTTTGCTTTAGAAATCAGATTCCTTGGGCGATCTAGCTATGGCCTCTTAACTTCATATCACTAGTTTTCCTCCTTTGAGAGCCAAAATATGTAAATTCCAGCTATGACAACACAGAATGTTATCTTGTACCAAGAGACTACCTAGAAGATGTTGACAGGAATGACCAGTACTTTGTGTTCAAAATAGTAATAGTATGTTTTGCTTTCATGTCCAGCATTCCCAGAGTATATTCTATTTGGAAGAATGAATTTAGGCTTCATAAACTTCAGTATGTAGTAGTGGTATGGGATGGAGGAAAAAATAAATGGCAGGCAATTTTCTGACATTTAAAGCATCCATGTAAATATACTCATCCTTGCTTCCAATCTTAAATTTTAAGTCATACTTTCATGTCATGTCAGTACATGCATCTGTTGCTCTTGGAACACTACCTCTCTCCTTCAAAAACTGAGCAAATAGTAAATCTCACTATAGTTGTTATAATTTAGTTTAGTATACAATATAAACTAATAAAAACTAAACTACCCTATTTGTTTTGAATTTAGTAACACTTTCCAACTCTATCTCAGCTGTTTAAAGATGACATAATTAGGGAAAATTTTCAGAGAGAAGCAAAACTGCCTGATTAACCATGCACAAAATAGACAAGCATTGAATTAACTAGAAAAGGTATGCATTATTCATTTTCAGACTTCGTATCATCTTAAGACACCTACTTATTACATAGTAGACCTTCCTTAGAAACTGATAGAGATGGGTAGAAGAGAAGGTTGAGATTAGCCTACTGGAAGTTGTAGGGATAGAACTGATAAAGCAAAAGGAGATTATGCTATCAGTCAGTTTAATAACTTCTTGATCACCTACTATCTCGAATGAGTCATTTGTCACCCAAATGTGATCTAATTTTCAAGAGATCTGACAAGCCTTAAACCATGTTTCCATTTAGAAACAATGGTCTGGATTAGAGTAATGATTCTTCCAGCCTGTCAAGTTGCATGATTCCCTATTGCATTCCCATTTGGAATGAAGTAACAGGTAATTGTGTCGTATAGTATTAGAATACAGCAGTGTATTTCATATATCTGTGGAGCTATCAAAAGTGAGTTACATGAATCGTGAGCCCTCTATTCTGCATTCCTGACACCACCTTCAGTGGTCTCTGCTTCTGTGTCACAGACTTTGTAATGACTTCCGTGACCTTGCTTCCCTAGACATTCCAATGGTCATACATGATTCATGACTTTTTTTTTTTTTTGTAAATCTTAATCAATGAGATCCATAGGCTATTTTCTGACCAAGTTCTCACATTATGTATTTATATTTGGAGAAGTTCCAGGGAAGCAAAACATCAAATATAAGAATATGGAATTGATTCAGTAATATGAAAATAGTAATTAACCTCAGTGCATTGCTATTAGGAAGATGAAACTTAAGTGGTCAACAGCAATAGAACAATTCTGTCTGTACTGACTGGCATTAAGTGCTTATAAAAAGATAGATTGGAAAAGGTCATTTTTTGCAATAGAATGTCAGAGTAGAACTATGCAGTTGAGTAACATTTTGTGACCAAACTGCCAATCTTCAATGAGGGTCTCATATTGCTACCCTGAGAGAACTAAGTAGCTAATTGTACTCCCTTAAAAAACACCTTGTATTCCATTTAGCTTAAAGGCTGGCAGCTTTTGAAAATTAACTTTCAAGTCTGATCATATAAGTGGTTGAGCTGAATGTAAGTTGAATTCAGAACATTATCTGGCCTCTTACAGGAAATTCGTAGCATTTATTTGAAAACGGTGAAATTCTGTGAAATAGACAACATTGTAATTGGATTCTAATGGATCAAAATACCTCAAATCTTCAAATCATGCTCTTTCTTGACAGCAAATTTAGATTCTCATCCCATTCATGAAAAAATAAACCAATCTTTCTAATAAACCAATGATGATTTCAGTTGACATTGAAGGATAATTCTTATTCTCTTAATGACCCACCAATACTACCTTTCCTTTTCCTATGCTTTTCATAGCAGAGAATTGTAGAAACAGGCTGATATAAAAGGAAACAGCAGAAACACTAGGGGGATTTTTTTTTATATACATTACACAGAAATAAAGATATTAAGGGGAAGGGAGATAAAAACATTGGGAATATAAAATGGATTTTAGGGATTTTTCAAGTAGTGATGAAAAATAATTTTTGACTAGGCTGATAATAGTATACTGAAAATAAATCTTGTGCTAGTGCACAAGATTTATTTTCAGTATACTATTATACTATTATAATAGTAATAGTAATACTATTATACTATTATAATAGTATATTATACTATTATACTTCCAGGAGTAGCTCCATCTTTTTTTTTTTTTTTTTTTAGGAGCAATTTTAAATATATACCCAGGTGAAGATTCAAAAAATAAGGCTGATGTCCCAGAAAAAGCTGAGATATTGAACTTAAGGTTTAGGGAAAAATAGGTTAGGATTATTTTATTAAGTGAAATGGGCAGAAGAACTAAATATGTTTTTCCAAGGAAAACATACATTTGTCCTACAGGCACATGAAATGGGAAAAAAAATTTTCATCATCACTTATTATCAGGCAAAAGCCAATCAAAACTACAATAAAACACCATTTCACACCCATGAAAATGGCCTGTATTGAAAATACTAGAAACAAAAAGTATTAACAATGGTATGGATAAAAAGAACATTTGTACACTATTGGTAGGGATGCAGACTAGTTCAGTCACTAAGAAGGGGTGTATGGAGTTTTCTCAAAACATTAAAAATACATCTTCCATGTGACCCAGCAATCCCACTCCTAGGTATCTATCCAAAGAATATAAGAATACTATGCATTCCCAATTCTATGTACTCTTATGTTCATTGAGGCACTATTTACAACTGACAAGTAATGGAAATAACTGAAGTGCCCAATGATAAACCAGTGCATTAAGAAGATGTGGTATATATACACACAATGGAATAATATTTAGCTTTAAAAATATTAAATCTTGCCACTTGCAATGAGATGGATGGAACTGAAGGGAATTAAGCTAAGTGAAGTAAATCAGAAGGAGAACGACAAATAGCAGTTAATTTCAATGTGGAATAGAAAGAAATAATACAAAAGAAAAGACAAAGCCTAACCATAATAAATTTTTGACATCTCACTGCAGAACTGAAATTACCAAAAGGAATTTTGGGAAGAGGGATGGAGAGGGACAGGGAGAGGGTTTCTCCACTTTGTAGGTTAGCTCCCTGGCTGAGGCTCAAACTCATGCTGATAGCTTCACAATGCTGAAATGTAACCCCTTGTGCCACCAGGAAGGTTGAGACAAAGTTTCTTAATAGCATGTTTGTGAACCATGTATCGGTACTACCCTTCAAGACTGACATGATAGTGGAAAACAATGCCATTAAAATATAGGCTTTAATTTAAGTGGAAATTCTCTGATCACAGACATAGTGAGGTCACATGACAACCAATGATATCCAGAAAGAATGTGCAGTTATAAGAAAGCAATACTTAAGACTTATTTGGTTTCTATGCTGCCAGATTAAGCAGCATGGTTTTAGGACTAAAATGAACCAAAAATCGATTGGAATGTCACTTTATTTGTATAAAGAAACAAGAAAATAAAAAAGATCTAGAACTGATTACAATAAAGGGAGTTTATCTCAATTTAATGGATGAACTTCTCATTAGATGGGGCATGCACACCAACATTTAGCCATCAAGGCAAGTGGCTAAATTAGACAAGATCAGACATATGAATACATGGTTCAGGTTTCCAGGATCTGTATTCCTATTACATTAATACCTCACCTTTCAACCCATACTTTATGACCTTATGAAAAGTTCCTCACAATTGTGAAAGGAAACTATGGCCTGTTCACACTTACCTAAAAATGATAGGCTGATATAACCCTACAGTGGAGGGTTGTATTAGTAATGCTTCACTTAAGGTTGGCCATGAAGTATAGGGAACAAGAAGTCCATCAAATGGACAATGTTCTGTGTCCTGCATCTGTTGTTCCCATTACATTAAAGAAGGTATGGGTAGAGATATAGACCAAAATCTTTTTGTGTGTAGTGGAAGACCCCTGAAAAAGTACAAATAGAAAATTGGTGAAAACATATATAACTGGAACTCTCAATTTGGCAATAAAAGGAGATAATTCTCAAAGAAAGGCTTACTAGGCAAACTCCATTTTCAGTAAAGATAATGATTTTTTGAGCCAAGTGACCATGGTGATAGGAATGAAGAGTTATTCATGGGATCACAAATAATAGGTCAGCCCTTGAGAAGGACTTTCTGGCTACCATACAGTTGCATTCCTAACCTGCCAATAGCAGAAACCAATACTGAACTCCTGATATACCAGTATTCCTCAAGGCCATTTAGAGACAAGATAATTAATTGAATCTCCTCAATCATGGAGATGGCAGCAGTTTTTCCTCATTCGAATAGATTCTTATTCTGAATATAGATTTAACTTCCTGTCCCCAGCACCCTTGCCAGCACTTTCTGGATGCTTTATTTACAATCTAAATATCCCACACAATCCTGATTTTAACCAGTGCATTCATGTAAGAGCAAAATGAGTGAGGCAAATGCTTTTCTCTGGAATTCATTCATTAAATCAGACCTAAACAGAATTCTAGGAGAAACAGGTAAAATGGCTTACTGACCGCTCTTGAGTAACAACCTGAGGAGTGGAAGTATTAGGCTACAAAATAAGATATGTTCTCTGGCTAGTTAATATATGATACCATTTTTCACACAGCCAAAAACCACACTGAGGCAAGCATAATCTGGGAACAAAAGATGGACAATAGTTATTTCTTCTCTCTTCATTGGCCCCAATATCTTATATAAAACCTTTGCTTTTTGTCCATACATCTTTCAGTTTGCTTGTTCAGAGGATTTAGTAACCATGGTGCTTCCATCAGGAGCTACAGCTGTTCCACTGACCTGGAAACAGACTAGTCACTGGTTCTTTCTATTCTGAACACACAAGCAAAATAATTGGAGTGTGTATAGTGGTCATTTCATTTCCACTAGCAGCATTCAATTAAAACCTATAACCACTTGTAATCAAGGCCACTAGTATCTCACATGTTTCATGAATGAAAGTTTTACTAAATGGTAAGTAACTCCTATCAACCAAGGGCCAAGTTCAGGGGAAAGGAACAGAGTGGGCAGAGTAGCGGGAATTATGGCCATGCGACTACTTAACAGAAGTGAGATGGTATCTATGGTATCTATTAATATTTTTCTTGCTTGTCAAGTCTATATTGCTGTTTATAATAGACTTTATTAACATAATTAACAATGATAAGTGCTGTGAATTTAATCTTTAAGTTACAAGACACCAAAGAGAGATCATAATTGTTCTAGGAAAAGAATATTATCCAAAAGATGTGCACAAGGAAATTATGAAATTTACATATCAAACTTTAAGAGTAGGTAAAGTCTTCAGTTAATCAATAAATAGTTGTATCAAACTAGACAGAAGCAGGATATTGTTTTATTATTGTTATTAATTAGAAGTTCAATTTTTTTCTAAAAGGGTAAACAGACGCTGAGTTGACAGTATTGTGCTTTGTATTCTGGTGAAGTTAAAAATTCTATTTCCTAAAATCTCATATGCTATATACTCACAGGTTCTGCTGTAAGTAAGAGGTGCCTGTGAGATTTATGAAGAGGAAAAGGTATAAAGGTAGTGAGAGATAAGATGTTCAGGACAGACCACTGGTTTGAGGTTCAAAGCAATTTCATTACACTCAGTACATAGAATGACTTGTTTTCTTTACTGAAACTGAGTGATTCAATGCAATAAACAAAAAGTTCATACCGATAGGTAAGAATGAAATGATTATTCCATCGATTTCCTCCATTATAAAATCTGGAGACATTTAAATGTGTGTCCTGGAATACATGATAGTTCATGATGTGTGATTAAAAAAAAAAAAATGGTTTAGCTCTCAAGCAACTTTGGAAACAGAACATATACATTCAAAGAAAATTAAAATATTAAAATCAAGGTACAGAGAAAATCTGCAAAATTTCAGAAGGGTAGCTCCAACTTTCCTCCTACTTCAAGCCTGTCAATAAACCTTCTCCCTGCAGCCAGTCTTTTTGTATTCTTCAGTCTCTGCTTAAGTATTCAATTCTTCCTAGGTTAGCTACTTACTATAAATTATTTTTTCTTCTCTTACAGAGCCCCCTATTCCTTTGTTTTCATCATACTACTTGAAATGATTTTTTTTTAAGATTTATTTATTTGTTCATACAGAACTGGGGTACAGGCCTGAGGCTCAGGGGCAGCGAGAGGCTTCACCAGACACAGAGAGGGGAGCAGAACAGGCAGATCCATGAAGTACACTGCTGAGGGGATCAGCGGGCAGGTCAGGAGAGGTCTGCCATGCCATGTGGTCACCTCCGGGGCAGGTGGGAATTGTACTCATGCGGAAGTGGCTTTAGCTCCTCAGGGCTGTGCTTTAACCCACTGCGCCACCAGGGAGGGCCGAAATGATTTCTTTATCTCCATATTTATGTGGTTAGCATGCATTTCAGTGTTAGGGTGTGGCCATGTTTTCTGGTAGTCAGCTTCAAATTTAAGGCCTAGGAAACAGGTATTTGATGAAAATCTATTGAATGAGTAAGTGAATGAATGTGTGGTTAGTGAAACAGAGACAGTAAGGGATACCTGAGACAACAATATTATAAAGAGAGACTAAGAAACCACAATTAATCGTATAATGATAAAAGTTTGCTTTGCTCCTTTGTTTCTGAAATACTTCAGAAAGCAAAGTGGTGGCATTCCAGCATTTACTAAATGGCAATCTATTTATAGAATGGGAAATAGAGAAGGAAAACATCTTCATATTTCCTATATATATTCTGCAATTTATATAGAGCTTCAATTCTAACTGATTTTATTTATAATTCATTTTTATATCGTATCCATAAAAGGAAATTATTGTACAGCTTTTTGAAAGTAACATCCTTAGGTGCATTGAAAGTGAATACATCTTGTGCAGCTACCCCATGGGATTTTTTAGCAATAATTTCTAGTTGAAGGAAGATTTTTAAAATAGACAATTTTGCTTAATGAACACACAGCCCAAAGTAAAACTGACAATGTTTTGATAATTTTGAGATGTACTGTAAACACTGTGAAAAGACCTGCTTCCTTGTTTGAAGCTACACTGATCAATGCATTGACCTCTGTCTGGAACTGCATTAACCTCCTTTTACAGTGAAGAAATTTGAGAGCTCTGCTATTTTTCTTCTTTAGAAATTTTCAATAAGATACAAAGCATGTGTTGGCAGTTTTCTTTATTTCTGTTCTCAAGAAGAGAGTCATGTCCAGGATTGCATGTAATATATAAAGCTATAGTTTGTGTGAAACAAAATATCATGTGAAAGGAGGACCATTTGAAGGATTTAGACCCAAAAGAAATTTACGTAGTTCTCACTAGCAGGTTGTGTATGAGTCAAAACACTACTATTGCAAACACTGCTTTCATTTGCTATTCAGAGAAACTTGTAGATATGTTTTCCCCATACAAGTGAACTCTCCCAAGAAAGTGCCTAAGTTTACTTTCATTGAAACAAACATGAATGTGAATATTGGAAGTCCTCTATAATTATTGGAGTGTAGTGACCTTCTCTGTTTAAATCTAAATGTTGCTTTTTAAAGTACTGTGATAGCATTTCTATTACTCCCACGTCACCTTTCGAAAAGAGTAATACCACCAATCAGTTAGATGAGTTATTACATACTTGATTGACTTCGTTTTAAGTCTAAATTGAATTTTTGAACCATTTTTATTTTGTTTCATACACTAGAACCATAGAATAACTCTGCCAGTGATACTAATCCTGACACTGGAAAGTTTTTAGTTTCCTTGATTTGAAGAGTGAGCAACACTGACAAAATTATATCAAGAAGAAAATGATAGTTTGAAGCACTGCTAGACCATTTTAAATTGACTCTTCCTTCAAAGGTCATTTCTAGTATTTCAGTTAACTATTGGCAAAATTCTGTCAGTTAACAATCGCAAAAGGTTCAAACCATTGACTGACAATTCTTCACACATGCAAATGTCCTGGGCTGGATTTGACTGCACTGTTCTCCTTCCATTTGTGGGATCTGCAGACACCTGACACAGGGGTTCAGTTCTTATACGCTCAGTCTGGGGCCACAGTGAAGGACAGGGCAGTGCAGTCACTTATACCCACATCCCTTTGACCAACACGATTCTGCAACTGAGTACAAAGGTCAAAGATATAGTTATGGATTTGTATACAAAGTTGCTCTCAAGAGAGGATGTAAAGAAGCTATAGTAGTTCCATCTATCTCATCTTCAACCACCTGCCAAGCCTAAATATGTATAGTCCACAGTGATATGCTGCGGTAAAATCCTGGGCAACACAACATCATTTGTATAAAATGACAGGAATAGCTGCAGTGACAATATAGTAATAAGGGTCACTCTAACAA
>NW_004567107.1:58151541-58196303 GCF_000260355.1 Condylura cristata | reverse complement strand
TCGTGACCACATGGCGTGGCAGACCTCTCCTGACCCGCCCGCTGCTCCCCTCAGCAGTGTGCTTCGTCGATCTGCCTGCTCTGCACCCCACTGTCTCTGGTGAATCCTCTCACCCTCCGCATCTCTGACCTGTACCCCGGTTCTGTACGAATGAATAAATCTTTAAAAAAAAAAAAAAACATTTACTGTGAAGGCCACACTGATGGCACAGAGATTAAAGACACAGTGCAATCAAGCTATCATCAGCCATTGCAGCACAAATTTGATCTGTGGCCAGGGAGATAACGCACATGGCACAGAACACCTCTCCTGTCTCACCCACTGCTCCTCTCAGCAGTGTAGTTCAGTAGATCTGCCTGTTCCGTTCCCTACTGACTCTGGTGGATCCTCTCACCCCCACACCTCTGGCCTATACACAATTTCTTGTATGCCTGAACAAATAAATCTTTAAAAAATATTCACTGTTGGTCATTTAAATTCTATTTTATTACATGGGAACTGCAAAGATATAACTATTTTTAGTATTATTTACAGATACTCCAAATTTTGTTTTACCTGGTTCTATTTTTTGTGTGTTTTCACAGCTATGTAATTATATATTAAATATCTCAGGGTATTCCAAATAATAGACCAGATATCACAAAATCTAGAGTAATAATGATGAGTAAGCATGCTGTTTAATAAATACCCACTCATTTACTAATAAAGCTTATTATTGGTGTTCATTTGTCTGAGAGTATGGGTTAGTTTCAGAAACTTTTCAGTGCTCATTTCACAACCCTTAAGAATATTTGCCTTTTCTTCACTTTCTTCCCTTATGATTTTCAAGTATCTCAAATGAAGCATCATACCATTATTTGCTCTTTAGACAGTGTCATCACAAAAATGACCAGACATTTGTGGAACCAGGAAAAGCAACACATGAGCACATTCTCAAAGTATGGAATACATTTTAAAAGGTCAAATTCCACTCATTTTCAAAATGTTCCTCAATAGCATTTCACACACATTATTTTGTAAAGTGCAATGTAAGAAACCACCAGCTAAGACTCCCTTCTTTACAAATATCTAGTATTCAATGTGCTTTTTTTCAGCTCAGAGGGAGCCGGAGCTATGAAACAAAGAGCACTAACCATGTTTGGCAGGATCCCTAAACCCTGGCCTGCACCAACTTACTAGGTAGGCATCTATACTGGCTAGTGAATTCCCATGCCATGCCGATTTTAAATATTTTAAATAAATAGTATGCATGAAGTTATAGAGTAAAAGATTTCATTATAAAATTGGTCTAGGGCCCTCCCTGGTGGCATAGCAGGTTACAGCACAGCACTAAGAAGCTAAAACCACTTCGGAATGAGTTCAATCCCCACCTGCCCCGGAGATGACCACATGGCGTGGCAGACCTCTCCTGACCTGTCCGCTGCTTCCCTCAGCAGTGTACTTGGTCAGTTAACCTGTTCTGCTCCTCGCTCTGTCTGGTGAATCCTCACACTGTCCCTGCACCTCTGGCCTGTACCCCAGTTCTGTAATGCATAAATAAATAAATCTTAAAGAGTTGTGTGCTGTTTCTAAGCATTCAATGCGACACTAAATCTTAAGTTCCTCATTTTCTAAAGGATTTATTTATTTATGCATACAGAACTGGGGTACAGATCAGAGGTGCAGGGGCAGTGAGAGGATTCACCAGATACAGAGTGGGGAGCCGAACAGGCAGGTTTACTGAAATACACTGCTAAAGGGAGCAGCAGGCTAGTCAGGAGAGGCCTGCAGCGCCATGTGGGTCACTTCTGGGATGGGGATTGAACTCATGCAGAAGTGGCTTTAACTTCTTAGTGCTGTGCTTTAACCTGCTGTGCCACCAGGGGAGGACCTTATATTCCTCATTTTTAAGAGTGTGTTCATACCCATTTTACAGAGTACAACATTGGAAACATTGACTAATGTTTAACAGTACCTCACCTAATTGTAAGCAACTAAGAAATATCATCTATAATCATCGCTGTGCTCAACATAAGGAACAAGTAGAATTTGCAAACCCATAGTCCAGGTGGCTCTCCCTCAACACAACTGTTATAATAAACACTGACAGCAGAGGGGGCTTCTGTTCTGCTCTGAAGAACCTGGCATCTAAAGCTGAGAGCATACAAAGAAAATCCTATTTATTTCTCCTAACTTGCTACTGGGTATTGGCACTCTGGTTGTCTGTGGGTAAACTTAATATCTTGATTAGCTCTCCTGAGAATGCCTCTGGAAACTGTTATATGAAGTGGGAGGTAGAAGACTGGCTAATACCTGTGGTGGCTTCAGAATAGTCTGCAGAGGTCTGGTTGCCAGGAATTTTATGATGTTCGTTACCTTGACAACCACAGACAGCACAAGACTGAGTTTTGAGTGACTTTAGATTCCTTTGCAATTCCTTGTGGGGATGAATGATTTGTATGTCTAATCAATGAATGGAAAAGGCATGTTATTTAATAAGATTAATGAAGCTCACATAAAGCATTCTGTATGCTACACCCAATGGCCTGACTTTCTTAGAAATGAGGCCCAAAATATTTTTTAATACTAGGTGAAATTCATGGTTGAGAACATAGCTATATTTTCAGTTGCTTCTGATATATATTCCCAGAGTTTGAAAAGGCCTGCATATAACAAGGAAGATTTTACCTATTTTCACTTTTCCGCCTAATTATTGATGAACTGGATAACAATAAATAACTTTTAAGATTTAGTACCTCCCCTTAATAAATCAACCCTGACTCTGTGTTTAGACTAGACTAGCAAATAATGAAAACTAAATTTTTGCTATCTATGCTGTTTGAGGAAATTCTAGATTATCATTTTGCTTTCCTACTTCCTACTGTTCCTATCACTCTCGTTTTATCTTCCTTCCACAGGCTCACACTCACTCCTTTCAATCTGATTGTAGTAAACACAAATCTCAGTCTATAAATCCAGAAATGTACTTTCTTATCTGTAACTGAAATTTCTAGGATATTGTATTATTTACTGCTATCTAAAAAAATTACCCCAAAACTTAACCTAAAATACTGGCACTGATTATCATGCATAATTTTGAGGGTCAGGAAGCTGGAGGTCCCGGGCTGAGGCAGGCTCTCTCTGGAGATTGAAGTCCAGCTGTCAGCAGTAGTTTTCTGTCTCTAAGACCTAACAGCATGGGAAGATGTACTTCCAGGTTCACATTGCGGTTTCCAGCAGCCATCATTAGGTCTCTCTCTACGGCTAATCTCTCAGCATAGCAGCTGTCTTCCCCTAAACTTAGCCACCTCCTTTCCAACCTGGTACAGCAACATGCTATCACATGTGCTTTGTTAATTCTGATAACAATCCTCCAGAGGTGGATTGTGGGGAAGTCACACATATTTCCTCTTCTTACTCTGCCAGTGAAGCAACTTAGTCAATGGAAGTTTTTTTTCAAACCCTATTATTTAAATCTGAATCTTTAACATACAAAGCTCAAGTGAAAGGGGGAATTAGGTGTGATTTGAAGGGAGCTGAAGAAAGCAGACATAATATCTACTGTGAAAACTATCATAGACATTGCTAATATATTTCCTTTTAACTTTTAGTGGGAGTACTGCCCCTGCTCCAAAAGATTTGCCCAATTTTCAATACATTAGGATACACTTAATGCCACTCCCTTGCAATGAAAGGTAAAGAGGCTCCAAGACTATACTGGTCACATGGCCAGAGAACACTAAAATACAACAGTCTGGACTGAAATACATTCTAAGTACACATTCATTTAAAAGATTTTCCTTAAAAAAATTGATCACTATATCTCATTAATATTTTTATATTATTACATATGGAAAATACTTTTGATACATGAGGCTGTTTAAAATATAATATCAAAATGAACATCATGTTGATTTACTATTTAGAAAAAAAATTAGATGAGAAAATTACTGATGGGGGCTGTATTTTGGGGTTACCTTATAATGTTACTAGACAGTGCTACTCTTGATACTTGGATGCAAGAAGACAATGCACAGAAAATGGCTTCCTCTTTTGTATATGAGCCAGAGGTGTCCCTCTATTGGTACATGATGAAACTATATAAGATCCAGTAAGGAAAATCAGAAGTGATCAGTGTCTATAATCACCCTCAGCACTCACTATCCGTATCCTCCTGAAACACTAGTTAAGAGTCCTGGCCATTAATGTCCATGAGAACAGTCTTCCCCCGAGATGGCTGGAACTTCCTAAACATGCCTATTTCTTTTCAAAATTATTTTTAACTGAGGATAGCCCCATAGGCATTATCATGTTTACGACAATGCTACTTACTATAGCTACTTACTATAGCTAAACTATGGAAACAACTGAAGGGCCCCAGACAGATGAGTGGATCAAGAAGATGTGGTACATACACATAATGGATGCTACTCAGATCAAAAAACATACTGGTTACTTTGCCTCTCATGTGAGATTAGACTGACATGGGTCCTGCACCTTCCCCCAAGGTGTCGCAGAAAGAGAATATCAGTTACTATAGCAGGAATCAGCTAACTAATACACTTTGCTCAGGCTTTCTTCACTCCCAGCTCCACTACTGGTAATTCTTGGGATCATTTTCCAGACAAACTTCTACTCAACCCTATTTTCAGGGCCTGATGCAAGGTTAAGACTAACCTAAGATAACACAGGGGTATGAGTGGGTTTCCGCAAGTAGACACATGGGTATAAAGCCAAAGATAGCACTCTGTATTGCAAGGTAATGCAAGTACTCATGGACAAACTTCAAATTATAATTCTCCATGACACTTTCTTAGAGTACCTACTTTCTTTGTCCACTGATTCACTATTTTGTCCCTGGTAAGATTTATCTTCCCCCCTTAAAGCTACATCATCTGGATGGCTCTGTATTGTTCACAAAGTCTTGTAGTGGCCAAGGTGGGATAGCTTGAGAAATATAGACCATGCATAACAGCCTAAATGTTTGCCTTTTGACATTTGTGGAAAGGAAAATCAGCTTTCTTCCTCGGAATGACATTTTACTTTCTAGCATCCTCATATTTTGACAAGTTGATAAGCACTCTATTTTCACCCTTTTATTTTCTCCATCATAAGTAGGTCTCAATTTGTAACACACGTATGAAGTTTCACCTAGAAGTGGGGGAGGAGATAGCTGTCCTATTTGAGCTCAGCAGGGCAAGTGCCTTTGGGCAAGATGAAAGGTCAAAGTTACCTACCACAAATGCACCTGAATGACAGCACCAACCAAATCAGAATGTGAATTCTGGGAACTCTGCCCTGCAGCATATAGGCTATTCTATCTCAGTGTGCACATTATAGTCAAATAAGTACTATATGTAATAAGGATAGAGAATAATCACAAAAGAATTTCCCTTTCCTCATGGGAAAGTGCTTTCTGGTTTGTGAAACACATCCCCAAATATCGTGTCTTTTGTTTCTTTCAAAGACATTGGAAGGGAAGAAATAGACAGTGTGTTAGGCTGCTGAATTCTTTAGCATCACAATCATAGCAATTCATACTCTTAACAATAGCTAATTTGTATAACCCAGGTTGATGGCTTTGAGGACACACCCAGGCCTAGCAGAGTGAATAAAAGCCTATAGTCATCAGCTGATGAACAAATGCTTAATATTTGCAATAGTGGTTTCATACAGGCTCTTAACCAACTTAGATCACTCCATCTCAATTTTTTTTTAATATTTACTTATTTATTCATATAGAACTGGGGTACAGGCCAGAGATGCAGAGGGTGAGAGGATTCACCAGAGATAGAGTGGGGAGCAGAACAGGCAGATCTATGAAGTACACCGCTGAGGGGAGCGGTGGGCGGGTCAGGAGAGGTCTGCTGAGCTGTGGGGCAGGCGGGGATCAAACTCCTGAGGAAGTGGCTTAAGCTTCTTAGTGCTGTGCTTTAACCTGTTGTGCCAACGGGGGGGGGGGGCATTTCAATTCTTAACCATTCTTTTTATTGTTTCCCATCCATCAATTTTCCAGTATTAAAAACTCTTGCTTAATTTTTCAATCAAGAATTAACCCTTCCCATGAGCTTGATTTTGAAAGCACTCCAGGTAACAGACCTCTTGGTTTGACCGCAAGTCTGACTCCTGTGTACTGCTGAGAGTTGTCATCTTTTCTGTATTCAGCATAGACTTTTATTGTATGTTGAAAACTGATATACAAAGTTGATGAACATGTTCTTTTGAATTGCCTTTCACTCCCTTCTTTGGGAACACCATTGGTAAATAAAAACAGATGGACTAACAGAAGGTGAGAGGAAATGCTAAATAAAAGGTTGGTCAACCTCTCTGGTGGGCAGGGTTAAGGACACAGTGCTATCAAGCTATCACCAGCTACTGCAATATGAGTTCAATCCCCAGTCAGGGAGCTGACCTACATTGCACAGCAGACCTCTCCTGTCTTGTCCACTGCTCCCCTCAGCAGTGTATTTCAGTAGATCTGCCTTTTCTGCTCCCCGCTTTCTCTGGTGAATCCACTCAGTTCCTGCACCTCTGGCCTACACCCAGTTCTTGTATGCATAAATAATAAACCTTAAAAAAAAGATCAGTCAAAAGAATGACAGGGCAGGTAAGGCAGGAATCAGTGCACCATAGATGGTGCTGTGTTGCTACATAAGGAGAGCTCATGTCAGTTACCAGAGAAGCAAGGTGTTGGCCAGGACCCCCAGTGGCAGTATTTGGCTTGCATTTAGATGAACACACAGTGCTATATCCAAATGTTTGCTCCCCAGGGCCCAAATTTGGGGTTTCTGGATCTCCACTGTGTCATTAGCTCCCATTAGAGGAGCTGGCACGTTGGAGAATGCACACACTCTTTTGAAAGCCCAAATGACAAGATGAACTTGGCATCTAGTCTCTAACAATCCAATTCTATTCTGAGGCCATTGGCATCCAGTGCTGTCCTAAGTATAAAAATACAGACCTGTTTTACAGAAGGAAGTTGAACCGTTCCTTTAAATTTTCTCAAGCCCCCACTAATGAAGCAAGGCAAAATTCAATTACATTAGAAATGTCTGGCCACAAAGCAGAATATTTTCAAAATGTGGGAGAAATAATCCACCAGTTTAATCTGCACCATGTTTAACACACAGATATCCTCTCCATTAACAATATGGTGCAAGAGAGAGTCTGAGGGTCATTAGAAGACCTGAAAGCAGCCTGCAATGTGTTTGCACAAGATTAGGCCTTCATGGAAAAGATGTATTCATTCTCGATATGGCCTTATGTCAGGGTTGCTGGCCTTAATGTGTGGAACTTTTCCAGTTCATCAAGGCAAGCATGCCCAGAGCTATTTTCTAGGTTTGAAATAAAAGAGCAAGCTGTGGTAAGCCTGAAACCTTTGTTACTATTTCTATTCCTTTCCTCTTTCTATTTCCTGTTCTCTTTTTACCCACCTGTTTTTCCCTTGCTTAGTAAACAGAGCTGCCCATATGGCAAGTTGTGATAATCTTCCTCTCCCCACTTTTCACCCTTGAATTTGGCTTTGACTTTAATAACAGAGTCTCAAATATTGAAACAGGGACAGCCATTCTCTGCTCACTGCAGGCTCAAATCAGAGCTAGTTCCAGAAAGATTTGCATGAATCTAAAATCTATCTAGTGTTCCTCTAGTGTGCCTCTGTACATCGGCCTTTCTCTGTCTGACTCTGGCAAGTTTTAATTGTATTCTTTTATCAATATAAGTTTTAGTTGGGGTTTAAATATCTGTGTTATATGTGGAAAAAATTACATGGGTTGTATATTGTACATCAAACTGTGTACTTTATAACAGAGTCCAAAGGAAAAAGAGAAACAGACAAGATATCTAGTCAGTATGGGCTTTTATGCTACAAAACCCAGCCACACAAACAAGTTAAAACCCAAAGGCTTAGCCCACACCACGTGCCTATCATCACTGCAGAAATAGCTGCCCATTTAGTAACTCAGATTTCCAAGCTAACAAGCTGGCCACAGATTCAAACACTGCTACTCCATTCAACATCTCAATCATGTTGACCCCAGTTCCAGCAAAAACTAGAACTCTAGAGAAATGGTTTTCAAGTTTGAATTTGCATGAACTCACTGAGGATCTTGTGAAACACCAGTTCTGATTCAGTAGCTCTGGGCAGTGTCTGAGAATCTACATTTCTAGGAAGAGCTCTGGAGACAGTGATACGATTGGTCCACCCACCTTTTTCTTTTTTCTTTTTTTCTTCACCATAGGAGGGCCAATAATTAAACTGGAAATTAACTTTTCTGGCCCAGAAGAACAATTTCACTAGGCACATGGCCTCTCCCAATCACAAGATAGTTGAGAAGTACAGTCTCATCAGACACCCAGAAAAAGAAATTGAAAATACTTGGTGACCATCCAGAAATATTAACAAGGTTATTTATAGAGCATAAAAGCAAAGTAGATAACTTTTTCAAGGTTTTTAAAAACAAAACTGTTCCATATATGAAATGTTAATTTTTTTTAAAGTGGGCAGTGATTTTTAAGGTTAGAGCATATATAAGAGGCAATAATGATGATTTTCAAAAATACAGGTATTTGCTATGTCTGAGGTTGGCATGGGGTAGGATTTGCAATGTTTCCTTTTACAAAATGCTCAGGTAATTCTCTAACCAGGATTAAAAGTCACTGAAAGAGGAGTTTCTAAGCATTTTTTGAAGGTGTAAAAGCACAATTTGAACAATACTTTTGACAATCCACATCTTCCAATACATATAAATTAAACATTTTTTTAAATTGTAAAAGCACCATTTCAACAATGTTTTGATGGCCCACATCCTCTAATACATGTAAATTAAAAGCTGTTTTATTTAATTATAGTCGAAATAGAGCTATGCCTATGACAACAGAAGCATTCACTTTTTTTTCCCCCAAACAGATCTTTATTTTTCTTTCTTTGTTTAATTACTTTTAGGACCAAAGGGGGACTCTTTCATTTAGGGGAATCACCTACATCTTATTTCAATTACTCAAATATGAAAGTGCATTACTCAAATGTGATTTTATTCATTTGTGAAATAGCTGAAAGAAAGAAAGGCTGTCCAGGATGGCTGGAAAGCAGGGAAGACTGGAAGAAATGAGGAAGGAGAAAAGGGAGGGAAAGAGAAGGCAGAAGAGAAAGGAAGAAGTTGAAGTCCTAGAATCACAGCCATAGAGGGAATCCACTGACAGAAAATATGGAAAATCAGAACTAACAGCCTGCATCATGGTACTCGGTATTGTTTGGGCTTAGGGTTAACAGGTACAAAATGAATGGCATGTGGCTACAGTTGTTGGGTTTCCTTGACACAGTGACTTGAGGGAAGGTGACACAGTGATGATCAAAAGGGATTTTAAAAAAGGAACACATTATGTTCTTAATAAGGTCTACTTCATCTCTTTAACACAGTACTTAGGAAAATACTCTTAACTGTCAGGGAGATTGTCACTTCCTACTTAGATGGGAAGGTTCAAGTACTTACCTTATCAAAGTAAGAGTTTCTTTCTCTACAAAGTGTGCATGGAACTATAACCACCATTAAGTTGTTCTCAGGCTGTTACAGTTTCTAGTGTTGACTGAGCAAGTAACAGGGTCAAAAAGTTTCTATATGATATGATTCTGGATTTGAATTAGCTTACAGCCAAGCTAGCATTAAAGTTCCAAGTTCCTCCAAGTTTCACTGAATTTCAGATAGACTCTAGCTTGACCCCAGGCCCTATGTCTCCCTTTTCTTAGAGTGTTTTGTTGTTGTTGTTGTTGTTGTTAGAAAACTTCCTACTGTAAATTATTTTCCTAGTCTTTTCAGATGTAAATCTTCTCCCATTTTTTGACAATTTTACAACCCAGGATTCATTTCTCAAGGACCTGAAAACAGCCCTATGTATGAAATGTTATCACCAGGAAAGAAATTCCTTCTCTGTCCTGTTCTCTGTGAGAGGGTGGTGGCCTAACTTACATAAGCATCAATTAACAAAGATGTTCTAATCCACTGACTGACCTCTCCACTGCAGACCGTCAGGTTTTTTCTTACTAACTCATCTCAGGTCTTAATATCTCTATGACCTTTTATTTCAGTAAAGTTGAGCTCAATATATCTTTCCTATAGCAATAGTCTTCAACAAAGTCTACCTTGCCTATTTTACTCCATCCATTGTGATTTTCGTTTACCATTGGATAGCCTTTTTAACTCTTTAAAATCTAACTCAATAGGCTATTTTCCATTGTTATCCTAGACTCTTTAACCTCAGGTTTAGAAATGGAACATTTTTAAGCCCTACAAAAACATCTGAAAACATGATAATCTCTACTAGCTATAGATTATCTATATCATATTATTTATCTATAAACATTAAATTTTATTTTTGCCAAATTTAAACTGGGGAAAATTAGAATATCAGAGCACATTCTCTATGGATTGTCTACCTCTTCTCAGTCTCTGTAGAAGAAATGCCAAGTTTTTAATAATATATTTTTAACATTAATTAAAACATAGTATCAGGATTTCTGGGCAACATGAAATATGATAATACATAAGTCCCTTATTGATTTTACATTGAATATCATTTTCTATGTTAAAGAAATTCAGATGCTCTAAAAAAGAGCTCTCATTTAGTATAATAACAGTAAATCAAGAGGAGTAATTTCAACTTAAAATACTTTTTACTCTTGTTTAAAAGTAAAATGTTTAGCCACCATTTAATCATCTCCATTTTATGCATCTCCATTTGGTACTTATATTTAAGCACAATTATAAGTCTTAATAATATTGATGGAGGAAATGTGAGTTCACATCAAAGTAAGTTTCTTATGTTTTATCCCCACTGTCTCCCTTACTTCTTTTTTTTTTTTGCTAGTCCCATCTCAAAACACCTGCTCCTAAAAGATCAGCAATTAAAAGTTTGAACAAAGTTGTAATTTCTAAGAATGTTTGATAGTAGACTCAACATTTTGAAAAACCTTTTTTCCCTAACTTTAGACTTAAGATAAAATAGTACCTTGTACTTTTTTGATTCATGCACAGAAATGAGGAGTAGTATATCCTTCTCAAAACTGGTTATATGTACAAGAATAACTGACAGCAGTTTTATTTATTAGGACTATAATCAATAATGTGAAGTTAGGTTAGAAGGGAATATTAGGTCTATATTTTGAAATATTTTAAATATAGAGTAAAAATATGGATTTCTGTAACCCTGGGGAGCCATCTAGCATTTATGAGCAGAAGAAAGGCATGATAAAAATTATGTTCCAGAAAAATAAATTTACTGACCTCAAGATTATTGGAAAGAATAGAAAATTGATGTAGTAAGAAAACATAATATGCACATATATATAATATATGTAAATGTATATTATGAAAAGCTAATCATTTTGATTTTGCAAACAGTTATTAAAAGTCTAATTATAGGTTCAGACAAAATTTAATGAACACCTAAATTCAATCATTCAAGTGGGAGTATAAGTGACATACATGAAATTTTTACTAAGGAAGAATTTGAAAAATTATTTGCTGAATACTAATAAAGAAATTAGGGTAGTATATGAATTAAGAATTTGTTCAATTGCCATAAATAGAAACCTCAACTAATAATAGCCTACATAGAAGTTAAATTCTTCTCATTTATTGAGAAGTTCATAGCTATATATTACTAATTTTATATCAACTTCTCAGTAATGCTGTCATATCCAGAATATTTAACTTTCCACATCCTGAGGCTGTTGGCTGCCATCCTCTGGTGTGACAGATCATGCTAAAAACAACAACAAAAAACTCTGCCATATCTTTAATATAAAGATTTGATCAAGTAAGCCAGTGTTCAAAATATGTGAGGCAATTCTAGGGTGAATATTTTTGTAAGAAAGACTTTTTCTCTGAAACTCTCCAGTCAGACGACTTCTCTGTTTTTATTAGCTGTGATTAGATCATCACACCCCAACTGAAATAATAACTACCAATGGAGAAAATAAGAACAGGGTATACATGATAAACTTCCCTCAGCTACACACACTGTCCCTCACAAAATCCACACCACAAAAAAACTCAATATTCTCACAAGCAACAAAAGTAAAAATAAGCAGGATATCAAACTAACATGCTTTTGCCTAGCAAAGGAAATTATCTATAAAATGAAAAGATGAATTATGAATGGGAGACAATACTTGCAAACCACATATTTCAAAAGGGCTTCATATCCATACTGTATAATGATTATGGATATCCATAATGTATAATGAACTCATACATCTCAAAAGCAAACAAACAAAAAAACACCCAAATACCCGATTAAGAAATTAACAAAGGTTTTGAATAGATATTTTTCCACAGAAGACATACAAGTGGCTAACATAAACATGATGTACCTAAACCACTAATGAAATACAAATTAAAATATTAAATTATATATTACCTCACACCTGTTATAATTATTGTCATCAAGAACATATGGAATAATAAGTGTTGGTAAGGCTGTATAAAAGAATGACTCCTGTGCTTTGCTGGTAGGAATGTAAACTTATATAACCTCTCTAGAAAATTATAAACAGGTTACTGAAATTTGGAAAGAGAACACATAGGATCCAGAAATCTCACTTCTGAGTATACATCCAAAGGAAATCATCAGTATCTTGTAGGAAATATCTACAGTCCCATGTTCACTACAGTGTTAGTCACAATAGCCAACATATGGAAGTAATCTCAGTGTTGCTCAATAGCTGAATGGATAAAGAGGCAGATATAAACACACACATACACACAATATAATATTCAAAGGAGGGAATGCCTACCACTTGCAACAATACTACTAAAGTACGTACAAGAAATCAAAGACAAATGTTGTAAGTGAGGTACACTTATATATAGAATCTGAGAAAGCTAAACTCAGAAACAATAGAGTGGTTGTTAGCAAAGGTTACAGGTACGGTTAATAGGGAGATATTGGCCAAAGGGTACCAACTTCTGAGTTATAAAGATGATTCAATTCTAGGAATTTAGTATACAACATGGTGATTACAGTTAATATTGTATCATTCACTTCAAAGATGCTCAGAGAAAATTTTAAAATTATCACCACACACAAAAAATAAATGGTCATTTGTGATGTGATGCATATATTAGGTAACTGTGGTATTCATTCTGCTATGTATGATTATCAAATCAGTATGTGGTCTCCCTCAAACTTACACAATGTTTTATGTCAATTACATCTTTATGTCAATTACATCTGGAAAAAATGAGAATTTCTACTTGACATATGAAATATATTTTCCATTTGTTTATGTATTTTTCATTTAGATGGCCTTTCTTTCCATCTTCCAAAATTTCTCACTGATCAATCACATCCATGTGAAATATAATGTAAAAATAGACAATAAAAACACTACAAAAAGAGAAACAGATGTGACCTGATGAAGTAACTGTGGCAGATTGTCCACATTTCATGACAACTTAACCAAACACAATTAGTAAAGCATATCTCATGATTTGATTTTCTAAAATAAGCAACTTTATTTTGAGAAAGAAAACTTTCCATCACTGAAAACAAAAAAACAGTATTTTTTATACTTTTTAATAGCAGAAAGCCGATATAGAAAACTTAAGAGAAACTTTTATAGACTATATTTATAGATATAATTAATCCCCATTCTTTCTTTTAGGCTTCATTACCTTAAGCTGCTCGCTTTACATTTGTTTTAATGGAATTAAAGCATAATATATCTATGTACACAATGGTCATAATTCTAAGAAGTCTGTTTCATTTTTCCTTGAACTAGGGCCTAAGCCTGTCTAGTTCCCTACTGTATTTCCATCGTAAATATAAGGTAATAACTCACTGAATCCATAATTATGTAGGGTAAAAATAAAAAAGCACATTGTATTTATTCCTTATGAGCCTCAAAGATAAATAATGGACATGAAGAATTTTGTGCATGAGTTGCTGCCACAATAGTCAACTTCAAATGGCTATGTCTTTTTTCCCCCTCTGATATTCCAGTAGGACTATCTTCTATACATCCAGTAGGATACCTGCTATATTTCTGGTCATTCAGTGCATAACTGATGTTCTCATAAAGACAAACTTCATTAGATGTTCCTAAAGACAACTGTAAAATATCACACGAACATATTTTTTATCTTTTTATATTCCTTTACCCTCACTCTTCCCTCCTTAACCTCAGCAAACTCACATCATTAATTAGTATTTACTAGCTTTTATAAGAATTTTGCTCTGTAGAATCATCCAAACTGTAATTGTCCAATATAAGTCTGTCATTTTGACTTGCTTATTATATATAGTTCCCTTGAACACCTTCCATTTTTCTGTAAATGCCAATTTCTCATCTTCCTTTCTGGCCAAATAGTATTTCATTTTGTGGATATGCCACATCACCTTGATTTAATTCTTTATCAGTGGGCTCTTTGCTTTGTATCATGTCATAAATAATGCTGCAATAAACATTGTAGAGCATAAATTATTCTTCAGTTGATGGTTTTAAGTTTTCCCACCTGTTAAAAAGAGTCTCCATGGCCCTCCCTGGTGGCGCAGTGGGTTAAAGCACAGCACTGAGAATCTAAAGCCGCTTCCGCATGAGTTCAATTCCCTCCTGCCCCGGAGGTGACCACATGGCGTGGCAGACCTCTCCTGACCAGCCCGCTGCTCCCCTCAGCAGTGTACTTCCTTGATCTGCCTGTTCTGTTCCCCACTCTGTCTCTGGTGAAGCCTCTCACCGCCCCTGTACCTCTGGCCTGTACCCCAGTTCTGTATGCACAAATAAATAAATCTTAAAAAAAAAAAAAAAAAAAAGAGTCTCCTTTCCTCTACTGGCAGATATGTTATTAGTTGATTTTACTAGGTAGATTTTAAAAAGTTCCTATGTATTAAGCTAGTCTGCTTAAGTATTAGATGCCCAAGAACAGCCTTTGGAAACTATTTGGTCATACCTAACTTACAATTATGTTATGAAATTAGTGTCTAAATATTACATTGTTGAAATAAAAAAAATCATATGCTTCAGAAACAAGTTGAACAAATGGTTATGTATGACATTCTGTTGTCAAAATTGTGGAGGCTAACTTTCATTATTTCCTGCACAAATGCCAGCCACCCTTCTTCACAGAGACAAACCACAATGATATCTGCAATCAGGCCAACTGTTTCTCTATAAATGAGTTTCTAGTCATCTAAAGTATTAGTTAAATAAACCATTTGAAACCCCAGATTGCGATACAGCACATTATAGAAAAGACCAGTTGGCCCTCCCTTGTGGTGCAATGGGTTAGGATATATCACTACAAGCCAGCTGCAGCTGAGTTCAATCCCTAGCCTTGGAGGTGATCCACATGGCACAGCAGACCTCTCCTGTCATGCCTGCTGCTCCACTCAGCAGTATACTTTGTTGACCTGCCTATTCTGCTCCCCACTCTGTCTCTGGTGAAGCCTCTCACCATCCTTGCACCTTTGGCCTATACCACAGTTCTGAATGCACAATTAAATCTTTAAAAAAATAAAAACAGTTGGGCATGGCAAATAATAATAGCAGGTGGTTACTATCTTACTGCCTTGACCATAGGAGAGCCCAAGTGTATATGGATAGATAGGTAGATAGATAGATAGAAAGAAAGATATCAATATCTATAGATATATTCATTACCAAAAGGAAAGTTTAGTCTAGTTCAGTAGAGTTAATCTGCAGTGCAAATGGAATGCTTGCTCAGGAACTGTTTGAAACCTGTACAAAACAGAATTGGAAGAAAGTATGTATAAGACCTTAAGCAAAACATTTCATAAAATACAATGATTAAGAGGGAATTCTGGGAAGGTAGGTGATAAATTCAAATCAGCTCACCTAATCCTGTGTATCACAGCTTAGTCTTGCTGTACTCTTTATCTCCCATTCATTTCCTTTCTTGATATGACTTTAGACCTCTGACTTCATATTGCATCTCCATTCTGAACTTGTGTCCCTGTACCTGACAGCCAATTTAACATTTCTGACCTCCAAGACCTTGTCTCAGCATTATGTTATCCTTATGAGCGTCTAATCCAGCTCATCTAAGGGCAACTGGAGCAGAAAATATCTATCTTTTGCCTTTCAGAAGGAATAAAGTATAATATGTAATAATAGCTCTAATGATAGATCACATTTATTCCAAAATAACAATTAAGACTATAACTAAAGCAAATTAATCATGTTCTACTTTTTATGATATGTAAATACATATTCCTAAAAAATGAATGATTACTTTGATCACTAGCTATGAGTCACAGCAGCTCTGTGACACACTTTAAAATATACCTATAAAGAACAAAAAGTGCTTTTGAAATACAAATTATGTTTTCTAATAGGTACTGGATACTCTCCATGTATCAAGCATTGTCCTAAACTCACAGAAAATGTTAAAATTAAAGAGTAAAGACATCTGGAATACTGAATTTTTGATAAGTCTATATTCTCAAAATGATGAATGTATAATCAGTACTTGAATAACTACTACTTTGATTTACACATTTCAATATTTGAACTTTATAAAATATCTCTAGTATTTAGCACTTCATAACATACAGTGAAATTTATAGGGAGAAAAGTATTTTCACTTGAATTTCCTGATTAGAAAGTAGCACTCTATGATGCATACATTACTTTTTTCAAGTAGCAAAGATAATACCCTTCCCAAACATGTAAATAGTAAAGGGCTACTGTGAATGCCAGTTAAATGTAGCATCGTTTCATATCTTGCTCTCCTCCCATAAAGTTTTCTTTCTCTATTTTTCATGCAGATACTTAGGGTCATTTTGAGCTGGAAGCTAAAGTAACAGTAGAGTACCGACAACTGTCCAGTTGCCTCTAGACAACTCATTCTCAAACTTGAACTTACATGATTCTGAAAACAGATAGCTGATTCCACCCTAAAACTTTGGATTCAGTAAGCCTGAGGCTGAGACACAAATGTACACTATTAGCAAACTCCCAGTTGATACTAATACTGCTAATCCATATTTCATAATTTAAGTTGATACTAATACTGCTAAGCCATATTTCATAATTTAAGAACTAGCTACAGGAAGAAATATAAAAGGATGTTAACCCCTAATGGAATTCATCAAACAAGGGGTTAATATCCAAAACTGGCAAAGAATTCCTAACACTCAACAGGAATAAAAAACAAAAAACCTTAAAAATGGATGGAGGATCTAAATAGATATTTCCCCAAAGAATATATACAAATTGCTTACAAGGGCATGAAAAGATGTTCATCACCTATAATCACTGGGAAGAAGCAAATATAAGAAATGCAAAATAATTACAGAAAAACTATCAACTCAAAGAACAAAGTAGCTCAACAAACCCACATATTACAACATTAAGAAACCTATTCCAATCATAAAGTTGCTGAGTTGCTTAAAACCCATGAAAACAAAAAGAAACTCTTTAAGGCAATCAGAAGGGGAAGGCTATCTATAAGACCCACATAAGCTAATACGAAGAACACAGTATTTTAATATCAATTTTATAAACTTTGTATCGTTAATATCAAAATAGGGTTCAGGGAAATTACAGGAGGAAAAAGCCCATTTTACAATGGCCATCAATTTATCTAAAGGGTTTACTATATATATTTATTTATATCTAAGAGTGGTTCAGCATGCATGCAACAAATGCATGGAAAAATCCACAAATGCAGCTAGTTATTTTGATATCCAATCTCAAACTTTAATCGTGAAGATTTTAACCTGTAAATAACACAACCAAATATACCTTTTTAACAGATCTCAATAAATTTAGCATATGTAACAATGTTTATTCTATGACCACATAAAAATTAGAGACATGGACTCATGGAATATCTCCAAGGACTTTAAAACTGAATGATATACATGCAAACAGCCTGTGAGTCAAGAAAGTTACTACTTTAACTTGAAATAAAATGAATGAATGAAAATGAAACCACATTTATCAAAATTTGTGGGATGCCACTGAAACAGTACTTAAGAGGAAATTTCTAACACTAAGAGCCAATAACTTGAAGTCTCAAATTAATGCCTTTTGCTTTCACATTAAGGAATCCATGATAGAGGAACAAATTAAATGGAAAGCAGAGAGAAATTATAGGTCAGAGAAGGAATCATGAAATAGGAAACAGAGTAAACAATAAAGAAAATCATTAAGATAAATTCTGATTCATGAGAAATAAATCAAATTGAAAAATCTTTAGCCCAATAACTAGAGAAGAAAATATAAATAATCAATATTAGGAATGATGGAAGTTATGTGACTATATATTGCACAGATAATAAATTGATAAAAGAAAATATTATGTACAAGTTCATGCCAATAAATTCAACAAATAAAATAGGAAATTTTCTTGGAAGATATTACCAAAAACTTAATCAGTATTAAATAGCCTGAGTTGTACTGTATCTAATAAAACTTTTGAATTTGTAGTTAGCAATCTATGAGGACATATAATTTCAGGCCTCGTTAGCTTTATTAGTAAATTTTACTACTTAAGAAAGAAACTCACAATTCTAAAAGAAATTTCCTGGCATATTTATGTAAATTATACCTTCCAACACATTTGATGGTACCAGCATTATACTGACATTAAAACCAGGCAAAGGTTTTACAATAAAATTATACAATAATATCCCTCATAAACAAGTAGAAAATACTAAACAAAATAATCGCTAATTGAATTGAACCACATGTAAAAATAATATAAAGGGAATGTATCCAATTGATTAAAACAGAAAATTCAATGAATGTTATTCATATAACGAACTAGTTTTAAAAACCCACATGATCATCTCAATGTATTCAGAAAAACCCTTTGACAAAACCCACAACCTATATATAACACTCTGATCAAACTAGAAGTTGAACAGAAAACCTCATCTTGATAAGCAATATTAACAAAATGTATTAATGGCTTGACTAAAAGACCTTAAACCATATAATTCATAGACTAAAACATGAACAAAATAAACACTGGGTTTATTGATATATTTCAGAAATTGATTCTAATAAAAAGGAAAAGGAAAGCAAACATAAGCAAATGGGGAAAAGTCAAACTAAAAAGTTTTACACAGTGAAAGAAACTCATTAAAGGATACCCTACTGAATGGGAGAAAATACACCACACACATAGTGACAGACAAGACACCTATAAATAACTCACAATTCAACAAGAAAATAAAAACCATATAAAAAAATGGATGTAAGAGCTACATAGACACTTCTCCAAAGAAAGTATACAGATGCCTAACAGCCACATAAAAATGTTCATCATCACTTATCAGGAAAATTCAAATCAAAAACAAAATGGGATACCCTCTCACACCATCAGAATGATTCATATCAAAAATTCCAGATAGAACAGAATATTGACAAAGTTGTAGAGAAAAGGAAGGTCTCATACATTGTTGGGAATATAGACTGGTTCAGCTACTATGGTGAACAGTATGGTGGCTTCTCAAA
Source organism: Condylura cristata (assembly GCF_000260355.1). Classification (NCBI taxonomy): domain Eukaryota; kingdom Metazoa; phylum Chordata; class Mammalia; order Eulipotyphla; family Talpidae; genus Condylura; species Condylura cristata. The sequence goes on along the minus strand of NW_004567107.1, from coordinate 58,176,841 downwards.
ATATTCAGTAAATGTACCAAACAGTCCAGGATCCCCTCTTACTAATTCAAAGGGATAGATAGATGACAGATAGATAGATAGATAGATAGATAGATAGATAGATAGATAGATAGATAGATAGATAGATAGATAGATAGATGATTGATATTCATTGCAGTAATTTTTGCAATAGCCAAGTTATGGAAACCCAAGTGCCCAATGACAGATTGGGTGTATTAGCAAGGCACAGTGTACATGCATAGTGAAATACTACTCAACTATAAAGATGAAGTATTACCAACTGTGAGAACATTAATGATACTGGAGGAGAGTATACTGGAAAGAGAAAAATAAATATATGGTTTCATTTGTGAAACATAAACAAAAAGGGTTAGACAAAATCAAACCATAGCAAAGTGACGTAAAACTGAGACTATCAGAGGGAGAGGGGACAGGTGGAGAGCAAAAGAGGTTGGAGTATTTAATAGACTACATTGGGGGTCTGTAGGAACCTTGGTAGTAGGTATGGTGTGGTAACATATCTTAGAAGTGTGAACCTATTCCTTGGCTCACAAAGAGTTGCAAATTAATGTTATCACAATTAAAAATAAAATGTTTACAAAATCTACAGCTAACATCACACTTAATGGTGAGAAACAGACTCCTCTTAATATCAGGGAAAAGGAAACAGTCATTAGTTATGCCAAATATTGTAGTAAAGATCCCTGTAAGTGAAATGAGACATTTATGTGGAAAAATTACCTTTATTCTCAAAGGATCTCATTGTCTATTAGAAAATCTTAATGAAAAATACAAAAAGTTGTGTAGTCCTTAGACAAAAGAGGTTAACAATGGCATAGGACAATATGAACATACAAAGTTATGAGTATTTCTACATAATGAGATAAACAAAAACTAAAAAATTTAGTAACACCACTCAATAACACCAAATACACAAAATACTTATGGATCAATTTGACAGAAGATGTGAATTAAATCTTTGTACTTAAAACTACAAAACATTCTGAGAAATTTTATAAGACACAACAAAAATAAACAAGGGCATATTTTAATGCATTTAAAAAATGGAATATCTGTAAAATGTTAATCCTTCCCAACATTGTGCCAATCAAAATGCTAGAATTTCTTATTAGAATTTAAAAGTCGATTCCAAAAATTTCATGAAGTGTAAACATTCTACAGTAGTAAAAATACCTTTAAAAAAGAATGCTGGAGGGCAAGCATCCAATTTTAAGACTAATCATTAAGCTACACTAATCAAAATAGCATGTGATTGTCACTAGACACAAAAGACAAATTGCTTTAACAAAGTTGCAGTGAAAACTCAGTGGAGAAATGATAGCCTTTTCAAAAAGCATTACTGGAGTGATTTCATTTTCACATACCAGTTCTTTAAAGATACAATTAGGACAATTGAAAGACAAACCATAGACAGAGATCTCTGCAAATCATATCTAATTAAGACTTATATCCTGAATTTCAAACTGTCAAAATTCATTAATAATAATAATAAACAGTTTTTAAATACACAAATTATTGACAATGCAGTACTCCAAAGAAGTATAAAAAATGACAATCACTAAAAAAATTCTCAATATTGTCACCCGCTAAGAAAATGCAAATTGAAGTCATAACTAGAAATAACTACACAACTTTTAGAACAGCTAAAATTCGAGCACTAAACATACCAACAGCTGGCAAGGACATAGAATAAATTTATTTCTTATTCCTTCTTGGTGGTTGTGTTTAGTGAAAACACTTTGTCAACAGTATTTCATTTCATAAAAGATTAGCTATCTATGGTCCAGCTATTCCATTCCTCAATATTTACCCAAGATAATTCAAAGTATAAGTCATGACAGGATTTGGAAGCATTATTTGTAATAGTCATAAACTATATAAAAGTTCCCATCAATTAGTAAATGATAACCATATAACAAATCATATTCTATCCATACAATTCATATTCTATCCATACAGTAGAACAGTACTCAGAATAAAAAGTAAGAGACTATTGATACATGCTACAACTTGGGTCAATCTCAAAATAATTAGCTATGTGAAAGCAGTCAAGTAAAGAAAGTATATACTATATGATTGCATTTATATCAACCCCAAGAAAATGTAATTCTAATCCTTAATGACAGAAAGCAGGTCAATGCTTGGCTGGAAATGGAGTGGAATAGGTACTGACTATGCTTATTAAACTGACTTTAGTCATAGTTTAACAGATATACTTTAAAGTATATGAGATCATGGACCTCCCTGGTGGCACAGAGGGTTAAATTGGAGCATTATGAAGCTATCTGCAGCCACTGCAGCATGAGTTCAATCTAGAGAGGTGACCACATGGTGCAGCAGACCTCTCCAGTCTTGCCTATTGCTCCCCTCGACATTATATTTTAGTGGTTCTGCCTAGTTTGCTCCCTACTCTTTTTCTGGTGAATCCTCTCACCACCCCTGCACCTCTGGCCTGTACCCCAGATCTTGTGTGCATATATAAACAAATCTTTTATAGAGAACTAGATAGATGATAAATGAAAATTGCATACTTTGAATATATACCTCAATAAGATTGTTTATTTTAAAATAAACTTGTGTGTCATATATGGACAAAAGCTTTTGCACAATGTGGAGGCCAACCCTACATTGCAGAAAATGTGGAAACAAAAGTTATTCTTCAGAACCTAGACACTTAAACTAGGAGTGTGCCTAGAGTATTTTAAATAACTGAATGAGTATGTGTTTTTTTTTCCCCCAGAACAAAAATTTTAAGGAAATTTTTTTATTATATTGCAATAATTCCTAAATAGGGAGTCAAAAACAAGATCACCTTGAATTTATCAAAACCTACATGAATTATCAAAGAAATAGTGAGATTATTTTAGACTATTCCTTCCTTTCGCCAATTTCCTTTTTCTAGTGGACAGCTTAACAGAAGAGCTTAATGATCTCCTGAATTTAAAAGTCATACAGCTAAATTAAAGGAAAGCATAAACACACTTTTTAAAAATGTTTAACACTGAGTTTTGTTTGGAAACATCCAATTTTGGCTATTTTTTCACAACAGAACAAAGATGTAGTTGTACAATATTGCATAAAAACCAAAAGCCCTCTTCTGTTCCCCCCCCCCAAATATGGAGTCATTTTCTCCCTAAATTCCGAAAAAAAAAAAAAAAATTGGTGTTTGGCTAAATGAAGCAAGCAACAAAGGATGTAATTTCAACACAGATAGAAAAACTTCAAATTACCAATATAATTTTTAAAAGATTTATTTATGCATATAGAAATGGGGTACAGGCCAGAGGTGCAGGGCTGGTGAGAGGATTCATCAGAGACAGAGTGGAAAGCAAAACAGGCAGATTGAAAAAGTACACTGCTGAGGGGAGCAGTGGGCAAGACAGGAGAGATTTGCTGTGCCATGTGGGTCACCTCCAGGGCTGGGGATCAAACTCACACTTGAGCGACAATGTCTAGCTTACAGTGCTGTGTCCTAACCTGTTGCACCACCGGGGAGTGGGAGGGACCACCAATATAATTTAAACTTTGAACCTGCTGGAATTTCACTGAACTAGGTCAGTGGACAAAGGAAGGACACCAGCACCAGGCTAAGCCAGGAGAGAAAGGGTTCACTACCAAGATGAGATTATAAGTGGTACCATTTGATACTGAGGACCTGGATGATCATATATTTAAAATGAACTCATATCTCCTTTGTATTGCTGATGGATATATATTCATTGAAGAGATGAGAAACAATATCCAGTTTTTGGGCATGGGTGGGTGTTGGTGGCGCGATTGCACCCAGCTCTTGGGACTCCAAGGAATGTGCCCACCGCTGTGCTACCATGGCAACAGATGGTTGAACCGATAAGGTGGACACAGATTTGTGGTCATCCTATCTAACAGCCTGAGGCGCCATAAAGGCCGTGAGGGAGTGCCGACCCCTGCGCCATAGGGAGTGCAGGCGTCTGGCAGTTGCCTGCGAGGTGTGATAAGAGAAATTCCTCACTTCCCCCATACCTCCTTCTCAGTAAAATTCCACTCTTCTCCTCCAAACTCCCACCCTTACTGCCTAATGATATATAAAGGGGGGTCACGGACAATAAAGAGAGAGACTCCTGGATGAAGGACCTTGGTGTCCTGTGTTTTCTTTAACCTCATCGTCCCTCGCCGGACTCGGCTCCGATTAGCCGGACGCGGCAGGTGGGGGTTAGGGGTATGTGTGGGGGGAGGTAGAACATTGCCAAGAACACCAGAATATGATATTTTGGAGTTGATGCAGAACCTATGAACAGTAGTAAGGTTCAGCTTAGTGGCTTCTGAATTCTCATCTTCTCATCCATGCAGTATGTCTATTGTGGCAAAATTGTCAGCTCCACTGATTTGGGGGCTAAATTTTTCTCATGTAATCTGAGCCTAAGGTTTCCTTGGTATAAAGTCATAGTGATAAGAAATGTGATGACTTACCACCAGCTGACAATTTGAAGAATAATATAGGAGAGATCCTTTACCAATAAATTGCTCTTTAATCTCCAAATGTCTTTTTTTTTATTTCCAAGAAAAGGGGCAAATTGCAATGAAGGGAAATACTAAGAAAAGGCATGGATTAATAATTCAAGAATGTACATTTATTTCTTATCACAATTCAAAGGAATGATGTATTACTAGTCACTTTTTCTTGAGAGGGGGAGAAAGACTGATAATAAAATTGAGAGTTAATACTGGAGACTTAGTCATGAATTAGCTACTAGATAGAGACATGCTTAAATTGCAAATTACTTTTAAAGTCATTAACAGCCCCAAACTTAATAAAGTGAAATCTTCACACTGTTAAAGAGAGTAACAGATGTTGTTTTTAATGTTTAATGAAAAATATTTATCTGCTGCTATAATGCAATCCTGTTTCCCTGACCCTCTTTTTTTCCTCTAGTGAGGCTTATGTTACATTTAGAAGCTCTTTTGCAGATGATCAGGGCATTGTTTTATATAATTTCAAAGATTCAATCTTAAATGTTATTTTTCATGAAGTTCTCTATAATGCATTTTTGAAGAACAACAACCAATCTATAGAACTCTGAGAGTAAAATGAAGAAATGAGAATTTTTCTTCTCAGCCAACATAGCAAATGAAAATCTGTAACCACAGAAAAAAACATGAAAAGCATGTTTAATTAGTGCACCTTGAAGCTATGAGAATCAGCTGGCAACTATGCTTTTTTCTTGGTTGATCTTTTCTTTTTCTTGGATTTTTTAAAGGAGACTAATTTCTTAAAGCCCTAGGCAACTGGGTCACAAGCAGTAAGCAAAGCTTGTATCAAGAGAATAATGATATTTCAATGTTGGGAAAAACACCCTCATAGCCAGGAGGGAAGCAATCAGAACTTAAACTGCTGCAATCTGGAAGCTTCTCTTCAGAACCTGTTTATGGCCGGTTCACTGTTCTCTCAGGCAGCATAATGTGCCAAACAAGTGGCAGGTGGGACTGTTATGTAAAAACCTTTACTGACTAGAAAGGCACAAAAGCAAATACAGAAGAAGTGAAACTCTGAGAGAATATAAAAAAAAAAAAAAAAGGAAATGTTGGCAATTCCCAAGGGACAGAATTAGTCTCTATGCATAACGGAAGTGAATGGTACCTATTCCTTAATAGGGAGTGAGGACTGATTTCTGCTGATTTGAATAATGTATCACAACTTCCTCAATTTTGTGTAATAACACAGAGAATACATCCTTGATTTCACCTTCTAGTCTTATAACTGGCTCCTAATCCTTTTGTTTCTAACTGCAAGTAAGAAAACTAGCAATCAGGGGGGGGCGGGGGGGTATACAGAGAGAGAGAGAGAGGAAAACATAAAGGCCAATTTAACCTCCTTGGGTCATCCACTTCCATAAGAAAGGAACACTTTATGCTCTTCATTTAGATAGATTGTAGCAGATTGAGATATTAAACAATCAAAGTCAGCTCTTATCAGTTATATTGTGATAAAGTGCCAGAAGCAACCTTAGCTTTGACCATAGATGAACAGATCATTACCTTCCAAGGAACTTCCAAGATGACCAAGAAGGTGGTGTGGAATATAAAGATATGATAGTTAAAAGGTAATTTCTATGCCTATCAATGCAATTTCACGAATATTTACAGAATCTAGCATCTGTTACAAGCCAGGCATTAAATCAAGGACTTTGAAAAGATGGCTAAAGTACAGTCAGTCCCTCACTCAAGGAAGTTCAATGTTTAAAGATGCAGTAAGATTTCCTTTTGAAACGTCCAAAGATGTTCAGACTGGGAACTTTAAAGTTTAGAGAGACACCAGTTTGGTTACTCACAATGGGCTTTGTGATCAAACTAGGTTTCCCACTCCCGAAACTTCAAGGAAGCAGATGATCACTTAGGTTATAAGAACAAAGATTGCTGAAGCTTGAACAGTCAAGTCTGAGGCTATGTGAAGATGGCAGTTGACTGAAGTGTGCAGTATGCTGATTTGGTTGTCAAATGTTAGAGCTGACAAGAAAATTGTTCTGTCATGTACTTCTACATGCCACATTCATGGCTGGTGTTTATGGTTTTAAATTCCCTCAAAGAAGAGTGACAGATACTATTTAAAAAAAAAAAAGACATCTTATATAGCTGAGCAAAATTTCCTAAAGTAATTCTGGTATCCAGAATCTACATGAAAAAAATATTATAAGCATCCAAAAACCCTCCCCCCATCACATCGGTTAAGACACCCACCTCCACTGTTAATCACCCTTTTTTCTAAATGAATTGTCATGGGATACCTTTGCTTGGCTTAGTACTTTATATGAAAAAGCAGATACATTTGTGTTTGGATTCTTTTACTAATTCTTTTTGGTTTATGTAACTAGTGTGTTCTTTTTTATTGCTGACTAATACTCAATTGCATGGAATCACATGGGGTAATTTATTTTCAATGTACATTTAAGTAATTGAGCTTTTTTAATCTTAACATTCTAAATAAATTTATTAAAAACAATCTGTTTTCAAAATGGGTGAACAAATACCATCACTGATTATTTAAGTAGGTGATTACATACATATCAAGTATGATAACTCATAAGTAATTTCATTAACGTAAGAAGACTGGAGAATGAATTGAGTCACTTATGTGTTCTCTTCAATTTCTTTGCGTTTCATAAAGTAGCTTGCATTAGCTTTTCTGAGTTTTTCTATTGTACCAGATTAAAGGTTCCATAAATGTAATATATTGCATTCTGGTTTAAGTGTTTAGTCCCAACTGCAAAAAAAAAAAAAAAAAATGGGCACCTTCTACTATGTTATGTTTAAAAAAATAAAAAGAAAACTCACTTGCACTAGTTTTGCTTGTTTTCCAATTCCAGAATAACTGTTGAGAAGTCTTACTCTCTCTGATGAAAGGAAGTGTTATCTTTCTCTCGAGGAAGCTCTGTGATTTGATCAGGAAAAACTAACTTTCAGGGCTGCCATCTGGAAGGGTTCTTACTCAAGAAACTTAGACAAATTCTCTCTCTATTGTCCTCAAAAGGATAGTCCATCCCTGAATCTGTGACTCTCACTGTACTTTCCACTGGTAATGTTTATCTGGGGGAAAACAGCATTTCTTAGTATCATGGACAGAGTTTCCCATCTCAGTTACTAATTCTAATCATTACCTCCTTCAATCCATGATATCTGCTTCTATATACTTTTGAGGGGAATAAAGTGGACAGAGCAAGGAAATAGGGAAGGGAGGTGCAATTGTATATACAGTCAGAGACTCAGTAAGAAAGTAAAAGACAACTGAGCAAGGTACTCCGTGGAAGCTTCAAATACTACTGGTATCTGTACTGTAAATTTTGTTTTCAGCTTTAAAGAACAAAATAGCAAAGGCTGAAGAGTATGAAATGTACCCCTTTTTAATCTGTCATGCTACTTTGCTGCTATGAAGTTCTGGAAAGCAATAAAGATAACTTCATACCATCCATTCAAGTTATAATATCCCATTGTGTATAAAACTTAGTGATTCTATGACTGTAATCATTTGGGTGGGAATAAGAGATGGCTTAAAATTTAAACAACATTACTTTCATAAGTATACAGGTATAGGAAAAATGACTTAAGGCAAAATGGTATAATTTATAATTTTTAAGATATGCTGGGTTTTTTCATTGAATTTTATTATAAAACTATATTACAAAAGTCACTTTTTCTGAATAAAATACCCTTCATTATAATACTCAAAATGGTAACAATGTTGACAAAAAAAGAGAAAATGTTGACTTTTAATATTACAAGTGAGAATTACATATAAATTTTATATGAAAATACCTTTAAATAAAACTATATAAATTTTAGGCATACAACATTATAATTCAATATCTGCACATACTTCATTATGATCACCAAGAAAACTCTAGTTTCCAGCTACTAGTACAGCATTTTTAATTCACCATCAATTGAATGCTAGTTACTGAGTATTCATTTTAATTTAAAAATCTTTATTGAATGCTGACATTTGTTAGATATTGAGAAAAAAGTAAATTAAGTCAATTGTGTTGTATTTCAAGGAGTTTGTAGCATAACCTAGGAGGTCATGAAAAAAATAATTATCATATTGAGATACATTTCATGATAGAACTACCCAGATTTTCAAGAAAGCCAAAGGGAAGATATTTTTTGTCAAATTTTGATATGTAAAGCTTCAGAAGCTGATGCTTTAAGGATTTGAAAGGATGAATTTAAGGGCTAGTTTGGGAAGAAGCATTTCAAGATAAACTTTCTCACAACAGTCCTATTAAGCATTAATAACCACATTCATAGAAGACAAATATAAATCAGAAAGATCAATTTCTGGCAAGATCTCTTCACTTTTCAACTTTATAATACTGAGATACAAATACTGGAGGTTACTCATTTAACATAATTTTCCTTACAAAATGCTTCATATTCTCAAAGCACCTTCACATCAATTACCTTATTTTTAAACTCACAGAATGTTGTAAAACATGTTAAGGTGCCTTTATTTCCATTTTCATGTGAGAGAACAGAGACCTATAGCAATAAAGAATCTGGCCAAAGATCACTGAAGGAGCAAAATCTAAGCCATTCTAACTCCTTCTTTTGTATTATTTTTGTACATTTTTTTATTCCTCAGTTTCATAGTAACTAATATGAAACTGAGAGAATCCCTATATGTTTATTCCACATGGAATTATTATCTTTTAGTATAAAAAAAGATTATAGTTAATACAACTTGAAAAATCAGAGTTTTGTCAAATAGAAGAACAGAGGACACACTGGTCCACATTGAGATTGGAGTACATGAAATAATCCAAGTGTCTAGGGGGTTACCTAAATATATCATCACATAGAGTTCCATTCTTGTAAGCAAAAAGGCCACTTTTTCAAGTGGCTTTGTGAACCCCCTCTTTAAAACAAGTTGAAAATAATATATTCACTTATCTCTAAGAAACATAAATACTGCTTGAATTCTTCCAAAGCACTGCTGTTACTTGGTGCCTCTACCAAGATGTAGGTAAATTTGACCAACTAATCACAATGGATGAAAAAGAAATCAAAGTTCCTCAGAATTTCACTTAAAACAAAATGCTACTAGGGAACAAACAATCAACTAGCCAAATTTAATTCCCAGAACCATGTTATTTGGATGTTATACAAATTCCACAGTGCTGAGAGCAGTTTCTCAGGAGTTCTGCAGAATACCTCTTTTTCTAATGGAAAAGACAAAAAGATTGGAATCAGAATTATGATCTTTCTTCTATGAAAAATTTTAGCATACTAGATATTTCCTGTATGGTTTATCTCCTTAGTCATTGTGTCCACAGGACTCTGAAAAGCTCCATGAATATTCATGTGGGGACACCAAGCCTCTCTATCTTCAATGTTGTGGAGAAAACTATACATACAAGAGTAGTACCCTTCAGTTCTGCAAAATACTTTAAGATTAGGCCAATCTCCTATATATTGAGACTGACAATTTCAATGAGGGCCAATGAGTTGATCCAAAAGACACCTAAATATGACTGTTAAATTAATTTGAGTGAGTTGTAATTCTCACCTTCATCATGTCTTATTTTCCTGTCAAATATGTAATAATAGGGGAGACTTTAAATGATTTAAGGTTCCATAACAGTTTCACTCTTCATATCTCATTAATTAGTTAACAGTATAATGATGGTCAGTCTGGTAAATGGAAATACAAAAATAGGCTATGGTGAAGGTCTATCAACTTTGCATTTAGCTGAGATAAATTTAGAGAGTCATGCTACTTATGATGTTTCAATAATTAAGATCCAGAAAAAAGAAAGTTTTGCAAAAGTTAAATTCAGTGTTGCTTACATGAATAACAATGATAAATTTGCAAAGTATCACAGATACCTTTTTCTCCAAATCAATACTTTTCTGGCATATCTTCCAGTTGTGGCAGAAAGCAAATTTAGTACATTTGCTGTTATATGGGCTACCATACTGTCATTTTCTTAAAGAGTTAATCTCTCTTAGTACATGGAAAGAAAGAAAAATATAGAAAATGGCAATGTGTCTTTATCACAAAGTTATACGAACTAACACCAGGGTGACTATAATAGAAATCTAATTCCCAAACTTGATTACAAACCAGAACAATTTTAACATTGGCAGGCTTGGAGCGGGGTGTGGTTCCTAACCTTTTCCTACCAAATCAGAGCACCAGCATCTAAGTGTACTTGTGAGCCCTTATTCTTAATACTCTCCATAGTGATTCTGATGCAAGCCTAGGCTCAAGAACCATCGGGTAACTTATGCAATATTCAGCAAATATTAAATGTAAATTTACGCTGAAAACACCTGTGAAATTTCTTTGAACTTTTAAAATTAAAAAAAAAAAAAGACTGGAAAAGATGTAAATCCCAGCCTACTATTGCTACATACTACAATATTACAGTTGCTACACACTACATACATACAACAAATCCTATACTACAATGTATAGCACACTTAACAGCTAGTTGTGTTGGGTTACATCAAGGGTGAGAGTCAACCAAGAGTTTTTAAATGTAAGCTTGGTGACCTCTTCTAAATTAAAGTGCATGTCAACAGCTCAACAGTGGTCCAAAGTGCCAAAGTGTCCTTTTCAGTCTTCTGTGTATCTCTATATATTTATAGCAGTGACCACCATAAGGTGCAATATTAAACCCACATGACAATCTGGGAAACGTGAGGACTCTGCTGGGATGCCTGACTCAGTTATATATTTTAAAGCAACAAGATAATAAATGCCCACACAAATATAATTACTGCACAATTAATGTTGTCTTCATAAATATAGACATAATTACTAAGAGTAAACGATGGCAGACCTGCCTGCCTCTCTGCCAAAGAAATTTGTCCACTCTACTTCCTACCTTGCCTCTAAAGTGTTTGCTTCAACAAAGGTAGCCTATTTAAGTTTGGGACTGCATCAATCAGGTAGTACAGGGCCAGTGGGCACTAGAGACCTTCTATTAAGTTTTCTTATGAGTCACTAGTGAAGCATAGTTGTTTCCTGCCTCTGGCACTTGATAGAAAAAACAAAACAAAACAAAACAAAAACAAAAACAAAGGGAAACAGGCCATTTGCCCCTGTCACATAGATTAAACAAGAAAGGCATAACCTTTGCATCTTTGGCTGGTCTCTGATAAGGGGAAAAGGGCATTATGATAGATAAAGGCAGGAATCATTTCCATCATCTTTAACAATCTTGAAACAAGGCAAAAAGCTTAAAGCTTTCATTTAAAACATGCACTTTCTTCTACTGAAGTTTCTGCAATTATTACCTGTGCTCCTTCTACCATTCCCTATTGTGAACAACTTCAGAGAAAAGAAGTTCTTTAGATCAAAGAGAAAAACTGACTGGGCAGGGGGTTGGGAGGAGGTGAGGGGAGAACAACAGGATTGTCTTTCTGTTAAACTCACACACATATTCTGTTGTTATGGCAACATAAGAGCTAAGAATGACACACAAAATAATATGGTACCAAGGTACATTTCTATCATTAAATGTCACAATGAATGTGTTTCAGCTCCTGAATATGACAAACCAGGTTGTTTCCTGTTCTCAGTTTTCTCTTGCTACCAAACCAACTTACCTGATGGGAATCAAATATCACCCATCACCTTTTTTATTCACGAAGAAGTAACACTAATTCCACTAAAGAGCTAAGGAGTGGGATAAAGAGGGCTAGTTTCCACTATATAGTAGAAGTGTGTGTGTATATATAATTAAATTTAAAAAATTATGTAGACAAAACAAATCATATTGATTGTGATGAAACCGACAGTACATCTTCCTCAAACTTAAATCATATGTATTTATGCAAGGGTGAACTTGAAATTCTATCATTTGGGATGGTACAATGTATTCAAGTAGCTTTACTCTTTATATTTTCTCTAGTACTCTGATACCAATATACATTAATTTTCAATATTGATATAGACTTGTAACCATATTGTGTGACTTTGCCAGTGGAGTGACAAGAAAAAAATAAGGTAAGGTGGGTTACAAAAGTCAACAGCAATTTTCTGTAGAAGAATATTGAGCGATCTTAACAGTGAAAAGGTCAGACATCTAGAAGATCATAGAGGTGCAGGAAAAGATCACACATTTTAAAAATACATGTGAAGTATGGAGTATTAAACTGGGAGGCCAAAATTGGCTTTATGGACGATTCCCTCTTTTATGTGGGAGCAGAAGCAGAATAAAAAGAAAGAAATGTGGAACATGAGGCTTCAAAGGCCTGTGCTTGGGTATGTTTCATTCTCATGTCCTATTGCCCTTCTATTTCTGATATGTTACCTTGATTTTGTACCTTGGCATTTTTTTTTTAAGCTAGAATTTGTCTTCAAGATGTGTAATATAGACTTCTGAATCATGCCAGTTCATTTCATCATGCCAGTTCATTTCCAAAGAATCTTACACATTTATCCTTAGGAGTTCATTGAAACAGAAAAAAAAAATCTATAAAATAGCTATTCAGTTAGTGTCAGCTAATTCCAGTGCTCTGGTTCCTATTTATTTGAAAAATGCACCATCACACAGTACATTTGTGATAGAACTAAATTAAGTGTGATAATACTGAACATACTAATTTAAAATATGTGCTAGAGCTCTTAACTTAGTCAAACACATTTAATGTCCTCAATGTTATTCTCACCAAGTAACCGTTTTCAAGAAATAATTTAACATTGAGTGGTACGCTATACATTGATAAAGGAGGTCTATCATCCCCAAAGCATTTACTATCAGCTTACTTAGAGTATCTTAAAATGCCAAAGAAAATGAAATTCTAACCTAGTAATTTAGCCATTGTGCTAAATGTATTTTCTGATGAGATCACTGCATATTACTGAAGACCAAATTAAAAAGTCAAGTGAAAATGGATTGGGAAATAGGATTGCATAATAAACACAAAGGCGTTATTAGCACATTGGACATGGACTTCTGTGCATATTAAAACAATATTCAATTTTATTTTTATTTATAAGTCCAGGTTGCTATTAGCACTAAGCATTTGTGACTGACCCACAGAAACTGGACAGGGATGATAAAGCCACATGGACACCACCTATAAGCACTCCTGCAAATGGAATTTACCTCTCACTAATAAAAATGAAAACTGATTTAGGAAAGCTCTTTAAGCTTGGTAGCTGGAGAGAGTGATTTTTGAAGCATATATATGGCATGGTTACAGAATTTGGACTTAGTATCAGATCTGAAGTCACCAACTTTTAAGTGGTTTTCCTCTTCTTTCTATAGAAAGACAAAGCAGGAAAAGGCAGCATTCTTTTTCTCATTTTTCATTTTTGGGTAGGATTAGTGCAGGAATGCTATTGTTCCCTGTGGTTGCTACTGTTTAGCAATCATGAAAAACCTTAGATTTCAAAACACTCTCCTTCATCAATCATTATCTCTTCATGCTGTGAGGTGGCCTCTGCAATGAGTGCTCCTAACAGTAAGAGAGGCATGGAAAGACAGTCAGTGGTATACACAACACATGCACACACAATTGATTTTGTCATCCATTACATTTATTTATGCATTACATATTGAATAAATGATTAACTATGAGAATTAACACTAACATAGAGTTAACATATCCATTATTATAAAGGTCATGATTATTTTGAACAAGTATACTAACGGTTTATTTGCTCAGATAACTACCAATTACCTTTAGTAGGTAGAATGAAAACACTGTTACTACACTAGTATATGCTCATACATTCCCCTTCCTGCGTTTTGTTTTTATTTTTCTTCTCATTTCACTTTCTTAAATTCACTTGCTCTCCTCTGAGTCCATTCACTTGTTTTTCTTTCCTTTTTAATCTCACTCCTATGTTTACTTGTCTCCCTTTCTTTAAGTCTCATTTTCTTCTAACCATCCATTCTACTTTCTAGGCCAATTACTTTCTCTTGATCATTACTTCCCTATTATCACTCTTATTTCCTTGCTTTCTCATTCACTGTTTTCTTGTGTTTGTCCATCTATGACAAATTTATATTCCTTATATACAAATATTCTCTCTATCCTCATATTTTAACATTTCCTTTCTTCTTCTTCCATGGTTATTTTTATTTCCTTTTTCTACTCTACATTTTGTCCTTACCTGATCTGTTGTGCATGGCATGATAAAATATCTTTCATATAAATTTCTTCTATTTTTCCATGTTTTCTAAGAACTTTGTCATTCACTGGCCCTACCCACTACACTGTCAATTGCTTATTTATTGGAAGTGATGCTACTAATGCAAAGGACATTTCCTCAATAAAGTGTCCCATTAAATCAAATATTCTATGTCACTAAAGTATTATTTCCCACATTTGATATTCTACCTTAAATGTTAATAATCGTGCATTTCCCTTATGCTTATTTTATACCTTATTTTATATAATCACTGCTGTAAAATATGAGACAATATGGAAATTAGCTAGATATTACAGTTAATTTAGAAATGCACCTATGTTTGTGTACCTACATTTAAAGTCATTTTTTGTCCTCATCTTTTGTTGACTATTTTTGGGATGCATAATTAACTATCTCTGTTGAAGGCCACCTATGCTATGTGTTAGTTGATTCTTTCTGAACAATATCAAATAATGTAGATATTCACCACAAATTTTTTGAGGATTATAGAAGTACTAGAGAAAAATAATGAGTAAAAAGATTCTCAGTTTCTATAGAAGGAAAATGAAAATATAAACACATGGAAATACAATTTTAGACATAATAACTAGTAAAAGGGGCACTATATTATAAATAAAACACCAAGAACATATGAAGATTGAATTCAATTTAAGGAATTTTAGTAAAGAATATCCTCAATTGAGGTTTCCCTCAAATATTGACAGGTTATAGGAATAGTAAATGGAAGCAAATGAGTAAATGTCTGGATTTTTTTTAACATCGACCCAACATACTTTTAATTTAGCTTATTTAAATTAAAAATCTATCCCAAGAATTGAGTTATTTCCAAGCATCATTTTTTCCCATATATACAAATAAGCCTATATTAATTCAAGCAATTTTCATTTGTTTATCAAAATATTTCTTAGTTGACTATACTTTCAATATGTTATAGCACAATGATACTATACAATAAATTTTAGCATTCTATTTCTTCATAATAGACTACCACAAAATAGTGGCTTAAAACAAGACTGATTTAGGTCCTCCCTGATGGCGCAGTGGGTTAAAGCACTGCACTAACAAGCTAAAGCCACTTCCACATGAGTTCGACTTCCGGGGCGTGGCAGACCTCTCCTGACCAGCCCGCTGCTCCCCTCAGCAGTTACTTCGTCTATCTGCCTGTTCTGCTCCCCACTCTCTCTGGTGAACCCTCTCACTGCCTCTGCAACTCTGGCCTATACCCCAGTTCTGTATGCATAAATAAATAAATCTTTAAAAAGAACAACAACAAAAAAAAAGACATTTATAGCTTCAGTAGGTCAAAAGTCCTACTGACCAGGCCCCCTACTTCAGTAATTCCTGTTTTTATTTAACTTAAGGCAACTAAATAGTGATCTAATCATGGGAGTGATACTGCATTTTTACTGATTATATTAAATGTGTACTGGGGACAAGGGGTATTCAGGAAACTTAGTGATCACCTTAGAATTCTGCCTATCATAGATCTTCACCTCAATCTAATATTATTGGGAGAGCCACATGATTTAATTTTTGGCTTAAATTCAATAGTCTTCTCTATATTTAGATAAAATACATATATATATTCATCTTAATTTTGTTTAACAAAACCATTAATATTGTATACATATTAAATGCATTTGTCATCCTTTGAAATTGTGACTTTTGTTATTTAACCTTTTAATTGTGTAATAATATATTTTTAAAATAAATAATTGCAATATCATGTTCTATTATTTTAATAAAATATTTAACTGTATTTGGGAAAGGATTCATAGTTAATTTTAGGAACTTGATTAACTTGTAATAACAATATTCTATAATTTTCTGGCTGTTTTATTTCATAGTATTCATTATTCCTATTTGATAAAATTGAGGAATCTGCCATTTTTGTCACATTTATAACCAAATTACATACTATTCCTATAAATCTATTTATGTATTCCTCTTCAAATTTTAACCATATTCTTCATGTTTTGTTAGATATTGCTATTTCACTTTTGATTGCATTCTTTTAATTAAAATTCTTAGTATATGTATCAAAAATCTGAGGGGCACAAAGCAATACATATTTGCCTAGCCCATGAATACAAATGGCCCAAGTGAATCCATGTAGACTGGAGCACATGTTTATGTTCAACTGTGGGTCATCTCAGATGGTTTTCTACCTTGAACTGGTTTGTCTACATGCGTGGAGGTTGGTTGATTAGTAGGTTTTGGGAAAACTGGGGCGCTAAAGTTATGTCACATGTGTCATTTATTGTCCAATTAACTAGACTAATTTGTGTTTCCACAACCAGGGCTAAGTACAAGAGCAAGGGCTTCAATCACATAAGCATATTAAGCATACACAACACTTTGTAACTTCCATTGACAAAAAGAAACCACAAGGTCATAGTCAGCAATCAAAGGACTACATCTTGCCAGTTTGCATGGTACATTGCTTGAACAAGAGCAGAGTTGAAAATGTGACATCATTAATGCAATCAATCTTCTACTGCATATAAATTTAATGATAATGATAGAATCTCAACCTCAACATGAACAATAACAGCCAAGTTTGATACTGATTTTAATTTACTCACTTACAATTTACAAGCCTGTGTAATGACTACTTGAACTTGAAGTAAACTCAGATAAAAAAGTTTTTCTGGCCCTCCCTGGTGGCACAGCGGGTTAAAGCACTGCACTAAGAAGCTTAAACCAGTTCTGCATAAGTTTGATCCCCTCCTGCCCCGGAGGTGACCACATGGCGTGGCAGACCTCTCCTGACCAGCCTGTCGCTCCCCTCAGCAGTGTACTTCGTCAATCTGCCTGTTCTGCTCCCCACTCTGTTCTTGGTGAATCCTCTCACCCTCCACATCTCTGGCCTGTACCCCAGTTCTGTATGAATAAATAAATAAATCTTAAAAAAAGTTTTTCTTAAATCTTTATTCCTGCTCAAAATCCTTATACTTCTCCAACTCACAGAGAATAAAAGCGAAAGAGAAAAAGCTAGTTCTTTTAATGGGTCCTCTGATTTCCAAACTGGCTCTCTTCCTATATAATCTTATTTCTCATTTCTAGTTTTATCAACTAGTCTTTTAACTCCTTAAAACTACCTAACACATAGCACCTCAAGGCAATCAGTACTGTTGGCTCCCCTGGGAACACCTTCCCCTACACTAAGTGAAGTTTTACTCAAATACCTTCATAGGAACACATTGCATCACCACTTTTTCTCCTGAACTTTTATAAGATAACACTCCAATCTGCTGAATATTGTACTGATTTTTTCATTGTGTTGCTCCTACTACTATAATAACTTCCATTAGCAAAGGGATTTTTCCTTGTTATGTTCACTATTATACACCTAAAAAAAGAAGAGTGCTACATCAATCTCTTTCTACACAATGTATATATACATATACATACACACACACACACACACACACACACACACATATATAAATGCATGTGTGTCCAAAATAATGAATGACAATTTTTTCAATTTTATTCAAGGCTTTAGAAAACCTTTATATTTTCTTTAGCAAGATAAGTCATCTTACCTAAAATCCTGGCTGTAATTATCAAACAAAGCATAATTTTGAGCAGTTTCTGAAGCAATATGACATGTTTTGCAAATTAAAGCTCATGTAAACATCACATTTCCCAAACCTAGTCTGTGTTGTGCTTTAATAAACTGCCTAAATAACTCTGTAGATAGCAGATTCCTATTTCACAAATTTTCTGAATTAAAATGATTAAATTGGTATTATGACCCTCAATTATATTAAATCAAGAAGGCATTAAGGCCTTCAAGCAATAGCAATTGAATTATGTTGCAGGCCTTCTGCAAGCAGTAGAAATTAAAAAATGAACAAAACATGTTTTTCACCCTCAGGTCTAGATCATATTACAGATTTTTTTAAGTAGCTTTATCTTGTGTAAAAAACAAACTTATAAGAACTCATTAAGATTATTATTAAGATATCATTTTACTTATTTAATCACATTTCTCATCTTCCATATTAATTATAGGTTGTTAGTTATTCTCATCCATTACTTCCATTTCATTATCTTCAGGAATTTTGGTATTTTCTTCCCCAATTTATATCCATTCTTTTCTTTCTTGCTTTCAGTTCATTGTGATCATTCTAAGTTTCAGGACTGACTTCAACACTGTTGTGGTTCTTTATTAACTTTTCTTCTAGTGTCTCAAATTCCTCAGCATTACTGGCACCCTTTATACTTAAGCTTTACACTTTGACTTCCAAGTTATATGTCTGTATCTCTACTTCCTTCCAAATGGCTACTAAGGTACTGGAGAATATAAAATGGTATAAACCCACAAAGATGAAAAATATGGGCAAGGAGACAGAGGCAAATTAATTAGAAAACAAGTGGAAGAGTGACAAGGAATTCAGCTGGACGGAAGGATCAAAGCCTTTAATGCAAAGAGAGTACTGAAAATTAAGCAAGTGTATGGCAAGGAACTTTTCAAGGCTTCAGAAGTAGGAGATTATCAGTTCTGGAATTGATGAGGAAAGTGAGTACATGGCTGATATTATGATAGCTGTTTGCAGGTCTCTATAAAATCATTCCCAGCTCCCACCTAGCCAAAGAAATACCCCTGGGCAGAAGATCAAATATTTACCCTGAGAAACGTAAATAGGAAAGAACTGACAACTCTAGACCCTAGAATAACCCTGATATTCAAGTGTGTTGAGTAAAAAGAGAAGAGAGTGGCTTAATATGGATAATTCACTGAAGACAAGAATTCCTAGTCCCCTTCACCTTTAGAGTAGCTGCAAAAATTCCCAAGCAGAATTTTATTGATTTTTCTCTCAAGAAATTAGAAAACCTTAGGCAAAAATAGCATTATACACTATCCTGTGTTGCTCCCACCCACATCCATAGGCAATCACTAGATGCTGATAGGTGTATCAGCAACACTGAATGTGTCTGCAGAGTCAACCATCATTTGTTAATGCGAAATGACACCGATATTATTGCCAAAATATTTACTGACCTTTCCCAAAAGACCATTTATATGAAAGGATAATTCATTTTACCTTATGTTATAATGAGGTATAAGCCTTATATCATATATATGATACTATATCATAAGCCTGATGTTATATCATAAAGGTTTGATATAATGAAACAAACTTTATTCCTGTGATTAGTGAAATACGAACATAAGGAATATTTGCTCATTCTAAGTTAAAAAAAAATTGCATGCTTTTATTATTTATATAATCCTTTTATAGCCACACCAAATATATCTTCAATAGGAAACTGAGAAAGGAGAGGAAAAGGTAGTAAAAGAAAGAGTTGATAATAGAAGCACATGAAGCACATGCTTCTCTAGTGGTCAGAACTATAGGCTAGAGATATACACTCAAATGGACCTAAATGTGACATTTCAGCACCATCAATTAAGACAAAAAATCTTATAAGATTTTAGCACCATAAATTAAGACAAAATCTTATAAGATTTTGGATTCAAATAGCACAGCCAACACCATTATCACTATAGGTCACTTACTACTCTGGAAAGCAGGATGGAGATTGCACAGCAGTATTACAAAAAAGGATAGCAAGATAAAATGCTTCCAGAGTCCTTAGAGAAAGCCTACTCTAGAATTTATACACAGCCAGAGTATTAATCAGGGGTGATAACAAACTATATGTTTCCCAGGCTTGTAAGTACTCAGAAAAGACTATATGCCTTTCCTTAGAAAATTAGATGATACTCAAAACAAAACATGAGATTAAATAAACAATGAATTTAACGTGGGAGAAAAATGTGAAAATTTCAAATGTTGGATGATCACAATTATGGATCTATTAGGTAAACAGAGGGGTCCATGAAAGATTCCGTGAAAATAAAGAGCACTGTTAGACTTGCAGTGATGAGAGAAGGCACTGGTGATAAAACATTTGAGGGGGATAATATGGAGTCACTGATTGAGAGGTAATAAGTAAAAATCAAATGTATATTTTAATTGGAAAATATATAATTGAGATTACCATAAAATAAAAAAGTCTCAAAGAAATCAATAAATTGTCTATTTGACTTGAATAGAAACTACATGTATATTTCATCATAATAAATACAAACTTTTCAACTAAAATCTCATATCACTATATTGGAAAGGTGAAAATAGAAAAATCATGATTAAATTTGTTAGTCAAACTATAAATTTTAAGAATTAGAAACCTAAATAGTTAAAAAATAGACAAAGCAGTTTAATATTACTTTAAGAGTGAAGGGTTTGAAATAGAGATGCTTTCATGTTATTATAAATCTTTCAATATTATTTTTAAACCATGTGCATTTATTATTTAATAAATATATAAATATATAATGCAAGATAAACTACAATTAAAAAAAGTATGGAAGAATGATTTTTATAAATACACATATATTAAACACAAAATAGTTTATATGTATTTAACATGTGATGTAGCAGTCCCAATGTACTTAACAATAAACAATAAATGCTTGAAAATGCTGACATTTCTTTTAAATAAGCATTACCACTTGTCAGTTATCAATGAAATCATTTATACTGACTGGAGAAGTGTTTACAAGAACATTGTTTTGATATCAGAAAAATCATGCCTACCTGAAACATGAAGAAATACAACAAAGGACCTCCTGATGGCACAACAGTTAAAGTCTCAGCACCACCAAGCTATCGCCAGCCACTGGAACATGAGTTCAATTCCTGGCCCAGGAGCTGACCCACATGGCACAGCAGACCTCTCCCGCCTCACGCACTGCTCCCTTCAGCAGTGTATTTTAGTCAATCTGCTGGTTCTGTTATACTCCACACTCTGGTGAATCCTCTCACCACCCACACCTCTGGCCTACACCCCAGTTCTTGCATGCAAAAATCTTTTTAAATAAAAGAAATACAACCAAGTTTGTTTTAGACATATAGTTAATGTGGCAAGCTGTACTATACAAGATAAATACCAGGAACAGGTGTGACACCATGGAGAAGTTGACATTTCAAATAAATACATTTTGAACCAATCCAGTGAAGCAGTATGGATTTCCCAGAAGTTAACAATACAAAACACATTTATGACTAACAACCATTGCGTAGTCCATGAAAGATCTTCTGCAATAAATCCTTCCTACTTGTAAGAACAACACAAGGGACATTTAAAGTTGAGGATAAAGTCCTCTGAGATAGCGATAGAGTAGAGAAGACTCACCTTCTCCAGATAAAATAAAAATTCTATAAAACAAAACCAAAAAGACCCAATGGGAGGAACAGAGGATGATAGCACACAGTAGTAGCAACTGACCAACTGAAAGGGGCGGAAAACATTAAGTGAATTTTGTTCCTAGTGAATTTTGTTTCTATTGATAAAGGGGCAGTGAAACCCTCAAGAAGAAGTGGTTCCTGTGCAGTGACCCTCCTAGCTGTTAACTCAGGCATACCCTTATCAGGGCTCCCAATTCCAACAGTACAATGGGTAAGGGGTGGGGAGGAATGCATGAACAGGCACCCAAATAGGAGCTGCATTGCTGGAGAGCTGAAGGAGGTAGGGGCCCAGTGTGGAATACTGGTTTGAATCTGAGGTTCCTAATACAGAAAAGCTGTAGTCTAAAACAGGCCAGGACATGTGAACTTTGGTATGGAAGAGGCTACTACCTCAACTCCTGACTAAAATATCAAAAAAACTTGCCACCCAGCACTCTAGGCTGAGATATCTAAAACATCAGCCACACCTCACTAAGACCTACAAACAGAGTCTGTGGACACTGCAGGATTAAAGCTGGGTTAGAGAGGAAAAGAGAACAACTCCTAGCCATGACCCCATGTCAGCTGCAGTTCATGCTCAGTTCTGCACCTAGTGTTTAAAAACAGCCTAGAAAGTGGACACAGACCTTAAGTGACCATGGCACCAAGGAGCTAGCCTGGAGGAGGTTAGCACTATGGACACCCCTCCCGCCCCCACAAGTTACTATAAGCACCCAGAGTACTCAGGTGCACAACAGGTGCTAAAGGTGATCCTTTGGACTGTCCACATTGTCTTTTCTACCTATTGCCCAATGACAGTAGCATGACCTGGGCACTCTAAGAGAGGCAGCAACAACAATTGCAAATCTGTCCCATAGACAGTTGTTTACAGGAGGTTCCTGTCCTATGACCATTATAGTCAGGTGGGCCCCAGGTAAACCAGAGACTCCAATATCACTACTGGTGGGACTGTGCCAGGTTTTCCTACCTTTTCCAGTAGTTTCTCTTTCCTCACTATGAAGACACTTGTCCATCTCAAGTCTAAACTCTCTATCAAATGCAGTTGCTCCAATATAGATGCTGGTCGGCTATGCCTCTAAATAACAGTGAACAGGCATTTTCATGGGAGAATAACCAGCAGAAATAAGGGGCATTTTATTACATGAGGATTTTCAGAGTCTCTTGAAGTAGTTATCTTAACAAGCATTTTTAAAAAAACTACTACACTCTTTCCTAGAGGGGCTATATACAATTTTATATCCCCCTACTCTATTGAAAGAGAGACCCAGTTTCTCTGCATCCTCTGCCGAATTTGTTGTGATGATCTTTTTCCTTTAGCCATTCTGATAGGTTTGTATTAATATTGCATTGTGAGTCTAATTTGTATTTCCTTAATGGCTATATTCTTAATGTTAGAAATACTTTCATGTGCTTATTGAACATCTGCATATCTGTGTTGGTGATCTATTTGCTTATTTCTTTTGGTCGTTTTCTAATTAGATTATGTTTTTATTGTTGAGTTTTGTCACTTTTTATTCTAAACGTTGATCTTTTTTCAAAAGTGCAATTTGCAATTATTTCTCCCAGCCTGTAGTTCACATTTTTTTTTTTTTGTTAGCCTCTACTGGAGACTTTCACAGCGAAAAATATTTTGATAATTTAATCCATTTTTCTCTTTTTATAGGTCTTATTTTTGCTATCTCATCTAAGAATCCTCTGCTTGATCATAGATTACAATGTTTTTCTCTTAAGTTGCTTAACTGTAAAGTGTAAAGCTATGAAACTTTAGTGAAATCCATGACTGATTTTTAGTTAAATTGGTCTTTGCATTGCAAAGTTTCATTGAAGTAGGCAATCATGACATCTACCAAGAGGGAGAGTTGTGTCTTCAAGTCTTACCTATATCCATTTGTTTCCTTGCTTTTTGATGCTGACTAGAACTTGCGTTATTTGATGAATGAGCATACTGAAAATAGATACCCTTGGCTTTGGTCCTAAATTTACAAGGAACACATTCAATCTATTTTTAAACATTAGATATAAATATAGTGTTAGATTTTAGGGTGTGTTCTTTAAGTTGAGGAGGATATTCTATTGTGATCTCTGAGTTGCTTTTTATTTTATTTTATCAGAATCATTATTGAAATACATCAAGCAGTTTTCTTGAATAGATATGACTGTGATGTTTTTCTTCAGTTAATGGGACAGGAAGAATGGTCTCATATGTCTGTCACAGGGCAAAGGAGTTAATGCAGTGATGGAATGAATGTTGCTGATAAGAGAAGCTAAATTTAAGACAGATTGGTAATGTTATGTACCTGGATAGGCCCAGTATAATCAACATAGGTACTTAAATATGGGTGAAAAATGAAAAATCACTGGGAAAGGCTCAGGCTTGGAATACAGACTTGGAGTATGGAGAGATGATATGTGATCAATCTTCAGAAGCTAGAAAGACAACAGGATAAACTCTACAGTCTCATAAGGAATGCAGCCTAAAGGTACACTGATTTTAGACTAATAAAGCCCACCTTCAACTTTTGATCACAAAACTGAAAGGTAAGACATTTGTGTTGTTTTAAACCACCAAGACATATGTAGTAATTTGTCAGGGTGGTAACAAAAAACTAACACAATTATTATGGTGGATTACACTGGTTGACTTTTCTCTATTGAGCCTTAAATCCCTGAAATAAATGCCTCTTGGCTATATCGTTTAATGACATATTACTCAATTCTATTTGTTACTTCTTTATAAAAGGTTTTTGAATACATTCATGATTAATATAGCCTTTTTGTGTTTTCTTTGGTTTTGATCAGGATAATAGTTTCATAAAGTGAAGTGGGAAATATTCCTTCCTCTTCTAATTTCTTAAAAAGGTTACACTGAGTTGATGTCAATTCTTCTCATAATTGTTAAAATTGTCTAGCAAAATATTTTAGGCCTGAAAATTTATTTTGGCAGTTTTGAAATTATAAAATTGACTTCTATAAGAATTACTAGAATATGCAATTTGTTCATATTGGCTATGTTATAGTATTTCATTTTGGATGCTTTGTTTTACTTTTGAAGAATGGGTCCTTCTGATCCTAGTTGCAAATTTATGTGTTTTTTGTTTTGTTTTCTCTCTTTTTTATCTGCATACTGTATAGAGAACAATTTACATTTAGTTCCTGATTTGGTTAATTCTCTTTTTGTCAGTATGTCATGTTTCCTAATTATATTACTCTTTTCAAAGAAGTAAGTTTTTGTTTCTTTATTTCTTAATTAAATCTTTCTAATGGGAAGAAGATTTGGGAGCTCTCAGTACTTAGAGTGTAAACAAAGCCAGTCACCAACTCAACCAAAGGCCCAGCTCCAGGGAGAGCTACAACACATCTAATTCATCATAAC
>NW_004567107.1:58126553-58151008 GCF_000260355.1 Condylura cristata | reverse complement strand
AGGGGGAGGGAGGAAAATGCACGGGACTATGGTGGTGGCACAGGGGTGATTTGGTGATGGGAAACCCGCAGGGATTACAATTGAGATGGAAAAAGAAAATGTGCAAAATGATTTAAAAATAAACTTTTATAATAATTAAAAAATGTGGAAAAAAAAAGAAAATCTTTCTAATGGACATATCTTTCCATCCTTTAACTAACTTTTAAATTACCTATAGCTGTGCCTTTGTAGTATCCCTGATGCTAAAATCCAGTGGCAATAATAGGCTATACCCTTGCTACTGCTGTGTGGTGTGGAGAGCCTAACCTTCAACTTGGCCTCCATTGACATTGTACAGCAGAGGGAGAGAAGTAGAAAAGCCTCCTTACTGCTGGGACTGAATATCCTGTCTCTCCACATGTCTTATGAAGATGAAGATATGTATTTGTACTTATTCTTTGGTTATGGTAGTAAAAGTGGAGTCACAATTTCTTCCATGATAGTTGGCTACAGAAGAGCCGTTATTGTCTGAAACTTTTCTATCTTAGGTACCAGATTTCCCTTTTCATGGGCCTTTGGATAAACAGAAAGACCCTTTTGTAGGAGTTTTTCAGACTGCATCTATCATTACTTCAGAGTTTCCAATTTCAGTATATTGTTCCTGGGGCTCTTAGGTTTCTAGTCGGTGTACAGTCTTTTCACCTTTCAGAAGGTTTTAAACTGCTAGGGCTGCCATACAAAATATGACAGACTGACTGGTTTAAATGACATATGGTTGCTTAAACAATAGAAAGTAAAAAACAGAAACAGTTCTGAAGACTGGAAGATTAAGAGCAAGGCTGGCAGATTTGATTTCGCTTGAAGCCTCTCTCCTTAGCTTGCAGATGACTGCCCTGTTGTTATATCCTCACAAAACCTTCTCTCTGTGTGTATGCAATGGATTCTAGGCATTTCTTCCTCTCTAACAGTCCCATCAATCATACTGGAATAAGGGCTTACCTTTATACTTTCATTTAATTTTAATTATCTCTTTAGAGGTCCTATCTCCAATTATAGGCACACTAAGTATACAGGTTTCAATTGACATAGGAGTTGGGGGGCATGCAATTCTGTCCATCACTCTCTACATCTAAATCTTCAAAATTTATATCCTTCTCACAAACAAAATGTATTTATTACCATTCCAACAGCCCCACCAGTCAATCTATTCCAATATCAATGCTAAATGCAAAGCCTCATCTAAATATGATAGTAGAGGGGGAGATACGATCTATGATGAAACAAATTTTCTTTCCCACTTTGAACCTATGATAACAAAAACATTGTGTGCTTCCTAAGGACTCCTGCAGAGCATTTCAAAATGATAGGACAGTTGTACGGTAGATATTAAGGGGAGCAAAGATACCATAGGATCCCAAGCATGTCCTGACTTAGCAGGACAAATTCTATCCAATTTTAAGGTCAAATAATAATCCTCTTGGGCTCCATGCTCTGTCCTCTGGGTTCACCCAGGTAGCAGCCCTGTCTTCTTTTGCCCTGTGATTGAATACAAATGGACACTCAGTAAAAATTTATTGTAGAGATGTTATGAATGGTCCTTGGATCATCTTGTATGCAACAAAGAGAATGCCAAGGGAAAATTTGAGGATATAATTAGTCATGAGTTGTGTGGTACTCTTCTGGTTGTTTATCAAAGAAAAAAACATGTGATTTATTTTACTACCCTTCTGAAGTTTGTTATTTGAAACAAGTATCTGTCAGCGTAAGAGAAGAATGTGACATCTTTATGAATAGTGATGTCTTAATGACCATTAGTATAATGTAGTATTGAGAAGGAAATTAATAATGGGGACTAGGAGAAAAGAGGGAGGGAAAAAGGATGGAAAAAATGGAAGATAATAGAACCTTTTTTATGTCATACAGGAAAATTGGTTTGAACCAAAACACAACTATGACTCACACTGCAAGCAATCTCAGCAAAGTTTTATAACTCTGAAAGTCAACATTAGTCTCTATTTTGTGTTCCTTAAAAGGAAATAAAACTTGTGATTAAATATCAGTAGCTTTTTTTCAGCATAGCATAGTCCAGGACCATAGACATTTGTAGTTTTCTTTCTTAGTACTGGAGCATTTCTAAATATTAGGTATAACTGCAAGCAATTAAACTTCCTTATATTCCATATTTTATAGTTTAGCTGAGGGAGGGAATATTTGTTTGAGGGAGGGAATATTTGTTTGTGGATTTGTTATACTCCACTCAGACTTGCAAAAACTTTGTCTATGTAGTTCCCAGGATGTTTTCTCATTCATAAATTTGTTTTTCTGACCCTGCTGATATACTTCATTCTCTCTTCCAATAGTAAGTGTCCATCTACAATACAGAATCTGATATAATAGGACATGGGTAGACGCTTCTGCTATAACATCAGGAGCTCATATACAATATGACAAATTACCCACTACGTCAGAGAGACAAGCTTCTCATTTATTTCCAAATTGACTGGTATTGATCCCAAGGCATGATGGTCTCACTCCCTGATGCCATTTCACCTACTGACATATTTTCATACCTCATTTCTAAGACTGACATCACTTCTCACTACAGTTGTCATGTATCTGATTGTTAAATAGACTTAGAGCAACTGGCACTGATGAAACTTTCTGAAAAATAGCCATCTGTAGGTCAGCCCTCCCTATTATATCCCAGAGAGGCAAGGTAGTAGTAGGAGATAAAAAAGAAGAGTAGGAGATTAAATTAAAAAAATCTAAAGCTCTCAAGTTTTTACACTGTCTTAAGACACCTATACAATATTTCTAACAGTTTATTACTTGAGTTATTTTGGTAAAAACATCCCACATTCAGTTGAATATTATAAGCCTTTAGAGTCCAGAATTCACTTTCATCAATGGCATTGTTTTGTTTAGCCTATATGAAAAATTGTAATTCCTGGGGCTATTTTAATCCCTAGTATCTCTGTTTTATTCATTTTTCTAGCTTTTGAAGAGGACAAATGTGATCATATCTTGAAAATGTTTAACATGATTTATACATGTATACTTACTATAATTACACTACAATAAAGGCAGTAGAGATTTGAACTCTCCCTCAGTACTATGATTCTCCTACTCTTAAGCCAATAGCTTTCAGTGAAGGCAGACAGAGCCAGTACTGCTTATGTTAATAGCTGGGGTTCATCAGCATAAATTGCTTTTGGTTGCTCCTCAGTGTGCGTGATGCTGTATTTGATGTTATGATTTGGAGCAAACAACAGAGGCACTCAATGATTTAGCTGCCTGTGCTTGGTTATTGCCGCAAGGGAGCTGAGGGGCTTTTAAATAAACTATGTATGATTTCCTCATATGAGATGCTATTTAAGTGCTACACATGACAGGCAAGTGCATTTAAAAGAAGCCCAAATGCATCAGTTAAAATTTCCAAAGCCAATCTAAAAATCAGCTCCAGAATGTGGCCTACTGAGGCAAAGCTGGACTTAGAATACACTGAATAAACCAGGGGATGGAAGAGGAGAGAAACAAAAAGTATGTGCCAGATACACAAAACATACAACAAAGAAAAGGAGTTGGCAGGGGAGAATGTGAAAATAATGACACATAAAGTACAATACGAAAAGCCAAAGCATACTGAGACACAGCCTTCACCATATGTAGTACACACAAAAATTAAAACAAAATTTATGATTGAGCCATGGGAAAAATTACTAGAAATGACCACAAAGGATATTGAGTCTATTGGTGGTGGAGTTGGAAAGAGAGGAGGAAAAAAAAAAATCACTAGCTTACGAGACCCCAAAATTATATTTGCACAAGGATCTGTGTTTTATACATGGTGGTTGTAAATATATATCCCATTGAAGAGCCTTAAACATTGTAAACCCCTCCCCCCCAAATTGTAAAACCCAAGTAAATATGGAGTCAGCAAATGATTTGTTTCTCTTTATTTTTACCTAAGCTAAATCTGTGGGTTTCCCTAATCAAACTTGCACAACTTCATAGTTGTCTAAAGATCTTCAAATAGTTAAGTTTTGCACTAACCAGAGTCCTTGATATTGTGTGATTTTTTTTTTGTTTTTCTTGATTGAGTATTTTCATACAGATAATGTATGCAAAGATTCAGATATACTCAGTTATTCATTGTCTTCTGTTTTGAGACACTTTTTTTTTTTTTAATTTGCCTATTAGGAGGTTTTGTGCCCCACACAGAGTAACACTTTAATTCAATTCCTACTTGTATATAAGGTGTTGTCAATGTGTGAACTTGAGGTCCATTAGATATGGCAAATTTAAATTAGAAATATACCTAAGTTTCAGTGTAGAAGAATGGAAGAAAGAAGGGAGACAGGCATAATGGTATACCATTTTTCTGTCTAATGTGGAAAACTCCTATTAATCCTCTCCTTCAAAAAGGATTATCAATTCTCTTTACTACTCCACAGTTCATTAGATGACACTGAAGACTGCTCATTTTGCCTCCCAGAGGAAATTTTGAGGTGAACTTTGAGGGAGGAATCATATAAGCAAATAAAACACTAAGGCTATACCTACAGTGAATAAATTATATTGACAGTACAAGGCACCCAAAACAGGATGAAGTGAGGTTAGAAAATAGGCCTGAATTTAACTGGAAAATGGCTTTAATAATATTAGGTGGGAGCTATTTCAGTGAGTCTAATTATTTTATAAATAATTTATCTTTATCTTAAATATATATTTATTTGCTTATGGGAACACTTATAAAAGTTACAGCCCTTATTTCAGAATGTTGTTGAGTGAATTAGCATCATCGTGCCTTTCCTATTATGTGTGTAAGGTTCTGCTTTGAAGAACCCTCTTAAGAACAATTAGCAATAGCTATCTAGACCACTATGGCCAGAGAAAGAGGTCCAGAGCACAAAGCAGATGAAACAGGATAAGCAGTTTTACCCATAAAGAATACTGTTTCAGGTGATAGATGTGTTTAACAGCTAGACTTTCAAAGAACATTTCATACATGACTCACCTCTGAGGCAAGTCCTGTGAAGCCCACAGACTTCTCTCTTCTCTTTCCTACCTACTGGCAGGTACTGTGCCCCATGCACACCTTATTGACCAATGAACTGCAGGGTTAAGAACAATACTACTCCTGCTGAACTGCTGCAAGCATAGGCACTATAGTTAAAGGATCTCCTGAGGAAGCACAAATCATTGAGCTTAATGGCCTAACTATACAAACAGTCACCCAAATGGTGCTCATTTGTGGATCCAAGACCATAAAATTTGTTGGTGGCCCTCAGTTCAGAAAGGGCCTACCAGGAAATTTTATTTTCTGATCTAACTCCCTCAATTTCCATGGCTTCATATGAAAATGAGCCCAGTATTTTGTAAATGATGGAAAGCAGTCTGAGTCTGACATTCAACAAAGACTTTATTTTCAACATTTACATTTTAAGAAGTAGCAAAGCTCTGTGTTATGTTCATTTTATGATAATCAGACACAAAATAGAGAAGGACAAAGTGGCAGAGGGAAAGAGAAGCGGAAAAGAAAAAAATATGTGGACTAAAGTTAGCAAATATATTAAGATTTAGCAAATTGGCAAAGCAACTAGTATCACTCAAGCAAGCATAAAACCAGAATGCTTATCTGATTTGGCACCCGATGAATTTTTTTCTTTCTAAGATTTCAAAGGCAGTTTTATAGTGCAATATGTTTTTTAACTTCTAGAAATCAAGCGGATTTTTTTTTTCTCTGAAATATTGTGATTAGAGTTGGATACACATGGATCAATTTATGCCTGGCTCCTAGAGAGTATTATGAAGCTGCCACTATGGCATATTAAAAACATGCTGTGGCTGAATTGCTTAGCTATTTAAACTTTTGTGATCAATCTTATCCATTCACTCTTATAACTATGGTTAAGCTTACATAATTATAGAACTCAACTGCCAAGAATCCTTAAATTTATGTCCCTATATGGACAACTGATGTCTTATGAAAATCAATAACATCACAACACTTCTCTCACTAACATCTTATTACTTCTCTCATCCCAATTGATCTGCCTGTTTCAAGGTATACTACCTCTGGTCTTCATTTTTAATCTACAAAACAAGTAGATTTATAATATCCAGAATGATATTATAAAGATCAAATGCACCAACACAGAGGCCTGTATACAATATATGGAAATTATACACAGAATGAAGATTCTATTAGTTTCCGTTCTCTCATCCTCCTATGTAAGTGTCTTCTTTATTCTTGATTCTATTGGTATTGCTCTTAAAAGCTTTGTTGTTTGAATAGAAAGACATGCCTTTGATCTTGAATGGACTTTTTATGAACCCCTGAGCAAACTGGAATCTAGTTAGGACTTATTAGTGCATTTCCACATCTTGAGAGCAGGAGCCCACAGTTGTACTTTGGACACTTTAAAATCTTGATTACCAGGCCAATTGTAATCAATTATCTATATGATCTGTTATATGAATTTCATTAGTAGTCTTAACATTTTAGGTTTATACACATATACTAATATATTGAGCTACTTAACAATCACACTTGGAAGAAACATTGGTTTTATAAAATAGCCCACTTATGAGAAAAAATATTGAGATTAATAATGGAATTGTCTTGGCAGAACTGAAGGTTAGTTTAACAAGGATATATGCTTCTAAACAAATCTATTCTTGTTTTGTTGTTTTCCTAATGTATTTGAGAACACTCAGCAAACACTCTACAAGACCAACTTTAATTTTGCTTGTGGCATAAATCTATCTCATAAAAATTCAATATTTACTGTTCCTATAAATCTATATACACTAAGACCTCCTAATTTCTATAGTCTACATTGTGCCATTTGGAAGTAAATTTCAGTGGCCTCCAAGGTGCATAAGATCCTAAAATCATATGAAGAAATCTGTACATAACATTTTCCTTAGCTTCAGGATTCATGCTTTCAGTAGATTCTCAAAGTAGTTCTGTAACTTTTCTATACCTACCACATAGTATCGGAATGCAATCCAATTAGATACTAAAATAGATGCCAGGAAAACTACTAAACTTAGTTTCTTTTTGATGTATTTGCCACTTCAGGCTTTTCTATCTAGGTTCTTATCTAGGTTCTTAGCTGTAGATATGTTGGAAATCTTTATAGCCACTACAATGATAAACATATAGCCACTAACTTTAAAAATAGCACCACTTCTGATAGTGCTGTTACTGCTACTACTAAAATTGCGGATTGCAATGATGACAAGGTTGGAGTATCTACCAACAAGGGTCCCAAACTCAACTAGTCACGATTCCAGTCCAAACAGTAAATAAGAGTAGGTCAAGTGTAAAAACAGAAGGATGTTATAGGCCATAAGGTGAACTTTGAAAGGGCAGCTGCTAGTCATTTCTAGTCAACTGTTGCTACAAGGAATACAGAAACATTCTCTCTAGATCTTCAGGGCTTGGTTTCCTTTTAAAAACACCATGAGTGTCAAACAAAACCAGCCTGTGCCCTGGCCATTGTGCTTCTCTTTTGGTTCTATGGGAGGTAATTCCTTTTCATATTAGTTCTATTCTATAATAGGAGTGACTATAAGAGAGGAGTTGACTATAAGCCTATTTTCTAAAGTATATAATAAAAGAATGTAGTTATTAAAGCAGTTAGTTGTTAATGCCTGGCTTGGTATTTGGCCAGCAGATTTATGTAACACAGAATTTGTTCTATGTACATAGTAAGAAAAGCTTGTTAATTACAAAAGAAAGAGAAAGATAGAATGAGGTAGGATTCAATATACATTTTAGGAAAACAGGTTTTGTGGTAAGAAGGCAGTATGGAAGGAGTGGTATGTCAGGACCCCTAAATCATGGTTAGAGGGGACACAGCAGTCCCAATGGAAAGGGAGAAAATCAGACTCCATGGGTATTGAAACACAGCAATTAGGATTCGGTTAGCTATTAGATAGGGGGGTGAGAGAAAAATGAAGATGCCGTTAGATTATGTTAAAATCTCAGTTCTGTTATTAAATAGCTATGCAACTTGGAATGAAATGTATTATCATCATGCTTTGATTTCCCACCAAATGATATTAATATGTGACTATAAGTTAAGAGGGGTAGATGAGCAATTGGAGAAAATGTACCTCAGCATATGAGCCTTGTGACTTCCAAATAAGTCTGTGCTATGAGGGGAACGTTGCAATGATTACTACAGGTGACTTATTTCATGATGCAGTAGATAGCAGTTTTCTTTAGCTATGGCCAATGTCTAGCAATTCTTTTCACCTTTCTCTCAAGGCAACAAGGTATAGTCTCTTGCTTTACATATTACTATTCCGTATGTTGGATTGGAGGGAGGGGGCTTGGGAGGGAAGACAGAAAGAGATCTTTGCCCCTTTGGTCAGAAAAGAAAATGCTTTCAAAGAAGTTTCTTCACAATTATTTCTCACTAGAGCTATATCAGATGGTCAGTATTAATGACAGGGTGGCAGAGATAATGCTGACTTAATTAATCATCTTCGCAGCCCTGATATAATTCATAAAGAAAGAAGGGGTCTAGGTCTTGTATAGAGGGTTTGTCACAGACAGAATCAACAATCATCTTTATACAATGATTTTACAAGACATTATTCTACCAGGAATTTATTTTAAAAGTGACTAAATGATCTCTGAAGTAATTCTCAATCACTAAATCCTACCATTTAATTCAGCAGATCTTCAAGAGCATCATTATGTAGTTAATTCCACATTGTCTTGGGCAATAACATTTTATTAGCAAACAAATCCACAAAATAATAAATATAAAGTAATTGTATTTTAGACTTCTGCTGGTTAAACATTGTAAGATGTCTTAACATACATGTAAGCAGTTAATAACACAAAGCTTTACTTCAGTTCCTCTCCTAAACACCACTCCACCACACCCAAATAACATAAAATACCTATGGCTGGTTATTTATGTATTTTTTTGGTTCATTTACTTGCAGATTATTCAGAAGCATTAATGCATTACAATTCATTTTCTAAGCAAATTGCAAGTGTAGCTACTTCACAATACTGTTTTCCTCCATTATAATAGCCATGTGTTACAATGATTTTTTTAAGATGTCAGCCCATTTTGTAATATGTACCATTATCACTTATTATACTGAACCATATAATTTATGTATTAAAGAAGCAATTATTACAAATTAAATTTGTATTAACTCAGTATACTGCTGTGTGCAATAGTTAGGAATTAAGAACCTTAAGTTTTTTATTGTATTTTTAAATAATATTTATCATTTAGTAAAAATAGCCTTTGCAAAAAACTCAGCATAATCTATTCTGTACCTCATTCAGCATGCTTTTAAGTTACAATTTTTTAAAAGAAAGTTTATTTGTACACCTCTTCAGAAATGGTTAGAAAACAGTTTCAGTCCAGCTGTGAACTTCCAACAGATTTTCCCCAAATCTTTGGCTAAGAATCAACTTGCAGAGTAAATTGATATTAATGTGACTTAAGCAATATATTTGGGTCATATTTTACTATGACTTATTGACTAAAAACATATGCTATTCAGGAGAAGTGAAACAATTTGATGATTCCACTCTTAACAAAGTAAATGACCAGACACCATAAAATCAAAACAAACCCTTGATATGAGCAGCAGAATTGAGCTACCAAAGCAGGAGGTGGGAGTGGAGAACAAAGTGGCCCAGTGGACTGTGGTGGAGGATTTATCTGTGCATGGGTAATGGACATGTTATCAAAACATGCATTTGACAAGGTGTGAACCCAAATACCTAAAACAGACTCATTGTTGTCAAGCAATATTACCTCAAGGAAAATGCTTATTTTAACAAATAAAATTACTTCTAAAAATGACAAAAATAAACAAAAGCAAGCACATTCCATCCTCACGTGTCAGGGGAGAATACAAGGACATTAGGATGGATATATACTGTACCTATATAAAAGGAGATGTTTGAAGACATGTGTGGAAAAATGTTATATGAAAATAAAGAGAGATAGAGGTGATTCTTCTCTATATTCAACTTTTCCCACAATATTATGATTAGCAAGAAAAATGTATGTTGGTCATTCAGATGACAAAGATATATTTCTTATTTATATGTGGTCTTAGTCCACAGTTTCTGGCTGAAAGATCATTAAAAACGTGGACCTTTCTAATTGTTGAGTTAAATAAAAATAACACTGAAAGTATAAATTCAATTCATCTCAATAAGATTTAGTTCTCACCTTTTCTTGAAATTTTAAATTAAGTATCTCATTTACAATTACAAACTAATTAGTAAACTATTATGGTAAGGGGGAGGGGAGATTCAGGAATTAAAGGTTTAAACATAAGAGAAAATATGTGAACCTTTAGAATCTCCTTGGTCATCATTATTTAGGACACTGGCTCTTAGGTTTATTGAAAGGTAGTGACTTAAGAGATTTAATTAAAATGCAGATTTACGTAGTTCATGTTCCCAAAGCAATTATCTGGAAATGTGTATTTTTCAACACAAGTTCTTAATAGCAGTGATAAAGTGACCTTTGGGCCACAATTTGAGAAAAAATTATCCTAAGGTATCATCTCCTAACACTTATGATAATGAACCATAAATAGTATTTTAAAAAATATTTTACTTATTTCACCACAAAGTAAGTATTTTATATACTATACATACACTATGTATAGTAGTTAGTTTTAAGACAAAAACATGAATAAAAGTTCAAATATATATTTCTCATGCTAGTTTTGAATACCATTGAGACCCTCCTTGGCTTTATTGAAGTATGTCCTTTAAACTCCTGTAGCAAATATCATATTTCTATAGCTCATCTAAATTCCTTTTAATATTGGAAACAAGAATACACTATTACATATAGTAAGTCAGTGTAATAAAAAAGTTATCAAGTATGTAAAGTGTAGAAATTTTAAAATAATTACAATTTATAATAATTTACCAATTATTGGATTGTCTTCCAATGAAACCAAGAGAATTTATAAGTGAATTACTGGCCATAATATGAAAATTCAATGAGACCACTGAATTTTAATTACATGTGTAAAAAGCAACTGCATTCCTCTACTAGTTAGAAAATGTTTACAGAAATAGTGCTAATTGTTATAACTCACCCTTCAAAAATTAGCATACGAATTTTTGAAAGTTACCCTAGCCTTCTATGCAATTAAAACCTTTAGTGAAAATATGAAGAAAAAATTCTAAAGTAGAAAAATACAAAAAAAAAATTAAAAGACACCTAACTGGATTAAAAAATATATAGTATCAGGAAAAGTTGATATTGTAAACATTAAAGTTCTTAAATTGAAATTATATGCAATTTTAATTAAATGTTAATCTTTAAGTTTACATTTCATGATCAACAAGTCTACTACACTGACATAATAAAACTATAGTAATTAAACTGTAGTAAACAAGACAATTCACTAGTAATGTAAAGATTTACAGATTTTCCAAAACATCTTCAAATCAGAATTCAGAGAAGTTTTTATTTATAGAACCAGAATAATCAGGTAAAGTTAGGAGAAAAATCAACTAATTTTGTGCAATCAACTAATTTTGGATAAATCGGGAAAACTGACTAGTCATTCTGGAAAAAATGTTACCCTATATTAATTTACTAGGTTTGCCATAACTAAATATAATAAACTAGGTGGTTTAAACAAAAATTTACTCTCACAGAAATCAAAGATCAAAGTTAGAACAGAATTGGTTTCTTCTGAATGAGGGAGAAATATGTTCCATGCTCCATGCATCTGGTCTAGTTTTGTATATTTTGCTGGCTATCTTTGGCATTCTCTACAATGAAGAATCACCTCTATCTCTGACATATCTTCACATAACATTTTCCCACACATGTCTTCAAACATCTCCTTTTATATAGATACCAAATATATAGAAACCATCCTAATGTCTTTATATTCGACTATTTACCTATGTAAAGACCTTTTCACTAAGGTCACACTGTGAAGTACTAGAATTAGGACTTCAACATATAAATTAGGGGGCAAAACAATTCAACCCTTAACAAATAACCCCATTCACAAATCATCATTTTACAGTAGTCAAAGTCCTAAATTTAGAATAGAGTGCTTAACATATTTAGAAGAAATAAATGAAATATGTAGTTTAGTAATAAAATGAAACAAACCATAAGAAATGTTGACAAACCTAATTTCAATAATAGTTTAAACTTCTCTACATTAAAGTAGAAAGACAATGAAAAGAGAAAACTATTTTCAAGCCACACCACTAGCAATATATTAATATCTATACCATAAAGGAATCTTTACAAATCAATAAATAAAAGACAAACAATCCAGCAAGCAAAATCTCTATGAACAATTTATATAAGAACTGAATAGTGAAAAGGTGGGACAAAAACTGTTCAACCTCACTAGTACTCAGCAAAACACAAATGTGACGAAAATAGTTTTTCTCACACATTGTAAAAATATGAAAAGTCAAAAGTGCAGAGTTAGCAAATACATGAAGTTATGGTCACTCATATCATGCTGAAGGCTATGTAAGTTGTTCTGTCCACTTGTCTTCATGTATTTCACACAGTGTTTAGTGTGCATGCCTCATGAACAAGCAATACCTTGTAGAGAGAGGCATTTTAGGAAGATCCCACATGAGCACATGAAATATTTTTTAGGAACACTATTTGAAATAGTGATTGTCCAAATATAAAGGTACTATAATAATCACAAAATGATGTATTATTAGATTCTCAGCTGGTCAGAATTCCATGTATTCACAATAGCTGAACCTTGCCTACGCAATAGTGACAAATTTAAGAATCATGCACATAGTAAAATTTCATTAACATAAAGTTATGCCAAACACTATAATCTATTCATAGATGTATGTCATAGTAATAATGCAAAGTTTGCTTGAGAAAGATGAATATCCAATTCAGGAAGATCATTTGTTCTGGAGGGTAGGGAGAGGCAGCAGTGGAAATAAGGGGTTTGAATTTATTTTGGTGTTCTTACTTACCCTTGGTTGTAGGTAAGGTGGGGGCCTCTTTACATTGTATTTCAAATCTTTTTTGTATGTCAGTATTATTTCATTTTGAAGAAAAGCATCTGTATTAAAAAAACTAAAAAACCTAACTAAAGTTGAAAACAAACTAACTCCTAAAAGATAGCCAAATATGAAATAGAAAAATCTGAATAAACTAGACAAAGGTAAATAAGGATAGACAATAAAATATATTTGAACCTACTTCAAATCTGCTCACAGAAACGACTCTTATTATGGATATGGACAACAAACCAACACACCAAAACAGGGACAGACTCAAAATACATCATAACAAGAGGAAGAGGGTAAGAGAATGTGGGCAAGGACTATCTAAAATAGCTGGAACTAACTGGCCTGTAAATCAAAACTATCAACTAAGTCTATTATTTACCTTTAGTTATTGTTTTATTGGGAGGATATGAATATTCTTGCTGTTTAGGGGGACATTTGGCAATTTCTCTTTTCCTTTCCTAGAATTGTAAGCAGTTAATAAGGTGTCAAATTCATCTCAGAAAGCCAAGTTCTCCACTTTTGCAATGAAATGTCCCATTTTCCAAGAAATCTCTTAGTTCCAAGATGAACTAGAATGGCTAGTCATTTTTTTTTTTCAATGAACTTGGACAGCAGTTTATTTTACAGAAATCAAAGTGCTATCCATGCTATTTCCAAGTACACAGATTCCAGCATCTTTCAGCAATTTCCTGTATTAATATCTTTATGAATGTGCTCAAATAATTTGGATGATCAATCTAGGGAAAACTTTATTCATATTTTTAAGGTTGTACTAAACATGCTTCTGAATATTTTCCAGCCTTTCTTTCACAAGGGCACTTTACTTTCAAATTAAGAAGCATCTTTAATTACTTTTCAAATATGGACTTTGATGATATCTTCTCCTAACTATAGAAATAACTGTCTCCAAATTAAAAGAAGGTATGTTTTAGGTATTGATATTATGTAAAAGTAGCCCTGGTTAGTCTAAAGTATTACAGATTAAAAATTCAGGCTTAAAGGAAAAATGTTAACAGTGATGACATCTTGAAGATTTCTATAGGTGCTTTATTCATGTTTATGAGGAAGAAATGACTTTTCATTCCAGAAATACCCTTATATATTGGTTTGAGGGTAACAGTTACTGTATATATGTGGAATCTTATCAGTTAGAACAGTCCATACATTATTTAAGTATTTATTCTAAGAATTTAATACTTGATTAAGAATTACAATTTTGCAGTGTTGAATTATATTAAGGATTGCCTGAGAAAGTTATATGACTATAAACTACTCAATCCACTTTAAAGCAAAAGAATTTTGATCAGTGTCTATATAAACTGTT
The DNA here is from genome assembly GCF_000260355.1 of Condylura cristata. Taxonomy (NCBI): domain Eukaryota; kingdom Metazoa; phylum Chordata; class Mammalia; order Eulipotyphla; family Talpidae; genus Condylura; species Condylura cristata. Next base: position 58,136,666 of record NW_004567107.1, on the reverse strand, counting down.
TTATCAGAATTATGTCAAAGAGAAAATGCATAAGAATTTATTATTTTCATTTAACAAAAATCAATGGCATAAAAAATCTCATCCCTTATCCTTATATATTCTACAGTACCCAATAAAACTAGCTAAGCTAAATGATTAATTCCAAAATTTAAAATGAAATGTCTGCTACAAAACTAAATCATGGCCAGTAGACTATGTGGCATAAATCCTTCACAGGGTGCTATAACCTTTATCGTTTTTGAAATGTGCCCCCATCAAAGAACCCTCAGGCAAATGTACAAGGGACCCATATGACATTTACATAGCTATTGTGTCCGATTAGACTTTGTGATCCTCCCACATCGTTAGAAAAGCCTGAACAGACCAGATGCATGACAGATTGCTCAATGTCTGATGCATAGCAAATAAGAAGAGAAACAATAGGGCTTTATTCACATTTGGACCCTATGTCCAAAGGATCCCCTGGCAGGAGATGATCTTTAAATTCCAGCTCTTCAAACTAGAAGGTGCAAAACATGTATTCAGTACCAATTCTTTTCAGTAGCACACAATTACCCATTAACAAGCATGATCTTCTTCTCCCCAGGGTTAAATAAAAGGCAGCAAATATTTTGCAGCTGGCATATTCCTGGGTAACTGACAGAGCCCAGTGAAGTTTGTTTGATTACTGAATGATTTCCTTATGGTGAAAGAAATTATATTGCCCTTGGTCTTCAGCAGCTGAATTTTATTCACTTTTATATATATAGATATAAAAAAAAGGGGTCCTGATGCTGTTAGCATAGTATCTTAAAAATCTCACATGTAAAAGAATGCAATAATGTAGAGAGAGAGGTAAATTTAAAACATGTTAGTTTCCTTTGGGCAAAAGGTGGTTGATTTAGTAAAACAATTTTAATGCTTTCAGGTGAAATCCTGGGGACTGTGTGTAAAATTTGTATAGGAATTGAAATGACTAAGAGAAAAACTGTCAAGATCCTAAGGTACAGTAATTAGAACCCCAGGAAGAGTCAGCTGGTCTGACTTCTGGCCCTGAAGGCAAATATAAATAATTATTCAGATTTGAGCAACTCCCTAGACTATGTCTCATTTTCCGTGCCTATGGATGACCATAATTTATCAACCAAACTTGGACACATTAGAGAGTGAATAAGGATGTTAACAATAATTACATCAGGATGACAGGTCTACAGCAGAACTGTACTGGGTAAACTAGGGTTTGTATTCACCTTGCTCACCCATAAAATGAAGTTTGGTTTTAAATGATCTATGTTATCTAGTCTTTAAGAGGCTATGATTTTAGGTCACTCTCTCTTTAATAAAATAATGTCACAGAGGTAGAAAAGGCAATGAGTAAATCACCAGAAGTCAATTAAGAAAATGGTTCTTGCTTCAACACGATATGCTATCCACCTGTTTTATCATCTTGCCAATTTATTTTAAGTGGACTGAATTTCATGATAATCAACTTAGTGACTGTAACATTATCTTTTAATCCTTCATTTTCCCTTCAAATATACACTCCCAATTCACTAAGTTCATAATAATTGTTTCCCACCACCCCTACAAAAGGTTTAGGAATAGAAAAAGGCCAAAAGGCCTTTAACTTAACTCTCCCAAAATAGTTCACAAGAGGCGGGGGATTTCAGGACAAAACAAAATAAAACCAAACCTTTAACAGAAATCAAGAAAATAGGTGGTAGCAGAGCCTAAAATATTTCGTTCCCAGGTCTAACTATTTTCTGTATAAGTCAATGCTTACTGGCAAAATACAACCAAAACCTTGAAGAACATTTTATAAGTAAATTTGCAGTTGAAGAACTGGGGCAGTAGTTCAAGATGGCTGAATAGGAAGATCCTTGGCTATCTCCTCCCACGGACCAAATCAAAGATACAGCTAAAACAATTCTCTTCATAAAAGAACTGAGACCAAATTGAATAGGTCCTACACGATAATGAACTATACCAAAATACGCAGGACAGAGGCATACTCTTGCCAAGAAACGCTAATAAGGACCCACAAACTGGGAAGGATCTCACAAATCCAGACCTTCTCCCTGAGAAGTTGGAAGTTTGTGCTCCACATCAAGCACCCCACTTGCACTAGAGATGCAGACATACCCTTCCTTTTCTACAACGAGTATTCTAGCATGCAACTGAAAACTAAAGGACTTGCAACCAGGAGACACAAGATGCTGTGGGGAACAGAGTTGAGTGCAGACACACACCCAGCATAAAGTAGACACTGAAAAACCATCAACAGAACGCTCATTTGCTAATCATAAAACAACTAACAGTACTGCAAGGATCTCTGCAAGGATCTCTAGGCACGGAGGTAGAGGCGGGGTCAATTTTTCCCCTTCACCCTACCTTGTTGCAGCTGAAGCTAGTATGAACCAATCTGGCACATGCCCGGTCATGCTTGAGCAGGTGGATTTGCCGTGTCCTACAATGCGTCCGCTTCCCACCAAGGGCTAGCCGGTTTGCACGCCTATTCTTTGACTCTGCGCCTGCTCAATATATGTGTTTGCCACGCCCTATCCCCCAGTGGGGTTGAGGCACCTCTGAAGGTGGAGGCTCTCAGCAAACAAAGGCAGGTGGACACTATCTTTGTATTCAGCTTTGTTTTGCTATAGCAAGTAGCTCACAGAAAGATCTTACATGCCCCTAGCTATCCCAAAGAGAACACCTTCATTTGTCTGGAGACTAGTGCACTTTACAAATGCAGCCCACAGAACTACATATATTGGCATAATTTAAACGACTGTATCTGAGGGACTGACCTCCTAGCAACCTGAAACTAAGTACCTAAATAAGATCTGTCCCCTCAGAACACTGACAGGTCTTGGCAATCCTCAACAAAGACCACCAAAAAAAAAAAAAAAAATCATGCTGTTGACAATTGCAGAGACAACCAAAATACAGGACCTAACACTACTCCTAAAGAAACTAGACACAAAGAATTGAAGCCTAATTATTTAAATTAAGGAAATAGTAAATTAAATAGAGAGTAAATGGACAGTGAAACTAAGAACTGACTCTAAAAAGAAACAAAATGGCAAAACTTTTTCTAGACTCACCAAGGGAAAAGAGGACTCACAAAAATCAGAAATGGAAGAGAAGTTACAGCTGATACAAGCGAAACATTAAGGGCCATAAGAGACTACTATGAACAACCTAGAAATGGATAATTTTCTAAAAACATACAATTTCTGAAACTAAATAAGGAAGAAATAGAAAATCTATACAGAACAATTACTATATGACCCAGCAATTCACTTCTGGATATTTACTCAAAGAAAACAAAAATCCTGATTTGAAGAGGCAGGTGCACTTGTGTGTTGATTGCAGCATTATTTTCAATACCCAAGATAAAGAAATAAGCTGAGTGTTCATTGATGTAAGGAACAAAAAGTAGAAGTGCTGATATGTACTGATACAAACACACACACACACACATCTACACATTAGAATGCACTCAACCTTGAAAAAAGGAATAAAATCTTGCCACTTACCACATGGATAGAACTTGAGCATATTATGTTAAGTGAAGTAAATCAGAGAGAGAAAAATACCGTATGATTTCACTTACATGTAGTATCTTCAGAAATTAAGCAAATAAAACAAAACTCAACTAAAGTCAAAAAGACAGAAAATTATACACATGCATAAAACATAGTTCTTAAATAATTGGCCTTAGGACATGGTCCAAACATTTCTTCCAGCAAAGAAACTCTAAATATTATCTTGTCAACTGTTACTATGTCTCTTGCTCCTAAAAATATAAATTAAGTAATTCCAGATTCATTTTACTGAGCTTGTACTGCATGTCATTGTTATGAATAATCCAATTCTTGAGTTGCCTCTCTTAAAAGACTTCTCAGGGAGATCATGAATCTGTTTTTGGATTATCAGAAAGGGTTGCAGAATAGGCAAAATGAGTGAAGGGGATAAAGAAATAAAACTTTCAGTTACAAAATAAACAAGTCAGGCAGATGGAATGTGTAGCATGAGGACTATACTCAATAATGTAGCCTTACAAATTTGAAAGTTGCTATAATGTTAAATAGACTTATTGTAATTATTTTGCCTGTATACAAATATCAAATCATTATACATCTGAAATTTAAAAAATGTTGTATATTAATTATATTTTAGTAAAAACAAATGGTAGGTGGGAAATAGAGGGATTACCATACAAAACAAATTGGTGACATTAGAAAGTCTTACACTAGAAAAATAAAAATTATTTTAAATTTCTATATTAATGGACATGACATAGCTTAAGGTCTAGCAAATTTGTCATGTTACAAGGTTTTAATTTTTTTATAGTTGAGATTTATTGAAGATAAAGTTTTCTGATTGTCTTAAAACTTTTATTTTTTTTTTTTTTTTAGTTATTAGTAAAATGATTGATCTGGAACACAACCCATTAAGGAAAAATTTCCCATTTAACAGCTATTTTCTTGGCTGTCACATTTGATGTACAACCAGTTCATATTTCACAGTTCATTTTTTAAAATAAAACAAGTAAATACTTGGAATAGTTTTACAATTTACAAGACATTTTCACACACATCGTCTTAAAACACAACAACTTTATTATGCTTTATTATTTTCCTGTGTACATTTAAGAAAACTAAAACTTGGAGAGGTTAAGTTACTTGTTCAAACTTATGTAAGAAATTTAATGGAAATTACAATATTTGATTCTAAATCTTACTAAGCCAAGAGTAAAATTTCTGAAGATCTGGAGGAAAATATTGGTCAAGAGAATAAGCACAATCCTCTTTGAACTGAGCATTTCAGACAAAATAACTCCAGAAAGTTACTAAGGTAACCTAAAATATTGTTTTTTAACATCAAAAATTTTTTTAAGAAAAATAGCTTAATTCTGGATAGAAAGAATTGCAATTTCACTAACAGAGATTTTAAGATGCCTAAGGCTTAATTTGGAATGAAGAACTAAATACTTCCAAAATATCAATTACTATAGCAAAAGATTGCAAAATACTCTACTCATGTGTAAGAACTTCACTCCCTCTCTTCTGTGTTTTGGTGCAACCAAGACTTCCAGACCTTCTTAATTAGTATAATTATCTCAGCAGAATCTCTATCAAGGGATTGGTGTGCTGAGAGGATTTATGAGCTCTAAGCCCTCTAAAATAGACCTCCTACAGAAAGTAAAAATATTTGCAAAGAGGTGCAAGTAACACAAATTAAAATCAGAAATTCAATCATCATTTCTACATTTGGTAGACACATACCATGAGTATGGTTTTCGCTTAAAACAATATGATGAAATCTTAATTAAGAAAAATGTTTGAATTATTATTTAGATTGCTTTAAGCTAATTTGATTTTAGGACATGCTTTGAAAAATGTGATTCATACAACTTTCTGTAATAATAAGTACAGTTGCTAGAAAACAGCACTTTTCTTGATGACTACAAATCTTATGGTGCCTCAGGGTCATCTTTCACAACTTTCTTTCCATTGTATAAGACCCTTCATGCAGAAATTTTAAGCAGTTGGCCACAGGACATGATCTGAACATTTCTTTTAGCAAAGAAAGCAAAAATATTAACTTGTCAGCTGCTAATATCTTCCCTTATACTAAAAAAAAATAAGTTCAGTAAATCCAGGTTTCTGTTACTGGAATTGTATTGGATCTTACTCTCATTAATAATCAAATTCCCGAAATTACTCTTTTGAAGAAACTGTTTACTGAGAACATGAATCTTCTCTTTTTTGTTTATAAGCTCATATAAATGAACTTATTTAAAACCTCCAAACTACCAATATCTACTGAAAAAATAACCTAAATTTCGTATTAAAAAAATTGAATTTTTGAATGTCAGCACTCATGATTTCCATATTTGATTTTTTTTTATAATTTCTTAACTAGAAACTTAGGAGACTGTTACCAACTGACTAAGATAACCTTAAATTTTCTCTAATCTTGACTGAAAAGGCTTCTAAGCCTCTTGCCAGACCAATAATGCCTTATCTTAAGAACCTAGGAAACATCTCTTTGAAATGTCACCTAGACAGAAAGAAGTCCTATTTTTTAGTCTCTGTGAGAAGGAATGGATACTAAGTTTAGGGGCCCTTACTCCCAATTGAGCTTGTATCATAGTGTGTATTAATCCCAGGCAATAATTCTGATCAGTGTTAACTAATTTTAATTCTACCTACTAGTTTTTTTGTTTTGTTTTGTTTTGTTTTGTTTTGTTTTGTTTTGATAGAAGTAAGTTCAGCTTGTCTTGCAAAATATAACTTATCTAACCAGAGTAACTGAACATTGTTTGGTTGGTATTCTCCAAACATTGATTCCTAAGGGAACCATCATTCTTTAGACTTTATCTGAGAGGCTGAAACGTACTCCAATCCATACATGCCATCATATTCACTTTCAACCTCTCAATCACATGAGCTTCATTTCTACCCTCTATTTAGTTGTTAGAGTAGATCAGTAGCCAAGTGGCTCATGTCCTCGTATTTTATCCACTTGCTAAAGGTATAATGTAATAATTGAACATAGTCAATAAATGGAAGAGATTGAAAATAAATATTTTAATAGTATGAATTGTCTTAATTACTTATTTCTTTAAGTTACCAAGAGCTAGAAATATGAACAGGTGGCAAAGCAGTACAAGTAGAATATAAAGAAATCGATGTAACCTCTACATGAAGAGAGTCAATATCATCTAATCCTTAACCTTCCATCTACTCTACAATCCTCCAAGAGGTAAAAAAGAAATTCCAAGTAGGCAAAACTGAGTGCTGACATTCCTTACCTTTATATAACATGCAGGTTACTAGGAATAAATATAACTCATACAATATTGAGCCAAAGTGGATAATGGCCATTACCTGCTGTTTTCCAAGATGCTTAATAAATTATGTAGGAAATTGCCTGGTGCTTCTAGGCAGGAAGTGACTTACTCTGCTGAAGTATTTTTTAAACATTCCTTTCATTGCTATAATATAAAAAAAAAGAAAAAAGTTAATTCCATAGGGAATACATTTCTACTGGAAAAAAAATTTACAGACACAGAAGATATTCTTTTTTTAATTATAATTGAAGTACTATGGGTTTAAATCTGTATTAGTGTTTTAGAAGTATAGGGTGCCCTCCGCCACATGTACATAGCACTCCCAGCACCAAAACCCACCCAGTCTTCCACCACCTGGTTCTCTCCTATCCTTTTGTCCTTCCCTTCTGGATGCCTCAGTTCTATGGTCAGCTTTCAAAGGTGATTCTAACATGTGTCTTTGTCTGACAAAGTTTAGTTTTTCTATATTCCACACATAAGTGACATCAAGTTTTAATCTTTCTTCTTCTGGTTTATTTCACTTAACATAACTCTTTCCAGCATCATCTATGTTACTGCAAATGGCATAATTTACTTACCTTTTTGGTTGCTGAGTAATATTCCAATATTTATATATACCTTATCTTTTTGATCCACTCAGCTATTTGGGGGTCACCTACAATGTTTCATATCTTGACTATTATAAATATAGTGGAATAAACATTGGAGTGCAAGTTTTCTTTCAAATTAGTATTTTTGTATTTTGGTAGTTACCCAGTAGTGGAATTGCATATGGAAAACCCAATTTTAGTCTGCATATTGTTTTCCAGAGGAGTTGCACCAGTCTACATTCCTATCAAACAGTGTATGAGGGTTCTTTTTTTCCACACCTTTTTTTCCACCCCCTATACCACAATTGTTTCTGTCTGTTTATCTGACCAATTCTCACTGGTGTGAAATAGTATCTCATTGTGGTTTTTATTTGCATTTCCCTAAAGATCAGTGAGGATGAACACTTTTTCGCATTCCTGTTTGCCATTTGTCTGCCTTCTTAGGAGAAGTGCCTATTTAACTCTTCTGTCCAATTTTTGTTTTTAATGGGCTATTTGTGTATTTTTGTTTATACTCTCATTTGTCAAATATACTGTGTGCAGATATTTTACCTTATTTAATAAGTGTCTTTATTTTACTATTTTTTTTTTTGGCTGTGCAGAGGTATTTTGATTTACTCACAATTATTTTTATTCTATTTTAACTTTCCTTGTAGCTGCAAAGATAGCACTGAAGTTTTTGTTGTAGAGTGCTTTACCTATGCTTTCTTCTATAATTGGCCTAATTTTATTCTTTTGCGTGTAGTTGTGCAATTTCTCCAACACCATCAAGTCTTCCTTTTTCCAGTGTGTATTCCTTTCTCCTTTGTCATAGATTAACTATCCATGGATGTGTGGGTATATTTTTGGATTCTCAATTCTATTTTATTGGCCTGTGTGTGTTTTTGTTCTATGGCATTAGAGCATAGTTTGAAGTCTGGAAGTGTAATATCACAGTCTCCTCCCTTTCTAATCAGGAGAGCTTTGGCTATTCTGGGTCTATTGTGGTTCCATAGAATTTCAGTAATGTTTGTTTTATAGCTTTCAAGAACATCATTGAAATTGTTTATTGGTGTTAACATTGAATCTATAAATTGCTTTAGATAGGTTAGCCATTTTGACCGTGTTGATTCTCACAATTTCTGAGCAGATACTATTTTTCCAATTATTTGTGTCTACTTCTATTTATTTTAACAATGCCTTAGAGTCTTTTTTTTTTTTTTTAATAGATCCTTTACCCACTTTGTTAGGTTTATTACCAGGTATTTGATTTTTTGGTTTGGTTGTAAATTTTTTTCCCTTAATTTCTTCCTCTTATCATTCATTATATTCACATAGGAAGGCAGGTGATATTTGAGTATGGATTTTATAAACTGCCAGTTTGCTGAATTTTGCAAAATAGTTTTCGTGGAATCTTTAGTGTTCTCTGTGTAAGACTCGAGTTTAAATACAGAGAGATAAAGCAGCATGAATCATATTGCAATTTTTCTACATAAATAATGCTATGACCCTTTATTGAAGTTAAATAAATATATAATTAAAGAGTGCATTTTAAGGAAAAAAAATAGTTACATAAACTAAAATTACATGTGTCTAAAAATATGGTCCTGTAAAAAAAGAAAATATTTTTCTCTGATGGTAAAGGAAAAAGACAGAATGGAAAAAGAATCCTGAGTTGCACTGAACTTTTCCCTGGCCGATAGTTAGGAGGCGTTTTTCAAACCAGGCCCTCAAATTATATGCAGAAAGTCAGAGCAGCTACTTCTGTAAATCCCCCCCCAACACACACACACACCAAATCTACTGAAATGTTATCATTGGGAACAAGGCTAATAATGTTCAGATGAGCCTTTATATATCTAAATATGGTTGCATTAGGAACTTTGCCTACAATGCTCCTTAGCTCCCACATATCCTTCTCTAGTCATTTTCATAGAAGTTCTTTAATGAGAATATTGGAAAGTACATTTTTCCCTTTATTTCCTTTTCCCCTTGTATCCTTTCATTTGTTCCTTCTTCCCTTCCCTTCTTCCTTTTAATCTGCTCTAACAAGCTATATGAAAGATCCTTATCACTATATATGAAACAATTAAAATATTAAAATAATACACTTTATAATTTCTAAAGCTCTTCAACCAATAATAGTATCTAAAGTTATTTAATAAATGTTCCATATGTATACCATGGATTCTATAGTCTGAGAAAATTTCCTCATCAAATAAAGAAGCAATTAAATGATGTGAGAGTACAGTGGTGTTCTGCAAGATGGAGTAAGGGGATATTGTGTGTGCGTGCTTTGCATTTCTGTATTACATTATATTACTATATTACTTACAGAATGTTTTCAGAAATTTGTAGATACAAGATACCAATAGCAACTCAGATTCTTTGGGTTGATGAATTTTTTAGGTGAGGGTCAATACAAGTGAGACCAAATATTAGACAAGCATGAAATTATGTGACTCAAATGACATTTTACAGTTTCAGTAGGGATGCATTCTTACTTGTTTGCTAGTGGCTGATTGTACCCAGATAAGATTATTTTTGAGAGAAATTTTTCTCAGACATTTCTTCAAATATACAAAGTCTTCAGTTTTTAGGTCATATAAACATTATTTGGGAGAAGTTGAGGGAAAGGTCACCAATAACTTGACATAACTCTCTGTATGTGATGGTTTCTTTACATTTTACAGTCAAATTTATTTG
>NW_004567107.1:58122377-58126411 GCF_000260355.1 Condylura cristata | reverse complement strand
TGGGTTTCCCATCATCAAATCAAATCACCCATGTGCCATCACCATAGTCCAGTGCATTTCCCTCCCCCCAGTGTTTTTGATCCCATTCCCCTCTCCACCCCTACAAAATGTCTCTGGTATATAGCTGTTCATCATTATCATTATTTTCTCACCTGTTCTGTTACATTCCTGCTATGAGAGAAACCAAGAGTAGTATTCTTAACAATGCAGCACTGATGAACTTCCAGAAGAGATTCTCTTACTATCACATGGTTACAAGGAAGGAACTTGGGGCAAGGAAGTTTATATTTCTTAACATTTTGGCTAATTCAAGAAATTAACTTTCTCTTTCTTCCTGACCTGAAGATCAGATGACAAAAAAGTGATTTTTTTGAGCAAACTATAATACCCTTTCTTTACTATAACTATAATACTCATCTTTACAGATGTTTCTAATAAAACTGCTATTTCTGTTAACAGAAAGATAGATTAGGGTTTTCCAAATAGCAAAAATGAGGTTGAGTGCCCTTTTTCATCACTTGAGGGCTATAGTTTTCAAAACTGCAAGGATTTGGTCCACACTAAACCAGAACATACTCATACTCCATTGCAGTAGATAATAATATAAAGTTTATTTATATTCATTCAAATAGTCCTGAAGATTTGGCTGCACAAATGTTCTTTATTTCAAGTTGTCATGATTATACTTTGGGGTAAGAAATATACTGGAGACAATGTATCCTGTGGTTTGGTGTAATCACATTTCTATTTTAACTTGTTTCCACTGGAAGCCTTTTGACATTATCAGGTATCCCATAGGGAACACTGAGATTATCGTCATGTAATTTATATCTAGATCTTTCCTAATATTTTTTTCTAATGTTGTAAAAGTCCTGTCACTGCAGAGGCATAGCAAGATTTTAGGACAAGACATTTTATAAGGTATTTTATTGGCAGAATGACTGATTACCTAGGACATTCTGTTTCTATTAATTTATAGGTCAGGTGTTGGCTTGTGTGTTTTAGGGACTTTTGCCTTCACAATAGCTACTTCCTTTAGTAACATTAGGCATCTACAATTTTTTTGACCTTTGGTGCCTACTGAGTTTAAAAAATCTTGTTTTTTTTCCAAATTATGCCACATTAATCAGGGAACTACTCTGGGTGTAAATATTAACTCTTCAACCTTATGTTAGCTGGTTCTAAGAAGGGCAATCTATTCTGATCATTTGCATCTCTGCCTACATTCACAATAGGTATTATATTCCAAAGGTAAACAAATCTTTTATGGCATAGTCAGCCTGATAACTTTTCATGTTTGAAAAACACAATCAGCTACTGAACAAAGCTAATTTTTTTGACATGCTTTATTATGTATACACAATTTATAATTTTCATTGCATTTAAATCTCTCCGGTTTGGATAGGCTCTCATATAACTTCTGTTTCTAGTTGTCTTACTCTAATTTTACTCTATCTTATTTTGTAGGCGTTACTCTAAAATTTACCAATCTGTGACTTTTTGTTTCGTTTTGTTTTTATTAATTTGTTATTTCGATCACAAGTCCAAATAATAATATTCTACTTGATTAGGAATTTACCAGTTTCTAATTGAAGTTATAGCAGTGTCAACTTGAAAGTTTTAAGAGAGTATTGCTAGCTACATAAATAATCTAATCACAGAGTAACAATTATAAACTACTTAGATGATAACTGACACTATTGTAAGCACTTTACATTTACATTTAATCCTCACAGAAACCTTTTGTTGCTCCTATTTTTACCATGATTTTACAGCGAAAGCAAATCTAGTAAAGTCTTCTAAATTGTCCAAGGCCATTCAATAAGAAGAAAGAATTGGGATGAATCTCCCTCCCCCTCCCTCTCCCTCTCATTTATTTATTTATGCACACAGAAGTGGAATACAGGCCAGAGGTGCAGGGGCAGTGAGAGGATTCACCAGAGACAGAGTGGGGAGCACAACAGCCAGATTGAGGAAGAACATTGCTTAGAGGAGCCTCAGGCAGGTCAGGAGAGATCTGTCTCAGCATGTGGATCACCTCCGGGGCTGAGGATTCAACTCCACTGAAGTGGCTGTGGCCACTAACCTGTTGCACCACAGGGAGGGCCCAGGCATTTTTTTTGTTGTTGTTAATTTTTCACATTATTTTCCATATTTATTTATTTATTTATTATTTTTTAAAGATTTATTTATTTATTCATATAGTGCTGGGGGGTACAGGCCAGAGATGCGGAGGGTGAGAGGATTCACCAGAGACAGAGTGGGGAGCAGAACTGGCAGATCGACGAAGTACACTGCTGAGGGGAGCAGTGGGCAGGTCAGGAGAGGTCTGCCACGCCATGTGGTCACCTCAGGGGCAGGCGGGGATCGAACTCATGTGGAAGTGGCTTTAGCTTCTCAGTGCTGTGCTTTAACCCGCTGCTCCACCAGGGAGGGCCTATTTTCCATATTTAAACTGATCTTTCTTTTGAGAATCATCAAATTTCTGACCCACAAAATTTTATTCTTTATCATAGGCACCTTATTTATTTGTTTATTTTTTGTATTAAAATGTTTTCTTAATTATGTTTCAAATGTCCAAAGTCAATGCTAAGGGGAATTTCAACATTTTTACCCCAAATTCCCCCTGTGAATGTTTAATCTTATCCTTCCTATTCATTTTTGCTAATAAGTATCACTTTCATCCTAGTCAATCCACTGGATCTATTTTGGCTATTCAGTATTATCAGTTATATAGAGCTCTATGTCAAAATTCAAGTATCTGCCATGGACTATAATTTTAGCATTAAATTCAATCTTTAAATGATTAGTTGAAGTAAATAATATTTATGCAGTAGTTTTGAGGTATGTGTAATCTATTAATTCACCTAAATTCTCCAAAATAACATTTGCAAGCTATTAAAAAACTAATAATTATTTTCCCTGATGCTTTATTGTATCTACAAGTTTATTACAGTTAATTTCATTTACATCACTTTACTTTAGATATGCTCTCATATCTTCATTCCTACTTGTCTTGCCCTAATTTTCTTTATTTACCTAACTTTGATGGTATTTTATTTTGTGATCTCTCTGCAAAACATATAAATTTGTGAAAGTAGAAACAGAAAGATATTACATATAGAGACAAAATTAAATTGATGTGTCGACTGCAGTGATTCAAATTTAGCACAAAAACATCAGACTATACTGTTCTGCTCCCCACTCTGTCTCTGGTGAAGCCTCTCACCGCCCCTGAGCCTCTGGCCTGTACCCTAGTTCTGTGTGCACAAATAAATAAATCTTTAAAAAAAAATCAGACTATATTGGAAAATGTATTAATAGTAGTTATATAATAGTCACTATTGTTTCAGAATATTGTTAATTATGCTTTTAATCAAGAGTATCTTTTCTAGGAAAATCCTAGGGTTAAATATATTTCAGTATTTATAGGAATAATTTTCCTTCCCTAAACAATTGTCCTATTTATAAATTATAGACAATCTGACTTCTGTAACTGAAGTTATTTTCTGCTGAATCTCCAAGAGAACATAGAACTATTTGGCTCCTTGATCAAGTATTTGGAAACTCATTCCCTACATTTGAAAGTTTAAGAGAGTATTACTAGCTATATAAATAATCTAATTACTGAGTAACAATTATAAACTACTTAGATGATAACTGACACTATTGTAAGCACTTTACATATACATTTAATCTTCACAGAAACCTTCTGTTGCTCCTAATTTTATCATGATTTTACAGCGAAAGAAAATCTAGTAAAGTACTGTAAATGTTGCATTTTCAAAATATTTCTGCCTCTACATTGGCTTCTACATTTACTTATTCTTGGTCACATTTTCATTACTTATTACAGATGCATTTTACTTTACAGTACTTATGTAACTATAATATATAATTCTCCTTAAATCCTGCTTATGTGTAGTAAAATGCCTACATAGATCAACAAATAAGTATTATATTGTTTCAATTGCATATTCTGGTTCAATATTTACATACTTTGAGTTAAGACCATGTTACTATAATTTTTTTTT
>NW_004567107.1:58114739-58122046 GCF_000260355.1 Condylura cristata | reverse complement strand
TTACTATAAATTTATTCCCTGAAAATACTGGATGGTTTCACTCATAGCAGCAGTATAAAGGACCAGGGGAGAAAATAATAATAATAACATACAACTATATACCAGAGACATTACATGGGGGTTGGATGGGAAATGGGATCAAACAGAATGGGAGGAGGGAAATACACAGGACTATGGTGATGGCACACGGGTGATTTGGTGAAGGGAAGCCCACAGTGATTACAACTGAGATGGAAAAAGGGACAAAATTATGTAAAAACAAACTATTATATTATTAAAATCATAAATAATTTAATTAATTAATTAATTAAATTATACCCTGAAATATCAGTATTTACCTTCCCACCAGAGTCAAGAATCTGCTATCTAGATTCAACAAAACCTATAAACAGAATATGTATCAAATTTGATTTTCAGAAACTTATCTGTGCTACAGATTACAATAACAAAGAAACTCAAGATAAATAAACAGTTATTTCTAGACTAAATTTATTTTCTAGATCACTGCTTCTTTGAAAGCATAGGGCATCTGAAAATAGTAGCCAAGAAGGAAAGCTGCCTGATTCTATAGATAATTTGCTTCAAAATAAACATGATAAATATAATATAATAAATTAATATGACATGACATTACATATATAATCTCATGCATTTAAGGTATACACACACACACACACACACACCTATAATTTTTATTAGTTTAGTGTAGAATAAGTCCATTTAGTGAAACCACTAACACTTCAAGTGTTATTTTTTTGTCCTCCAAACTGGCTTATAGTTTGATTGACTGAATTTAAGTGACTGAATCCACTAGTTATTTGAGTATCAGGTTGACAGCCTAATGTATATACCAATCAGTTGAAATTCTCTTTGATTGTATGTTGTTTGTCAGTGAGCATGGATAAATTCAATTTGTGGCAGTAAAATCATGAATACCAATGTTTATAAAAAAAATTAAATCTTCCCAAAGTACACTATATTCCAGAATAATTTCTATTCTTAAAATAGTTACATATTCTAAGATTGTATGCATTTACATGAATACACAGAAATTATAATCACATAGATCATACAATAAACCTGAGTGATTGTGTAGACCTGAGATTTCATTTTACAACTACAGAAATCAGTGATTCCCTTTGCCTCTGAATCTATTAAAATAAGAAATGTGACCCTATCAAATTCCAGATACTGTGCACACTGCAGGCAACACATGTGTGGCATATAGAATGTCTAAAGACTTACTGTTTAGCATGGGAGCCAGTAAACTAAGGAGCAAAGTAAAAAATAAGATAAATAGTAAAAGCAGAGGATTTTTCAATCTTAATGAAGCCAGAAGAAGCAGCACAGGAAGGTATATTATGACATCATTAAGATACTAGAGAATGATTCAAAGAAGGGGGGAGTGATACTGGGGCTGTCTTTGGAGTGCAATGAATATGCGGAAGAAGGTTTCAGCAGAAGAAAGACATTGTTCAGATTAGAGAAGTGAGTGATAGGACCACACCTGGGAAGACTTCCCAGCAAGAACCCATGTACTCATAGAAGGATGAGAGGAACATCTTCAATTGTGTAACATTCAGTCAGTTACTGATGACTCTGGGCCTTTATTACCTCATAAGTTTGAGATCATACTTTCTACCTCCCATATAGTATTCCTATATTTGATAAATGTTAGTAATTAGACCCCTTCTTTCTATCATAATTCTAAATGTTGAATGCAATCAAGTTATCGTTGCTTCCACACTTATGTAATATCAAAAAAAAATTGACACATTTAAGAAAAAATGAGTTGTGTTAATGCCAATCTATGAAGACACAACTCAGTGACTCAGTATCAGTATTTACATTGGATAAAAGTAACTGGGTTTCAAAAGAGGGAAATTTGTGGTCATATGCATACTAATATCTAAAAAGACAATTTCAAAATGGATAGTAAAGATACACAAATATGATATACCATATCTTTCCCCAGCTGGGCAAACAGGCTCAGAAAAAAATCTCTTAAGGAGAGATAGACATAATTAATTTGAAATATATCAGTGAGATTTGAACAGGGCTAGAAGGTAAATAATATCGTGGCCCATTTCTAGAGAAGATGGTACAAGAGATGGTAGCAGAAACAAAGTTGTAGGTACATGAATTCAATTGTTATCAAATGTAACTCTTTGTAAAAAGTCGAAATAATCTATAAATGTTATGCTGCTTTTAATTATGAGCATTAAGAAAATTAATACAGTGATTTATCAAAGAGAATTGAATAAACTATTTCAAAATATGTTAAAAAAAAAAATAAGACCTCCCTGGTGGTGCAAGGAGTTAAGTCTCAGCACTGTGAAGTTATTGGCAGCCACTGCAGCATGAGTTAGATTCCAGGCCAGGGAGATGGCCCACATGGTAAAGCAGATCTCTCCTGTCTTACCTACAATTCCCCTCAGCAGTGTATTTCAGTGAATCTGCCAGTTCTGCTCTTTACTCAGTCTCTGATGAGTCCTCTCACCCCTCGGCACCTCTGACCTACACCCCAACTGTTGTATACATAAATAAATATTTAACAAAATTTAATTGTTCTGGCCTCTTAGCATTCCCTTCCTTCTCTTCTTCCTTTCTGCCTTTGTTTTATCTCACTTTCCTTCTTTTAAATGAAACTTGAAATAGATTAAAAGCAACAAGATTTTTAGAGAGTTTCAATATAACTACTAAAGCTAAGTTATAAGCTATAGAAGGTACTTCATGTTTGCATTGTATAACATTTTTGTACTTTTAGGTAGCATATTTCAGCGATGAAATATTCAAGCTTATATAATGAAAAAATTTTTTATTGAGAGATACCTAAATTTATTTTCTTTTTTCCTTTAAAAAATTATCAAACTGGGGCCTTCCCTGGTGGCGCAGTGGGTTAAAGCACAGCACTAAGAAGCTAAAGCCACTTCTGCATGAGTTTGATAACCACCTGCCCCGGAGGTGACCACATGGCGTGGCAGACCTCTCCTGACCCGCCCGCTGCTCCCCTCAGCAGTGTACTTCGTGGATCCGCCTGTTCTGCTCCCCACTCTGTCTCTGGTGAAGTCTCTCACTGCCCCTGAGCCCCTGGCCTGTACCCCAGTTCTATATGCACAAATAAATAAATCTTTAAAAAAAATTAGGATTCCAAACCTACTTTCTTTCCATTGATTCATATTTACAAATATAAATAGTGAAGTCTTAGAATTGATAATATTATTCAAAATCTAAAATTAAGGCAGATTGGAGAGATGGAAGTACATATATTTGGACAAGCTGATCAATATAAAAACATGTATTTGCTATAGTTGCTTTATTTTTTACCCAAATGATTCAAAATTGTACATGGGTAGTGTATTGTCAATTTGTCTCTTCCAAATATTTTCAAACTGAATCCATGCCAAAAGATCTGAATAATCTTTTTCTCACTTGTGTATCCTCTTTATCCTAGTACAATTTAATAAAATTTAATTTATACTTCCAAATTTTCTATATTTTTTATTCTTAATAGTGATTTTTTTTTCTTGGAACAATCAGTCTCAACTACATAATTTCAGCACTACATATCATTCTGCCCAGTGGAGCCTTGAGTGACAGTTTACTGAAGGAAAAAGAGCAATTGCTTGTCCTTATTCAAAGACAACGGAGAAATAAAAGTGACATTTAACCACAACACTCAATGAAGACAAGTGAAATGATTGACTCAATAAGAAGCCTCAAGAATCAGCAATTTTGAAAATATTGTTTAAAATTTTATTTACTCTTTTTATCAGATCAACTATTAGCTGAAGGAAACTAAAGTAAGCTCTTATAATTTATTTTGAAAACACCAGAGCACTGAAAAGTATCCACATACAACCCTTACAACTTTAAGGCCAATAACTTCCAAATTCTTCACATATGAAAGATAATTCCAAAGAGATCAATAATATTATTAGAGTCAAATTTCCCTATCTACTCTTATGGTTTTCTCTATCCCTTAAATTCATTATTTAATAAAGATCTGCCCTGGTGAACATATGTGAAAGATGTGCATTCATATATGTAATCTGTTCATATCTCATCTGTAGATGTATCAAAAAAATAACAAATCTGGGATTTTCACTTTGAGTGAGAAAAACCTATAGGGGGGAAATGCTGAATCTCAGAAGATTACATACATAGTGAGGATTTTAACTATCACTTGTTTAATGTCCTAATTAGTTCGCTGTAGTAAATGCAATGAAAGAAAGCGATATCTTTATTAAGACTGTAGCCAACTTATTTCGAGTGTAGAATTTATATTGTCTTAGGTAATAATATTCAGCAGCATTATGACGCCTGCTTGTAATTTATGTCACCATTTAGAAGCTGTGTATTCGACTAAAGTCATATTAACAACATTCTAGACATTCTTAACGTGACTGCTCCTGTATATATTAATAACATTACAGACACATTATTTTTCACAGCAAACCCTCCTAGCTGCAACTTCCAGATCTTCAGTAAATAAAATAAAGTTTATGGGTCTAAGAGAATATTGGCTTTCAGTATTAAATGACAGGAAAATCAAAGGATACAGAAAATGAGATGTCTACACAGCATCAATTCACATTTACAATAGGCTTACTCTTTAGTGGGGGGGGGAAGGGTTTTATTTTAAGTTAACTGATGCCTTGCTCAAATATAACAAGAAATAAAACTTAAAATTACTTCAAATTATATACATACATATATATTTATTTATTTCCACATGTACATACCATACACACATACACATATGCATGTGTGCGCATTTCTATATTTCTACTGACATATAACTACTAATTCATGTGATAGATGAAAAAAGAGGAGGAATGAGAGAACTATAAAAAATGTTTGGTTTCGGCCCTCCTTGGTGGCACAGCGGGTTTCAGCACTAAGAAGGAAAGCCACTTCAGCATGAGTTTGATCCCTTCCCCAGAGGTGATCCACATGGTGCAGCAGACCTCTCCTGGAGCTGCAGACCTCTCCTGGAGTGGCAGACCTCTCCTGACCTGCCCGCTGCTCCCCTCAGCGGTGTACTTCATTAGTAGTAGTGTACTTCCTTAGTGCTCCCCACTCTGTCTCTGGTGAAGCCTCTCACCACCCCTGCACCTCTCATGTACCCCAGTTCTGTATGCACAAATAAATAAATCTTTAAAAAAAAAAAGGTTTGGTTTCATTACATCTCAAAAGAAAGATCCAGTTTCTTTGGGGACCCAATTGCTTTTGTTTTCACTTTATTTTATTTTAGCCTTTCTTTTCAGGCTTATATAGTGTGTTAGACATTAAGAATACCAAGCTGAATGAGGCAGTATTGTGTACTTAAGGGAAATGCTATAAAAATAGCCTCAAATAATTTCTTTATGATATGATAAAGGTATATGAAACCAAGAATATTTTGTATTTCTAGTGTATTTATAGAGGTTAATTATATCACTGATTTTTAGTTGGTGTAGATTTGGTTTCTCACAAAATGATCTCTTAGGATGTTTTCATTTTTGAACTTTTCTTCATTCTACTGTACTGCTTATGCAAAGGGCCAGTGAATGTGTCTGTAGCCTGGATACAATAAAGAAAGGAGGTAGCTGGTATAGATGTAAAGACATACAGGTATGGGTGCAGGCTGAGAAAATGAATGACAAGAACTGCTGGTTGCCTGAGAGGTAAAAGGGGAGAGGGCAAGGATGTAAGTGAGAGGGATAATATGCTCTCTTTTCTTCCCTTTCTTTCCTCTTGTAACAGTTTATTCTCCCAGTTTTATATTCTAACTTGTATTCATAATAAATAAGCAGGATCTCATATTTGTTTTTAAAGATTTATTTATTTATTCATACAGAACTGGGGCACAGGCCATGGAGATTTTTATACAAGGTTCTATGTGAATAGGTTCTCTATTATTTCCCTAATTCCAATTTTGTACTGCTTGTTCATGCTGTTCCTATCACACTAACTTCTTCATTCTTCTGCTTCTGCACTCTCAATTTCTGCATGTGTACTTTATTGACAGTCACTTCTTCATATTTCTTCCCTTTCTTTCTTGCTTTATTTTTTTTTATACCTTAGCAGAGCTCTGTAATATTCAACTATATAGCTCCCTCATTAGATTGTTAACTGCAGGAAGGCCAGCACTTGTATTCAAATATCAAATATGACCCTCCATTATTGAAAAACAGTGACTGGAAGTAGGCAGGCATACAATAATTATTCATGAATGAACGAATGAATGAATGGGCATTTGATTCCCTCAGTTTAGTTGTTCCCCTATCGGCTTAGCTGTATCTATCTAGCTAAAAACTGTAGCTTTGTGGTCCTCCTCCCTTCCCAACCTACACAATTTCTTTTTCTCCAAAACTAGATTTTTTTCTCATCTACATGAGATATTTTTGAGTCAGAGTAATATACAGAAGTGATAAATTAGATTTTTGGAAATAGAGATATTTTTCATCTTTGCCGGTGAAATAATATGTGATTACAGATGAGTTATTTGGGTCTCAGGAAATGCAGTATAATGAAGAGTATGACATTTACAATCAAGGCACCTCAATGTAAGTCCCAGCACTACCACTTACTAGCTGTATTATCTGAGCAAGATATTTTGGTTTGGTTATATTCTCTAAGTCTTATTTTACTTTTGCTGGTTTTGTTTTTCTAAAATGTGGCATGGAAAATGATCTGGTGTAGTTATTCAATGCTTCACTTATCCTTCAAATCCTCCTCTGTTTATTGTGGGATAGGACCCACTCACCACGTGCCTGTTTTGCTGGCTGCCTCCTTGTAAGTCTCTGACAATACTGAACAACAGAGGGAGTTGTCCACGAGTCTGGAGGGAGAAGGCTTGAGCTCCCCAGTCTGTCCCCATGGACACCATGCCTTCTGACAGTTCCTTTAGTTCTAACTGCAGTTTCTTTCCTCTCACAATAGCAGTTCCTTATAGAAACAGCCCTTGAATCCCTTGTGTTGATTTCCAAGCACTTGCAGAAATAGTTTCATGCAGCCTACTCCAAACACCGACTCGCGTCTCCCCTCTGAGGTCTGGGTCTCATCTTTGAGGTCTGGGTACCAGATGGCTCAGTATGCCAGCCTCAGTGCCAGAGAAACATTAAGTCCTTACAGGGCTGACAGTCAGTCTAGAGGACCCCTCCCCAAAGGTCTAGATTATAATAATTGCAACCTATTGTCTATATTTCCTTAGCCCTAAGAACTTTATAAAGTAATGATCTTTGTAACTTTTCTCTTTTTACAATAGTTAATGCCGGGCCCTCCCTGGTGGCCCAGTGGGTTAAAGCCCAGACTAAGAAGCT
>NW_004567107.1:58042008-58114639 GCF_000260355.1 Condylura cristata | reverse complement strand
AGGGATCATGCTTAGTGAAATAAGCCAGAAAGAAAAAGAAAAATACCAGATGGTTTCACTCATAGCAGAGCATAAAGGACCAGGAAGAAAAAAAATGAATAGTAATGATGAACAACTATACACCAGAGGCGTTTTATGGGGGTGGAGAAGGGAATGGAATCAAAAATGGGTGGGGGAATGTGCACAGGACTATGGTGATGGCACACAGGTGACTTGGTGATGGGAAGTCCACAGGGATAACAGCTGAAATGGAATAGACACAAAATTATGTAAAAATAAACTATTATGGGCCTTTCCTGGTGGCGCAGCAGGTTAAAGCACTGCACTAAGAAGCTTAAGCCACTTCTGCATGACTTCGAACCCCACCAGCCCCAGAGGAGATCCACATGGCGTGGCAGACCTCTCCTGACCCGCACCCTGCTCCCCTCAGCAGTGCACTTCACCCATCTGCCTGTTCTGCTCCCCACTCTGTTCCTGGTGAATCCTCTCACCCTCCGCATCTCTGGCCTATACCCCAGTTCTGTATAAATAAATAAATCTTTAAAAAAATAGTTAATGCCTTTATACTTCATTAAATCTTTTTGCAAGTTTAATGTCACATTCAATCTCAGTTTTTCTCGCCGCTTGACATGATCCTGACAGATATGTTGTTTGTCCTCCCAAAGGCATAGAGTTCTTGTGAGAATCAGCAGAGATCACATGTAGGGAACCACTCTAGGTCTCCACTTTGAGAAATGAATAGACTGGATGGGAGTAAACCATGCAGAGTGAGCTTCATGTTCCTCTGATAGCTTCCCCAAAATGGTTGACCTAAAGTCAAACAAAAAAATCAAAGAGTTAAAAATATTTAAGTCAGCAAATAATAACCATGTGCACTCATCTGTGTGAATCAAAGAAAATAAAGACTGGAGCTACAGTGGGTGAAGGGTGTGGCACATTGAGATCCAAGGAAAGATGTCTGAGGTCAAAGTAGGAGCAGCATGTTAACAGAGTACATATATCAGTGCCTAGATTTAAAAAGGTAGAACGAGGTCTGAGCTAGTTTTAGATTGGAGACATAGGGAACTGTATTGTGCATGGCACTAGAGTTGCAGGCAGGGACAGAGGTGCGATAAGCAGCATAGCTGGAAGATGGTGGCGAAGATGATCAAATTGAAATGAGTTACAGCAAATCGCTAAACATACAAGGGACCTGATATACTTATTTAAATAATTTGTGTTGTTTCTGCAAAAAAAAAAAAAAAAAAGGGACCAACAAACCCCCCCCCCCAGCCCTGCAAAACTACCTTTAGTAAAATATGTTTTGTCCAAAAACCTTGGGTGAATAGTTCTAAGTGTTAATTAAGTTCATTTGCAAATCAAGTGGCTGAATAGGATTATAGAGAAGAGAGATAGAATTACTCAAAAGTTGTCAATAATAGCTCAGAAAAAATGTAAATACTGTAGGGCCCTCCCTGTGGTGCATTGGGTTCAAGTGCAGGGAAGTGCTATGAAGTTCTCTGCTGCCACTGTAGTACAATTTTAATTCCTGGCCAGGGAGGTGAGCCACATGGCTTGACAGACCTCTCTCCTGACCACCCCTGCTCCCCTCAGCAATGTATTTTAGTCAATCTGTCTGTTCTGTTCCCTCTCTGTTTCTGGTGAATACTCTCAACTCTCCCCCCACCCCCCATCTCTGGCCTATAGCCCAGTTCTTGTATGAATAAATAAAAATAAATCTCTAAAAATTAAAGCCAAGATTCTAGAAATTGTTTTATTTTATGCATAAAGTTACATTACTGGTTTCTTCTCCTGTAATTTTATACAAAACAGGAATAAAAGAGTAAGAACAAACACTAAATATGTAAAGATATGATTGCTGCTAGTTTTATCTCATATTGGCACAAACACAAAACTTTTTAAAATTGGAAGTTGTTAAAATCTGGACTTGGTACTCTTTTTAAAGTTGAGATGTAAAAAGGTCAATAGAAAAAACTTTTGTTAACTGTACAGTTGGTATGGTTCAAGGCATTGAAAATGTGTTCTAAATAGAGAATGAATCATTATGGCTGAGCATATTGGTTTTGCAAGCATTTGACTGTTTTGGTGCTTCATGCCTGAATGTTTTCCAACTCTCTGTACCATAGATGCTTCCCACACAGTGAAATGTCTTGCACTTGCATTTAGAGTTAAGGAAACTAGGCAAGGAAGTCTATCTTCCAAAGAGAGTTCTTCTATATATAAGCTTCATTGGCTGTCAAAACAGAAAAAGATTGTGACAAATGTCTAAATATCACAGTGTTCATGTAGACTCATTGTCTGAGGTTTGCATTTTACATTTACATTTAAACATGTTTATTATATTTATTGCTCCTATAAAGATTTTCTCACTTTAGTTTTAAATGATGTGTATACTATTTTTTTGCAGTTATGAAAACTCACATTTTATGCAGTGAAAATGAATTAGTTGTCCTTAGTGAAGTAGAGATTTTTATATTCGGAAGGCAGAAAAATAGACGAAGAAGCATTTTTATATTATTGGACTCACAGTTTTTAGTAAAACTTAATATTAAAAACCTCAAATATAGCAGAATAATGTCTCTCTTTTCTAGATTATTATCATGCAGAATATTAAGATCTGTCTTCCTTTGCTCGTGAAAACATTGTAATTTTAAGTCAGCAAACTTTGCTTGGAATAGAACTGGATCTTAAAATCCATACTGGAAGTTACCAGAGGGATAGTATGGGGATGGGAACCCAGTGTAGAACAGGACCTGGACCTCTGAACCATATACAGTGTTGTAAACCAATGTTACCGCAAGAAAATAAATACAATAAAGCTGGAAAATATTCTAGAATCTTCTGAAAATTTCAAGTGTATTGAAATGTTTCCTATATAAAAACTCAGGTAAACATATAAAAGATAAGCAAAGTTAGGTTTTGGAATACTATTCTTGTTCATATGACACTCGTTCATATGAATGAACATTCCTTTCATTCCTTTTGTGGGATGCCTGATTTCCCTTACTTCCTGACTGCCCAATAATCTATTGACTCACTTCTTTCTTGAATCAAAATTTCCTAATTGATA
The DNA here is from genome assembly GCF_000260355.1 of Condylura cristata. NCBI lineage: Eukaryota > Metazoa > Chordata > Mammalia > Eulipotyphla > Talpidae > Condylura > Condylura cristata. The sequence continues at coordinate 58,111,569 of NW_004567107.1, read as the reverse complement.
AGTTCTTTCAAATAAATAAATAGTTAAAACAATCTTCAAGATTCCTTGTTCTGTTTAGAGTTAAATAAATGTTTCTGGCAGAATGTGGGGCTCAACTTAAGGAAATACAATTTTGATGTTTAGTCCCCTCTGTCGCTTCCTTCCTTACTCCCTCTTTTCCTTCTTCTCTTCCTTGTCAGAGAAAACTGGGCTCTTGTATGGACTGGAGTATAGAATGAGTAGAAGTGAAGATTCAGCTGAAAGCTTTAAGTGAAAAGAAAATGAGAACTTAATTTAGAGAAGCTGGTTCATGCCCTGAACAAGAAATATTATAAGCAGGAATCTTGGAGTTTGTGTACCAATTCAGTACACATTTTCCATCAAGAAAGCATCTATTTCATTGTCTTACACAAATTCTTTAGAGACGGTGAATTAAAAACTACATGTGGCTGTAAGCAATGGTACACATAACAGCTTCTGTCCTGTAAACAGTTTCTCCTCTTAGCTTTAAAAGGTCCTGATTATATTTTGATTGCTCTATAAATGGTACCTATTTTGGACATGGGGAAGCACTTAGGAGATTCTAAAAAGTTTTATTCTTCCTTGTAGTTATATCTTCCAAAAGATCCCTGAAATTTTAGGTAACTCTCTATATAAGTGTATAGTGCATTTTAAGTAATTTTCTTTCTGGTGCAACTATCTTATTTGTTTGTATGGTTAGTCATTCATTTTACAAACTGAAGCAATATTTATTCATTTGTACCTTAGACTTGGGATATGATACTAAATACAACAAACAAGGTATCTGTTTTCACAAAATGATCAGGACAATCAACAAATAAGTATTTGTATCAGGGCCTCCCTGGTGGACTAGGGGTTAAGTCTCAGCACTTAACTCCTTAGTTCCATCCTGACAGACCTCTCCTGTCTCACCCACTGCTCCCCTTAGCAGTGATCTGCCTGTTCTGCTCTCCACTCTGTTTCTAGTGAGTCTTTTTACCTCCTACTACCGCAGCTCTGATCTATACCTGTTTTTCCTACAAAATAAGTAAATATTAAAAATTAAATATTTGTAGATCTCAGTTCCACCATTTAATGAAAAGTCCTCCTTATTTTAGCAGGTTCATTTATTGATATGTGAGGACCTAACTTTTGTGGGAAAGGCATATCCAAAATAAATTATTCACCAATAGTTAATAATATATTACAATTGACAATATGGGGTACATTCAAATTTATAGAGTTCAGTAAATGCATAAAGTTTCAAAAAGTATGAAACCAATGGAAATTATCTTTAATTGACCCATATTTTGTTTAATGCAATCATATATAAGACTTAGGGATTTATACTTGTACATCGATACTAAGCTAAAGATTCAACAGACAGCTCACTGCCTGTTCAAACCTATTCACACATCAAACCTCATCTCCAACTTCTGCATCTATGCCTCTTTGACTGATTCTGACCCAAGCTGATATTCCCTATGGGAGTGATCAGCTGAAACATTCTATCGGTAATATAGTATTTAATGTTGTTTGGTCCTTTATTAATAGCTAAAGGTAAATTTTAATTTCCAAGCACAATACTTTATTTTTATATTGATAAATAGAATTGTAATTTAACAACTTCTCTGTGAGAACCTTCAATAAACTCAGAAGTTTTAAACTAGTTTCCTTGTCAGGTGACTGAAACTACAAGCAAATCCACATTGTTTAGAATTCATTTTGTGGAACACTGAGCTTAAAAGTCAAACGGGAGATCATTAGTCCAATGTGGGGGTGTTTCTATTTTAAAGATAGATGACTAAAGATTTTATGAAGACATTCAGTAATTGATGATGCTATATCCTGATGAGTTAGTGATTTCTATCAGTTTTCTCCCTTATAAAACCTTTATCTTTTGTTTTGAAACTAGTATTTGAGGGAGAAATAATTTGAAAGTATGAAAATATTTTTTCTCATCATATTTCACTAATTTTAGCATGGATTGGCCCTATTCTGCAATATTTATTAAATAATAAATTATTAATCCTTAATTATTAATATTTACTAAAGGATTGATTATTAATTGATTAAAGGATTTATCAAATTGAAAAATTTTATCATCCATCCTATATTTATATATTTAGTGGGGATTTGTATAAAGTTCTTTTCTTGTTTAGTCTTATAGTATCTTATCAAAATACTGTTTATCAAGTTATTTAAGTATTCCTTTACCCCATCAGTGGGACTCATTTATAATAGAAACAGATTCTACTCTATATATTCATTTATGATAGAGATATATTCATTTATTGTTTTTGTATTTCATTTTCAGTCCTTCCTATATGTGACTGAGTTTACCCATTGGTTTTGTTTATGAAATATTTCTATGTTTACAAAATACATAATTACACATAAAAGTATACTCAGAAAAATTTCATTCTCTCCTTCTGCTCTTCTGGAATGCAATATCCTTTCCCTATTCTTTCAACTTTGTTCTCCCAACTCTGTAGGGAATAGCTCTCATTTGTTCCTTAATAATATTACCTTAATTACTTTTCCACAGAAGTGGAACATACACACACATGTATAGTCCATATATATGGAGATATAACAAACACACACGTATAGTCCATATATATGGAGATATATAAATATGTTTTACTCTCCTTTCTTTCAAAAAGATAGCATATTGTATTTGTTTCCTCTGAAAAATACATTATGAGAAGTATTCCTTATCAGTTCATAGAGAACCTCCTCACTCTCTTCTCTTTTTTTAAAGATTTATTTATTTATGCGTACAAGAACTTGGTACAGGCCAGAGGTGTGCGGGGTGGGGGAGCTGTGAGAGGATTCATCAGAGACAGAGCGGGGTGCAGAACAGGCAGACAGACGAAGTACACTGCTGAGGGGAGCAACGGGCGGGTCAGGAGAGGTCTGCCGCGCCATGTGGTCTCCTCCAGGGCAGGTGGGGATCGAACTCACGCGGAAATGGCTTTAGCTTCTTAGTGCTGTGCTTTAACCCGCTGAGCCACCAGGGAGGGCCTATAGTAAATGTTTTTATGTCAGGGAAACCAAGTGAAATGGATGGGATCTTGAAAATAAGCGAAATATAAATTATTTTTGAAGATCATCCATGGCAAGATTCAACAAATGTTGATATCTTGCAAACTCCTGATTCTTTAAAAGGAAGAGGGGAAAAAAAAAATTTTAGCTCTCTGTATCAGAGCCTCCCACATGTAACCTAATTTTTACAAATGTAATGATTAAGATCTGATCAATTATTCTGGGAAGTCTAGGCCATCTGAAAAGTGAACTTTTCAGCAGTACAAACACCTTTGTACATAGAGATCACAATGCAGGAATTGTATCTCTTTGTCTAAGCCTCTTCCTACAAATTGTAACAAAATTCTCTTTCTGTTGACATACATACTAGTCTAGACATTCGATTTTTAGCTATTTATGAAGAGCAAGGGATAGCCATTAGAAGAAATGAGAGTAAAACACATGCAGTGAATATTTGTGATAAAGCAAGTCATTTCATTTGAGACTTTTTACTACTTCCTTGTTTTTGACAGAAATCAATTTAACTTCTTTTTACATAAATAGAGTATATCCTAGATGAACCCCTGAGGTAGGAATATAAAAGATATCTGATTTTTTCACTAATACAAAGCTATTAAAGCTGTAAGTAGGGCTTAACATCATTCAACATTCATCGCAGAAGGGCTTCTCTAGTAAAATAGTATACAGAAAAAAATGAACCAATTTCCATTAATTTTGTTATTACAAGGTGGAAAGTGGTTCAAAAACTGTATCATGTAAACACAGATTTCTAAAGATAAAAATGGTACAGTAGTGGTCAGAGTTGAAGAATTTGCTTTTTTTCAGATTAGGTTTTATTTTGCTTGCACTATAAATGCACACACACATATTTGCTACTCTAAAAATACACTGTGTATATTTACTTGCCACAGATGTCTGATGAGTCACTGTAGCACAATATGTTTGGAATAGGTGAAAATGATTTGAACATCTAAAGAAATTGCATCTAAAATAAATACAGTATTTTAAAATAAACTGGAGATTAAACATCCGGAGGCATTTTAAGGTTAGTTTTGCTTAGTTGCTCAACAGAGTGTTCATGATCATGTGTCCTTTTTTCTGCATTTCTCATTTTTTGAGTGCCTCATCTGAAGTAGAGATGATGGTGACTTTTCTAACAGTTTCTGGGGTATTCCATCTTTTTCACAAATGTCAACCATCTAGTATCTTAATAGTAGGTAGTCCTCTGTATGATATGTGCACACAGAGATTTTTCTATGAAAACTGAGATTCTGAATGAGTAAAGGAAAAAAGTAGATTGTGTTTTTTTTTTTTTTAAGATTTATTTATTTGTGCGTACAGAACTGGGGTACAGGCCAGAGGCTCAGGGGCGGCGAGAGGCTTCACCAGAGACAGAGTGGGGAGCAGAACAGGCAGATCGACGAAGCACACTGCTGAGGGGAGCAGCGGGCGGGTCAGGAGAGGTCTGCCACGCCATGTGGTCACCTCCAGGGCAGGCGGGAATCGAACTCATGCGGAAGCGGCTTTAGATTCTCAGTGCTGTGCTTTAACCCGCTGCGCCACCAGGGAGGGCCTAGATTGTGGTTTTTAATTCCATGGAGAATATGAGCAGTCATTCAGCTTAAAAGTATTCAGCTCAAAGTAGAAATCCTAGGAAAGTAATCAGGAGTGATAGATGGACAACCAACTTAGAATTAGTCCTTTTACTCACAAAGTAATGCAGCCTACTATTTCATTGTTGGACATTCTGAACTATTTAGAAAGTTCTTCCATTTTAGCTAGTTTACCTTTTGGAGATTTCATATAAAAATCTTATATCTATCCTTTAGAATTTCGAAAATTACCCCAACACTTATTTTTTATGTGTGTGGAGAACTGGCCATATTTATATTTATATTTGTTTAAAATACAGAATCACTAACCATTTCTCACATAATAAGACTACCACTTCCTTTCTCAAGGTCTTAAAACTATATGGCAAAAAAAAAATTAATAAACAACAAAAAAGAACATGAACAGCTTATCATGAACAGTTCCCATTCCAAACACTATCCCTGTCCAATATTTTACCCAGAACATTCAGTCTGTCTCTGAACATCCTCCTGCTATCAATCCAAACCCTTCACTTCTAGATCAATGCCTGATGGCCACCTATCCCCTCATTTATTGTGCTTCCCAAGGTCACATTTTTTGGAGCATCAGGTTCACTGTATCTCATAAAAGCAAGCTCTAGCAAATGTTACAGCTTACCTGTCTCTTAGGATATTCAAAATTCTAACTTCAGGAGTTTTGACTAGAAAACCTGTATTAATACCATATTCTCATTACTCTGTAAGCCATGTCCAACTAAATTGAGGGCCCTCCCTGGTTGCACAATGGGTTAAAGTGAAGCTCTGCAAGTGAGCCCCTGCCACTTCAGTGCAGAGTTCAACCCCCGGCCCTGGAGGTGGTCCACATGGCGTGGCAGACCTCTCCTGTCTCACCCGTTGCTACTTCATCAATCTGTCGATTCTGCTCCCCACTCTGTCTCTGGTGAATCCTCTCACCTTCCCTGTGCCTCTAGCCTGTACACCAATTCTATATGAATAAATAAATAATTCTTAAAAAAGTAATTTAGCAAATTGAATTTTCATTACTGAGAATATGATGTACCCAACATCCAATTTTGTCTCAAATGCAAATAGACATTCTTTAAAAAAATAACAAATATTTTCTACTAGCACCATCATTGCTGATACCACTAGACATTATTGCTTTGAGTTCTAGGATTATAAAACCCAATAATCCAGTTAAAATTAAGGAAACAGTCAAATTAGACTATAAATCTTAATTTACTTTGATTTTACTGGAAGATACAGAAATTTTAAAAATCTCTGACCTCAAGGAGATAAAGTGGCAATGTTTGATCAGTGTTTTGAAGAGATAACTTTTCTGTGCTATGAAAGTAACTAAAAGGTGATCCAACAAGGAAGGGGGGGGGGTGCATTCATTTTGGAAGTTGTAACCCATGAGCTGAGAGAGATGAGAGATAGTGGGTAGTTGGACAAAGGTAGAGACCAGGTAGAAACAGAGCTGGGAGGACTACTGTCATCTGGGAGTTGCTTGTAATGCTGGAATACATTTCTAGGAGCTTGTGGAAAATAGAAAACAGCAGGTGTCAGAGGATAATATCAATGACAATGCAGTGTAAATACTGGACAAAAGGAATTTTACATAAGAGGCATGGAAAATCACTCAAAACTTAAGACAAAAAGGAACATTATAATCTTGAGGAGAGTACTTTGGAGGTTGCTAGAGAGATTTGAACTAATGGCAGGGAGAGCTGTGAAAGAACTGTGGAGAGAAGACTACCAGAGTAACCTCAGTGAGCAATAAAGAGAGCTTCAAATAGTGGGAAACAGAGACTGTAAGCTTCTTGAAGACTGTGATTTCTTTCTCATTCTTTGCTGGGTATTAAGGATCTACCTGTAACATATGGCTCACTCTATAAAAACATGTAAGGAAGGGAGGGAGGGAGAATAGAAAGGCAAAAAGAAAGAGGGGGTTGGAATATGGGAGGGAAGGAGCAGAGAAAATAAAGAAAGAAGTAAACATAATAACATGTCAAAGGAATTTGTTGACCTTGTAGATTCATTCGCTGGAATATTATTTCATGCCAAGGTTAAAACAGTTGTTTTGCTGAGACAAAGAGTATAAAAAAAGTAACAGGTTATTGTAAAAATTGTATGTTCCAATTACACATAGCTTCTAAAAGCAGGATTTTAGGTACTGGAAAGATTACAGTAAAAAAGCGTGGTAATTGCCCAACAGAATTTAGACCCTATATGGTACAATTAAACAAGTATGTGTATAAAATAATACAGGCTGTGAATAGCAGCAGCAGGACTCCAAGAAGATAATTAAGGAGAAAGTGGTCAACAACTAAGGGTATCAGCCAGTCATAAAGTCATAAAGGGTAGGTAATCCTCAAATGTGTAAAATGAAGGTAGGAGCTGAAGTTTGAAGATAAAGTCTGCGTAGCTAGCAGAAAAACACTCCAGAGAAAAGGGTTTGTCATGTTTGAAGATCTGAAAGGGGTATATTGCAGGGAAGTGTAGGCCAAAACAAACAAAAAAACGCAAGTTGGGAAATTGGAGCAAGTGAATAAGATGTACAACAAAGGTAAAAACAGCATCGGGAAAGATAGGCAATTTTAGAAAACACTTAGATGATTGAAAGGTTTAGGGTATGAGCTAGGGGATATATGATGGAAGTGACTGTGTTATGAAAGTTACTGGAAGAAAACAGTTAAAGGGATGTTGAAAGAAGCTTATATATCCTTGTGGTCTTTGAGAGGAAGTTGGTGTTGAAGAAAGCAAAATTATGAACCAAGGGATCTTTAGCTCAAATCTTTGATACATATGGAAAATAAAAATTTTGTTATTGTGTAAGTACATATCTCTAGGATTAGCACACCTTTGCTATTTTCTGAGTGGGTAAAATAAATAGTTTATTCAACACATTGAAGGTTTTCTTTATTTGAGATAGTGGGAAATTTGTTGACACTCCTACTCCCAATTGAAATTAATTTTTATATTCAGCAACAAATAGTTTGTATTGTAGCAGAAACAAATAATCCAGTCATTAAAATAACCAGAGATTCTAAACTTTGCCTGAGTATAAGATCACTTATGAAGCTTGTTAAAAATGTGGTTTCCCAGCCCTCCCTGGTGGCGCAGTGGGTTAGGGCACAGCACTTCAGGCTAGCCTTAGCCACAGCCTCTTTACTGGGAGTTAGATCCCCGCCCCCGGGGGTGATCCACATGGCATTGCAGACCTCTCCTGACCCACCTGCTGCGCCCCTCAGCAGTGTACTTCGTCCATCTGCCTGTTCTCCTCCCCACTCTGTCTCTGGTGAGTCCTCTCACTGCCCTTGTACCTCTGGCCTGCACCCTAGTTCTGTATTAATAAATAAATAAATCTTAAAAAACAAACAAAAAAACGGTTTCCTGTCTCATCACAAATCTACTGAACCACAATTTCCAGGGACAGTGTTTGGGAACTTTCATATTTGATAAGTGCCCTAAGTAACTGTTAAGGTTAGGCAAGGTAGGGAAATACTACTGTAGTACTAACACAACTCACTATGAATGAGAAAGTAAGAATTGCACACTCATTTTTTTTTTTTTTTTGCTAAACAACTTTTTGATCCAATTATTTAACTTCCTTGAGTCCCAGTGTACATTTTTAGGCCCTTCTCTCTAAAAATACCCTACATTTAGGACTCCTGTATATAGCTTGTATAGGAAGTTTTCTATATGTATTAATCTACATAGTGAAAATCTTGTAACTTCAGACACATTTTTTAAAAAATCAACAAATTACAATTGCTAAAGATTTCTTGATAAAAGCATTTTTCTTATTTCTTGTGGGTTAGCTCCCTGGCCAGGGAATCAAGCTCATGTTGCAACTGCTAGTGATAGAGAGCTTGTTAGTGCTGAGACTTAGCTCCTGCTAATATTTTCAAGTGCTGGGCACTTCCACTTTGCAGAACAAATCTAAGAGATCTTCAAACTATCTTTTAAAAACAGTTTTAACAGTTTAAAATGAATGAGCTAATCAAAAGGAAAATCCATAATTTAAAATAAACAGTTTTATACCAAAGATACATTTACCAAAAAAAAAAACTATTCATATGTTCAAAGGTAACAACAGACAGTGAAAGAAATATAAACTATAAAATTCTCTATTAAAATCTGTTTTGTGCTTTAGATTTAAGAGCCATGACTGTCACTAGTAATGTAATATAGCTCCATGGACATCTATTACAGTATTTCTAAAGGTTTAGGCTACAAAATATTAGTGTATCATGTCAAAAATGTTTTTTCCTGATAAAATAAATAACAAAAAATAAAAGTACACAATATCTACCAGGTTAAGTGTTACTTTATGAAACTTTTGTTTCAGTTTTATATGCATATCTACATGCACACATGTATTTGGAGATTATATGTAAACTTAATTTCTCACTGTGGCCGTGTGTGTGTGTGTGTGCATACATACATATATACACACGGTATAATGTGCACTGCTTATTACAGCATTATAAATAACATTAATTAGTTTGGAAAATAGGTTAAAATATGAATACTTACATGAGAATTTGAGGAAACGAATACAACTCAGGTTCTAATGAAATATAATCACTTTTCAGGGAGTGCTGACCAGTCATTTTTATGAGTCCTCTTATAAACACTCAGTGTTCTATCTGTAGCTATCCAAATAAGAAAACCCATTAGCATTGATGCAAGCAACCAGAACCTAAATGAAGCACATATGTTAATGTTACAAGAGGAAGATAACCTCTTTCAAAATCACACTCAGTATCACGTTTACTGTATTGTATTTACTATATTTTAGGTAGTTTGAAATGTCAATATCAATGATTTGCTTTTAACATTTCTGAGGTCAGCGATGACAAAATTCTGTACAAAGCAAAATTGGTTATTTTTACTTGTAAAGGGAGAACCTGGGAATTTCAACTAGGTTTACTAATTTTTGCATAATAACTTATCATTATTATTATTATTGCTTTAAGATTTTATTTATGCATGCAGCACTTGGGTGCAGGACAGAGATGAAAGGGTTGAGAGGATTCATTAGCGACAGGGTGGTGAACAGAACAGGAAAACTGATTGAAACACACTGCTGAGGGGAGCAGTGGACAAGACAGGAGAGGTCTGCTGTGCTATGTGGGCCAGCATCCTGGCTGTGTATGGAACTCATGCTGCAGGGGCTGTGGGTAACTTCATAATGCTTTCTTTTGACCCTGTGAGCCACCAGGGAGGCCCAGTAAGTAATTATTTTTTAAAGAAAAATTGACCATAATTCCTTTAATTTGGCAAGTACCAGTGTTTATGAATTCAAGGAATATACTCAGATAAAAAAAGATGTGGCTTTTTGGTTATATCCTGTCCTCAAATGTGACACGTACAGTCATATGTCGGCTCTAGAATACAGGACAAAATAACAAGTTGATGAGCTTGCAGTGACAACATGGAATTGAAGTTCAAAGAACTCGATGTTCATTGAAAAATTGAAGTGTAACTTGCCCAGGTCAGAGAGTGACATTTTCATAAATTATTGCTATCAGAAGTGGCTGGAATTTTCACAATTGTCTTATTTAACAACAACAGAAATTCCAATAGAGGTCATACTGATTATGCTGAGAGCAAATCTGAAGACTCTAAACACATGTAAGAATTTTCTTTGAAACTCAAATAGAATTTTGTATGTGCTAAAAAGGAAACAAATTACCTTTATTTGTTTATATGCTTAGTAGCTCCTTGGTAGCTTGAAAATGTTTCTCTATGTACTAAAATTGTATATATCTATTGTAGTTCTAACCTAGAAATAATTAAAATCTTAAACAAGAAATTTCAGTTCACTATAGATTTGAATTGAAGCTGGATAATGGAGTTAGAAATGATAGAACAATGAAAAAGTGAGAGAGGGTAAAGGAAAGAAAACAACTAATTTTCTACTTACTTTTGAATGTGTATTAACTTCAGAAAAGTTGATACCTAGGTGAACCTTTCCAATTTCATTATAAATTATTAAATATTTATTTGATCTTTATAATTTCCCACTGTCATACAAAAAGAATATTAAATTCTAATTGATAATAAGAACTATCATCATCTAAATATTCTATCAAACATTTCATCATGTTTGAAAATGCAGATGATATTATGAGGACAACGCCCAAGAGATAAAACACCTATGCAGAAACAGAATAGGAAATTCTGACGCGTAATCAATCTATTATCATGTCTTGATCTACCAGAACTCATATTATCTCATTTAACTCAAGTGCCTCCTCTTTCCACCTCAGAAAGATGAATTTTAAAGGAAATGGTCAATCCAGGTCAGCACCTCTACCTGGACCTAAAGTTCCACTGGCAAAAAGGTATAACAGACCTCTCCTGTCTCACCTGCTGCTCCCTTCAGCAGAGTATTTCAGTCAATCTGCCTGTTCTGCTCCCCACTCTGTCTCTGGTAAATCATGTCACCACTCCTGCACCTCTGGCCTGCATCCCAGTTCTGTATGCATAAATAAATAAATCTTTAAAAATAAAACAACAACCACAAACCTACCATTTAGTTCTCTGGAAAGTAATATCAGGGCAAGAAATTGGAGTTAGACTGTTAACAGTGTATGATCCACTGGAACAGGCACCAACCAGTGCCTGCTGACGTAGCAGAGGAAACAGCCAGCTGGTGGCTCTCAGCCCTGCTGTCTCCCTGGCCTGGAAGCCTCAGAGTGGTTGCCACAGGAACCCTGGAAGCTTTTCATTTTCTTGGGCAGTAACACTCCCATGTTTACTAAAATAAGAAAGAACAGCATGAAATGATAACCATTGAACTGTCATACAATAAATCAAATTCTAAAATAAGCAACAAATCAAAGAATACATTCCCTGGGATTGGAATGTGAAGCCCATTTACACTTGTAGATACTCCCTATTGAGCCCTATTAGCATATACAGTGTCTGCTCTAGTGTTCATTCTGTGGACTTCAATTTATTTATTTTTCTTTGTATGAATAGTCTTTCCCTTAAGTCATATTCTGATGGATAGCTCTGTTCTGACATCCCTTTGTTTCATCCCTAAACAGATGAGATGACTTGTGAGGTGACTGAAATTTTTTTTTTTTTTTCCAAGTCAGAGCTGTTAAAGGAGACAGTGCTCCTTCGTTTGGACTTTCCCCTGAAACCTCTGAATCTCTAAGCAACAATGGGCTCAACTGACAGTCCTGCTCTGAGACATTTAAGAGGATTTCAGAAAAGGCTTCGCTTTTGTTTGCTGATATCTGGAATAAAGGAAAGTATTATTTCTAGTATTTCAAACAAAAGGTTTCAGAGCTTGCTTTGAGAATAGAACTGGTGATCAGGATGTTTCCATCTCATCCCACTCATTGGATCATCACTGATGCTACATTGTGGAGATTGCCAAATTGTGGTATATCTCCTAGCAGCAAGTAAATAAAGGGATGTAAATGACTGATAATTTATCCTGTACTTGTTATAAGTAACTTAAATTACCTTCAAAAATCAAAAGTGTTTCTATGCCATAAAAACATAAAAGTATATGGGATAAGTTAGTTTCAACTGCTTAAATAATAAAAAAAAAAACTATCAAATCTCTTTATATTTCATATATGTACAATATTTCAGCTATTGAAAAACAGTAACAAATCTAAAACCTAATTAAGTATCTTTTGTGGGTCTTGAGTTAGTTCAAGAGAATATGGATCTAGGAGAATATATGCAATGATTTATTCAAAGTTAGAAATCAGAGGGTTAGTATAGAGATATTATTATCTCTTCCCCACCTAGCACAGCTAAAATATCCAGTAACAAAATTCAACTGTTATTTAGGAGACAAGGACAGCCAGACTCTACTTTGCTTTTTCAATTATGTGTGGAAGAAATTGAAATTAGATCTCCCACACATTAGTTAGGGAGCCTGGATCACGGTATTGAGAAAGTTTTAAAGACTGAGTCTAAATCCAACCTCAGTAGGAAAGAATATGTGAATGAGTGATGATACTTACAGATACTAGAGGTGGGGGATAGAAGGGGAGGGTACTAGTCCTTGTGACACATATTTGCCATACTTGATATACCTAATGTTTATCTATGTTATCATTCAGTCATCTGCATTAAGATGATTTATTGAGATATTATTCATAAAATAATTTATGAGTTTCTGGGTTACTTCCTTGAAAATCAGAATGGATATTCTAGCCAAAATACACTCAGGTAAAATTAAAACCCAATATTTTATAGTACCAACCTCAGATTTCCTTTCTCCCCTATGTGGTCCCACATGCAAAGTGCATGATTTTTAGATATCCTTTTCCACTCTCCATTATTCTCTTTTGAGGGACAAACTTCTATTATTTCTCATACTTGTTCTATACAATATTATGCAAATAATTTTCTCTCAATCTGTAAAAATCACAAATTCCTGGCTATGCTTTCTGTTTACTGTAATTGTAATGTGCTGATTGGGTTATTACATTTGCCCAGTGTTCTCAGGGACACTTAGATAATTAACTCAACCTACTACATTTGTCACATTTTTGCCTATTTCTAAGCACCCAGTGTTTTGTTTTGTTTGTCAGTATACTTAAGTTACTTCCTTCTCAGTGGCCTCTTGGCCAAAGTTCCCCTTTAACTGAGAATTCAAAAATACAGGGTATAAATAAAAGTATAGATTAGGTGGGTTGCTGCTTGCTTGTCTGCTTAATATAGCAGTTGCTTTTGGACTAAATAAAAATTACAGAGTCAGGTCAAGCATTTTTTAAAATAGCCACCTTGATAGTGTTTTCTTCCAGGACTTGTTTATTCTAAATTCTACTAATTAGTACACTGTTGTTTCTTTTTTTGTGTGTGAATCTCTAATTCTGAGCATTTCCTGAAGAAATGCTTAAGTGAAGCCACTGTCATCAACATCTGAACTCCAAAGTACTCTTACTCCTTTAACAGTTGGCAAAATCAGGATAAGCAATAGATAACTCTCTAATTGTTTTAATTTTAAATTGAGGATCTTTATGTATTTCATACATTTTAGTACATTAATGTTGAAAATATAGTTACTGGTCATGATTCAACTCATTCACAATTTATTCAACAGATAAATATATTGAAGTCCTACACTGTTCTAGATAATAAAAAGGAATAAGCAAATCTGATTTGGTATCTGTTTTTATGTATCTTATAAATAGTGAACAATAGATAAGTGGAAAATTAATAAACCAAATATAGTTACAAATAATTTTAAATTCTGAAGTAAATGAATAGTATGAAAAATAAATAAAGGATATTTATAAAAGATAGTAAAGTCATTCAGGAAGACCTTGGTTGAAATATTTAAACTGATACTTAAAGAATTTTTAAAGTAAGAATATGTTCTAATTAGATGGAAATGAAAGTTCAAAAAAATCTCTAAAGTGGGAAATATTTGGTAGACTCAAGAATTAAAAGAAGTTATCATGGTAAAAGAAAAAATGGGTGTTTGAAGTGTTGAATTATATTGCAATGGGCCTTTAATATCTGAAAACAGGATTGTTCTTTAATGTACAGAAGTGAAAATTAATGGCTATTGAGATATCACCCAAGGAAATCAGAGGGAAGTGTTTTTAGAATAGGCTTAACAAGCAGTAGTATTTGAAAAATTACTTATTTTTTGCACCCTTCTGAAAATATCCTCCAAATAACCTAGTTCTAACTAGAAATTATTCCAAAATTTCTATTATTACCTTTATTGATGTGGACATTACTGGAGAACTCAGACTGAGACAGACTTAAGTTTTATATACTTAAAAATAAGATAGCCTAATGCCAATATGGATAATGCAAAACTGTTTGGCCTGAAATCAAATATATAGAAAATGCTGGGATATGCAGAAAGATCTCTTGCATTTTCTTCTTATTATTAATTTCAGAATGACTTTCTGAATGTTGTGACCAATAATTCAAGTAAAAAGTGGGATATACCAATTATCTCAGTGCTATTCAATAGGCCTTTCTGTGATCATGGAGGTGTTCCACATCGGCTCCACACAACTACAGGCCAAGCCCACACTGGACTATGAGAGATTGAAATAAAATGTGGCTAATGTAAGTGAGAAACTGAATTTTAAATTTTGTTTAGTTTTAATTCACTTAAATGTAAATAGCTATCTGTGGCTAGGGGACAGCACAGGCCAAGATTCTCTGAGGAACAATAAGCTACAAACATATAAGTTGAAACAACACTATTTTAGAACTGACAAAGATATTTCCCAGTCATTTCTTACTTTAAAAAGTGTACTTGAGGTTCTTTTATTTGCCACTTATCCTGTGCTCTTAGCTACATTATATTTTGTTAATCTATAATCCCCTCTTTTTATCAGTCTGACCAATGCTTTTATACTATTTGAAGGAAGGAGGTATTCCCTCCTCCTGTAAAAAGTATCATAATTAAGACAGATAAGTCATGCTGCTTTTGTTTATGTCACAATTTTCCCTGTAGCTAGAATTAAATGATGCTGTCAAAGGGTAATGCTAGTGTTTGATGGCTTTTAATATTTTTGTCCATATTAAAAGGCTAAATAAATGCAATCAATATTTCCAATCCCTAACTCTCTAGTAATTATTCCAATAAAGAGATATTCATGCTACTAAACATCAATACATGCTCTTCATAGCTCTAATAAATCTGCTCTCAGAAAATAAACTATGTTCAGCTAGGGCTTTACAGAGAATATTAGCAAACACCAGCATCAGAATGTGATTAACCAATACTCCAGCACACAGAATTTATAAAATAGAGTTAAAAATCCAAATATCTAACAAAAATTACAAAAAAATAAGGTAAAAACTTTATTTACAGGTGAGTCCAATTATATTTAAGGTAACTGTTTATGCAAATAACTCAGTCATTAAATAGCACAGACTAGTTAAAAAAACTTATTCTACAGGTACCTCATAAACTAAAATCATTCACATAATAATATCAAGAGTTACAAAATACTACTTGTGGACTGACTCTATTTAAGATATTCTGAGATCTGTACAACATGAGGCAGAAACTATTTTATTCTCAGACAACTGTCTGAGTGTGTGTGTGTGTGTGTGTGTGTGTGTGTGTGTGTGGTAGAAGGGTTGTTCCACATCAAGTCCAGAGATGTCTTCAAACCTGTATCTCTCATTTATTAAAAATTTTATTTGCATATAAAGATCCACTATATATTAAGACAAGCTAGTCATATACAAGGTTTGTCATTAACAAGACGATGCTAACCTTCTTACTATTTCAGTCTGAATTATTCCGGCAGTTGACAAACCCTTATTATTGTGTTTCAATTAGCTTAGTCTGATAGATACATAGGTTAACTTTGACTATTAAATGGTTAACAGTTTTACTTGGTAAAATCTTCCTTAAAATAATACAAAAAAAAAAAAAAAAGGAGTAATGCTTCCCCTCTATGCACACATACAATATAGGCTGTTTTAGGACACTTTTTTTTTTTTTAACATCCATTTGCACAAGAAATGTTAACAAAAGGAAGGACGTCAGCATTAAATCATGGAAACAGGCATTAGTTTATCTGTATTTCAAGAGGATATAAACACCTTGCACTGGAGGAATCTAAAAAATGAAATGGCAAGTTATAAACGTTACCTCAGTGGATTCTTTAAATCCGGATAAAGTGAGCAAATGAACAAAATGTGTAAATGTCAGGAGTTTACTTCTCATAGTTCTGAAGGCAGTGAAGTCTATGATCAAGATGCCAGCCAATTCAGTTCCCCAGTGAGGATGCCCTTCTGGTTTTGGATTCCTTGGCAGAGACCGAGAGGGGAAGCAAGCATTCTGAAGTCTTTCCTCATAGAGACAGTAATCCCATCAGAGCCTGATCCTCCATCCCTAACAACTTGCGAAGGCCTCATCTCCAAACACCATCACACTGAGAGTTAGAATTTCAACAGAGGAAGACTGTGGAGAGGATACAAATTCAGTCCACACTACGGTATATAACAACAAAAATCCAGGACAAAAACTCAGTGAATTTGGTAGGAGCGTGAATAAGCCATTAGAGAGTGGCAAAAGATAAACATGGAAATATCCAAGGTATCCTCATTACAGACAGCTATAAGTGCCAGTGCCAGACTAAGGAGTTCAAAGTTATGGCACAATTCAACTTGATCAAAATTGCTAACTATAATTCATTTGGTAAAATATTACAGGATGTTTTAAGGAGAGAGGCTACAGTGAGATACTGGATATAGGATGACTTATCCTAGTGTGAATATGCAATGTATGACCTTAAGATATGACTCATTTTATGGAAAGCTTTGATTCAAAATAAAGAAATGAAAGCCAAAAGAGTGTGGCAATAAAAACTTTTTAAATCAACTGAGAATACAGGAAATAAACTATATATCTATCATAGGACTTTCTCAAGTGAGCACCTAGAAATATATAACTACCATTTATGGAAAGAATAACCTTTAAAGGAATTGGGAACATGGACAATAAATTCAATGTCTGTCAAAGTTGGTTTGCAGAAATATTAAAATGCATGCATGAAGTGTAAGGCAAAAAACATTGCCACATTAGTTTTCTGAACTACAATATTTATAAAAATGTTGGCTTAAGGGATTATATTAAGAAGCACAATGATTACAATCTCATCTGTTCATCTTACTTTTTGTCACTTAAGATAGGAGAGTTGAATAATAATTAGAGAACGCTCTATCAAGATTATGTTTCATGTGTGGAGGGGGATAAAAACTAAATATTGACAAAAAAATCTACTCAACAAAAAGAGAAGTTGTTTCAGAATTGTTTCAAGTATTCTGAAATGACTTACTTGTGTGTTTTTCTGTGATCATATGATAAACTTCATAAGCATAGTCAGTGAGTAATCATCAACTTTTCCTAAACACAAAGTGCAAACACTACCTTAGCATTTTTGTCATTTTAATTTATATAAACTGTAAAAATTATTACAGATTCTTATTTTTCTTGATTGAAGGTAGCATAAAGGGAAATGAATAAAATGTTATCTATGTCCTTTTCCTGTAGCAAGCAATAATTTTACTGTTTAGAAACCGACATTCATTAAAGAAACCAAGGTGTCTTACATTTTTTACTATCTTCTCTTATTTTGAGTATTTACTAGAGATACACAGTTCTTCAAATTTTATCAGTTCCTTATTTTTTTCTGAGACTTTTCCATTTTATTTTCATGTACTTGTTATATTATATATATATTTTCACATATAGACTGCAATCAAACAATAATGGATAGAAGTATTTAGTTTTGTTCTACTATATTTATAAATAATGCTGTGTTCATCTAGAGGTGTAGAATTTTATATTATTCTAAGTAAATTTAATTATAAGTCAGTAATTTTGGCAGTGATCATTTCAATTTAGAGGACTTGTTTCAAGTGTGTTGCTTGTATAATGCTTGTAGTAACAAGTTCTCTTTGAACTTAGAAATAACATCCATTGTTTCTACCTCCTATTTAGAAATACTCATAAAAATTTCTATAAACATAAATTGCTATGCACAGATAGCCTCATAACTGTTGATAGTTATGTTTGAACAGTTTCTTATTTCTTTTTCCCCTCTCACCTTTTTTTTTTTTTCCTTTCTTCTCTGGATCTTCTTATTCATCTTATTTATCTTCATAGTACTTTACATCACTTCATTAATTTATCAAGGCACAAGAGTATACTTTGAGGTAGGTGTGGAATCAGTGTGGGATCAGTGTGGGAAAGGGAGCATGGAGGCCTTCTCACACAACCTGCATCAATGTTCTTTCAAAAACTCAGTAGGGTTTACTATAGTGTTTAGTTAAAAAAAATTTAGAAGAGGGCCCTTCCTGGTGGTGTGGCAGGTTAAAGCACAGCACTGAGAAGCTAAAGCCACTTCAGCATGAGTTTGATCCCTGCCCTGGAGGTGACCCACATGGCACGACAGAGCTCTCCTGACCTACCTGCTGTTTCCCTCCGCAGTGTACTTCATCAGCTGGCCTGTTCTGCTCCCTATTCTGTCTCTGATGAATCCTCTCACCACCCCTGCAGCTCTGGCATGTGCCCCAGTTCTGTATGCATAAATTAATAAATCTTTGAAAAAAAAATTTAGAAGATACTCTACAAAAATGAGCATACTAATCTTGAAAGTGTAAAATAAGTAGTCTCCTCTGCTCCAAAAATGTTAGTGCTTCGATGAAAACTTCTAAACCAAACACATGGAGTATAGCAAAGAAGAAACTACCATTAGTTTACATGAAACATTTTCTGAGCTTTCCAAGGCTTTTCAATGCAAACATTGAGTAGGGCATCTTTCCCATCACTCCCAAAATTTCGCCTCATTCTACTGCTTTAGGAATAGATGGCTTCACTCCATTCTGTTTTCTCTGTAGCATGACAGAATTCCAAAAATTTCAGCATTTTTTTGTATTTCAAGAAGTAAGCAGAACACCGTTCTCTGTCATAGTTATTCTCATCCATACATCTGTTTGAAACAACTGATTCCAACAAGCAAGGATGTCTGTCTCTGCACTACCACAGGCATCCTAGGACTCTTCTTACTCGGACAGCCAATTCACCAGCACCCAAGCCAACCAAAAAGTAAACTATCAAATCATATCAAAAAACAGATAAAACTTAAAACAACACTAACCTATATGAAAAACCAGAATAATATAAAATAGACCCTGTCTAGAGTAGTTTTAGGAAAGGATTTGGGTGGTGCCACTGTTACTGCTAGAGGACAGCACTGGCGCTGTATCACTGCTGCAGGACACACACTGAAAGCACTTTATGCTTTTTTGTCATAAAAGCAGAAATCCTTTACAGATTTCTTTCAGTTAGAGAGAAATGGTACTGACAGTGTTACAGGGTAGCCCAGAGTGGACTGGGCCGCCTGTGGGGCCTCACCCACGCACTGACAATTTGGTTATACTGCAGGTACACATAAAAGGGTCAATAACGGGTTTGTTTACAAAAGGGGAAAGGAATAGGAAACAACCCAGGGAAAGAGAGTGGTATACAAAGTAATTGGAATACCTTATGACTAGGCTGACGGAACACACGAGTCATGCAGTCTGGAGAGCCGTTTTCGGAGCGAGAGAACGAGAGATGCATTTGCGCCCTATTTATCCCCCAAATGTCCCAGAATTCCTGCTAGCTCTGCCCTTGGGTCCTTGTAGTTCTCTCCCTGGTACTGCTGGGAGTTGTAGTTTCCAATCACTGGAGTAGGGTGTAGGGTCCAGAAAGTTGGAGTAGGGAGTGGAGTCCATATGACTCTGCAGAGTTCCTTTAGGACATCATTCCCCTTAACAATCCCCTCCTTTTGATTTCAGACCACCTTATCTATGGTGGCACAGATTATAGGGTGTAGTCTTCATAGACAGTCTCTGTAACACTTCCAGTCTTCATAGAGTTTCCAGCATATGTGTAAGAAGCAGCAGTCACCAGCAGTGTTTATGAATGCCCAGGATGATGCTCATTATTGTAAAATAGTCCACTGTTATAGGTGAAGAGAAAAAAAAAATGTTGCAATATATGTATATCAAAATAACAGGAACAAGCAAAAATCTTCAAAAACTAGTTTAACTTCTGTAAAAAAAAGTTCTCTCAAACTTGATTCCAACTTAATCTAATAATGTATAACATATTTACAAATTCAAGCTAACATTTAACCATATTTCTATTTTTGCATAAAATCACAGGGTAGACTAATCAAAGAACAATTTTTAGTTGGCCTTGTTGGAACAGTCCGTAATATCAGAGCGAACAGTTGATGTCCAGTCGATGTAGGCTTCAGGAACAACATCCATTTCAGCATATTCCACCTGGGGTCACCTCTTCTCAAGGTTACCAGGGCTCAATATTGTCCGTCCACGTTGTCCAGGCCTTCCAATGGAGGCAAGCTTCCTCACCTTCTTTGGAGGTCCCTGGAACCCAACAAACAAAGCAGCCGTTGCTCATCTTCTTTGTTCAGCTCTGTTTGGAGTTCCTGGAAAATGCCAAGCAAAACCATTGAAGCGGATTGCCAATTTCTAGAGTTTACACATACAAAATACCCTGTTGAAGTTATGCAAAAACAGACTCGTGAGAAGTAAAAATTACTACTACAGTTTTTAAACTGTGTTGGTATCAAGGGGAGAGAAGAAATAGAAACAAAAATTAGCTCTGTTGAAAAAAAATTAGAATATTATTGTAGATCCAGGTCATTTAAAGCAAAGAAACTGGCTTTGAATCAAACAAACAAAAATGTCAGTAGTATTTCAAACAAAACTTAGTAAGATCATTCTATTTGGTTCTTGTGGAAATTATTTTCCAATATCAAAAGTTCAATCAATTAGAATCTGTTGAGAGCTGTTACTGGAAACAAAAAAAGGTTTTCATTTTCTTTAGAAACAATTTCTGCAAATACTAGACTATCGAATATAGTATGGCAAAACAATCATCAACATTCAAATTTACATACATATCAAACACATATCAAAATTTTTCAGAAACAATTTCTGCCAATAGCAGACTAATAATATGATAAGACAATGATCAACAGTCACAATTTATATACATATCAAAAAATACTTTATTTTTTACATGTTTTAGAAAAACAAGGTTAACAGTTGTGTTTATGTGCAAGGTTTACCTTTTTCCAAGTGACAATGCTTCCTTCCCAATTTTACTGTAGTATGTATATCAAATTAGACAAATTTATCTGAATGCTTTCCCCAGGGGGAAAAGGAGAAATTTTGTGGAGTGTTTCAGGAGCTCTACTGAGGTTCTACAAAACTTCCTTCAATGAACCAAATGACAAACTACCAAATTTCAATTTAATTTGGAATTCTGGGAAGCTTTGTCACAAATATGAAGAAGAAAAAAAATAACAGCAAAGACAATCCCGATTTCGGGAAAGTTCCAGCTCAGTTCAGTAAGACAATGTTGACATTCAAACCATAGCCATGTAGTTTTCCTTATTTTATAACTAGAGACTCTATTATTTTTTTCAAGACCTTAGTTATTCCAAACTTTAATTTGGCTGACATTATGAACCTCAAATAAGAGAAAAAAATGTATACATATACAAACATACATACCAATACAAGGTTTGTTTTTTTTTAACAAATTAGTTACCATGAAGATTACAATTTCCGTTTGTTTGTTTACAATAGTAATAGGCGCCATCCAAACCAATTTAGAACACCTCAAGGCCAAGACATTTAAACACAAGTAAAAGACATACAGACATTCAACAAAGACACAGACAGTATTCTTAGTTATACCATATGGAATCATATGTAACTGCATTTTTAATAAAATAGGCCAAAAATCATTGAAAAAAAAAAAAAGGAAAAAACAAAAACAAAAAAAAAAATAGGAGACAAATGATGGTATATACCAGAGATTCAGATGAAGAATAGGGGAGCCCAAAGGCTCTACTAGATCCAAAATGGTCCACTGAAATACCCTTCTTGTGAACTTACTAAAGGCCTAAAATACTTATTTAAAAGAAAAAAAACAAATGGTAGAACTTTTCTTCTTTTTCAGCTATGTAGCAGTGCACTTCAAAATACACTTTCTGAAGGACCTTGAGATGACAGATATGCTCTATTTTTCCTTTAGAAACATTTTGGAATATTACTTTGACATTGTGCAATTATGTTAGCAGTATTTTTTAAAAAAATTATTTTACTACATAACAAGACCTTCAGCCTTGTTCTTGATTTTTTTTTTGTAAATTTTACTTGTGTTTGTCTTGGCCTCGAGGTGTTCTAAATTGGTTTGGATGGCGCTTATTGCTATTGTAAACAAATTGGCAAAATGAACTACAAAAAAATGGTTGATTCTATTTCTTCTAGTTATTTTTGTTTGTATACTGAGCAGTAAAAGCCCCAGCTATGTAAACCAGGTTCTCCTATGTTCTTGTTCATTAACTTGCTTAACTAGTTTAGAGACTTCAGTGAACCTAAGAATTATCTATAGTCTTGTTACATTATGGATTGGAGCTTCCACCTCTCTCCATTAGATTCTGGTATCAGTACTTTGCCAACAATAGTTATTATGTCAAATTTAATCCTTTAAAAACAAGGAAGGTGGCGTTGTATCCACCTGTACCCAGAAATTTAATTGAGTATGCTGTCTCTTGAATTGAGTTTCACTGTTGTGGACAGGCCTGAACAAATCAACTAATTATAACCTTGTTTCTAGAGAGTTACACAGTTTGCAAAATGGAGTCCTGGCTGTTCACAAATTGGTAATTAACCTATATTCATTTGAGAACTACCTGTTCCCACACGCGGGTCTCATGACAGAGTTAGGCTCCATTTATGGAATGTTTTAAGCTGAAAGGTGGGTTAAACCGCTGTGGTCTAAGTGAAGTAGTGACAGCCTTTTAACTTGTCTTCCACCTGTATTCTAGCCCTTATTTTAGAATTATCTGCTTTGCAACTGACATGTAAATAAAGAGCAAGGTAACCACTGGTGGCGGCTCCAGAGGGGTAAGAAGCGGCCAGTTCCCGCAGTGCCCAGGCCTGACGGAAGCGTCCGGGCAGAACGCACTGAGGACACACGCTTTACCCACGCAGCCAGAAGCTGAGCAGCCAAACGCTCCCCGGGGGCATTGTGTGCGCGCCGGGCCCAGCGATCGCAGGCCCAGGGGGCAGCTCCACCACAGGAGACAAGACACGCCTCAACCGGGCGAATTCCCGGCCTCCTCTGGCCAAGAGCCAGCAGCCGCCGTCCGCCACCTCTTTTCCTCCTCCGCTGCCGCCCGGGCGGCCCCGCCGGACCGCGAACTCGCCCGCGCCTCGGCCCACGGCGCTAGCGACGCGGTTGGTACAGGACCGATGTGGCGCATGCGTGGTGGCGCCAGCAGGCGCGGGAGCTGCGGTGGCGGGGACTGCGGCGGGGACGGCCGCGGGCAGGGCCGCCGAGGCGGAGTTCGTGGGGGTGGCGGCGACGGCGGTGTGGGCTGGCGAGGCCGTGCGGGTGGCGCCCGACAACAGCTGGAGGAACGGTTCGCCGACCTGGCAGCGAGCCACCTGGAGGCCATCCGCGCGCGGGACGAACGGGACCGGCAGAACGCGCGGCTGCGCGAGGAGAACGCCCGGCTGCGGCTCGAGAACCGGCGGCTGAAGCGCGAGAACCGCAGTCTGTTCCGTCAGGCCTTGCGGCTCCCCGGTGAGGGCGGCGACGGGCTGCCCGCGGAGGCGACGAGGGCGACTCCGGGCCCGGAGGCCGGCACGAACCGGAGGGTGAGAGGCGGCGACCCCGAGGACGAACCGGGCAGCCCCAGGGCCTTGAGGGCCCGGCTTGAGAAGCTGGAAGGCATGTACCGCCGGGCGCTGCTGCAACTGCACCTCGAGCAGCGGGGACCGCACACGCGTGGGGACAAGGAAGAGCCGCCTCTGGGCGAGCCTCACCGGGGCCTCCCACCCCTGGCCTCGGAGCCCCCAGAGCCGGGGCTGTAGCCTGAGGCCTCAGCCCGGGAGAGGCGGAGCCTCGCGTGGGCCCCGCCTCCTCCCGCGTTCGGCGCCCCCCCCCCACGAGCCCCCCCCAACGCCAAGGCCCACCCCCACCTAGCGTACGCCCCTGGCGGCGCTTAGCTGCGCAAACTCTGGACTGCTGGGTCTGCCAGCCACGCTCCCAGGCAGCCGTGCACTTCCGGGAGACCTTTGGCGTTGGGTCTCAGGAAGGGGGCAGGGCCCTCTGGAGGTCCTGCGTGTGCCCAGCGCCTGCCTCGGACATTCTGGTGCTCAAGGAGGGAGGCCAACCCTGAGAGGGAGAGGGGATTTTAAAATGCAAGAGCTGGATGCCAGTCAACACCTCCGAATATCTGAACTTTTCTTGGTGTAGTGAGAACCTGTTGCAATCCCCACGCCCCAACCCCCGTTTTGGTTCTTTAAAGGATGCGTAATGCATAATGTATTTTGCACTGGTTGAATTTGTTGTTCATTCTTCAATCCTCCAAAACTTCCAGCTATTAGCACTCCAGTCGTCAGTATTTTAAAGTGTTGATAATTGTTTTTATAAATTGTTATTATTTGAGTATCCTATAAAATACCACCTTTTATGAAAAAGGTAATATTTATAATTTAGGGACTCATATCTACTCCTGGCTCTAGTTCCTATACATCTAATAAATGCTGATTTGTTTACCCCAGGAATTTTTCAAGTATTTATCTATACATGATTCTGTGATTTGTTAAATAAACCTAGTGTATGGAATAATCTAAAAGCATCCCATGACTGTTATTGAAGGGTGTTTAATTTTTACAGATGTTGCTTTAAGAAATGCACATGTGTGTGTGTGTGTGTATATATATATATATATGTATACATATTTTTTACACATTTTAATCTCTGCTTTGGGTGATCCTTTATAAATTACCGTTTTCTTGCTTTGGTAACTGATCTTTTAATATCCTAAAGATTAGATAATTTGAACATTATTTTTATTGTAGAATTAACAGTGCGCAGCTACTTTCCCTTATTTTGACTGTTTCAGAATTTTTAAGGAAATTGTTAATTGTTTGTATATCTTTAGCCCCAAATTGACTTGTCTCAATTGTGATTTCAATGGCAAACAAATATGATTAATTTCTAATCACCAAACATTTTGTTAATAACACTTTACCAGCTAAGAAGTAAAGACAATACCATTGTACCTGATAAAAACTATAGCTGAGAGTGTTTAAGTGATGTAAAACATTTCCATTCAAGAAAAGAAGTCATAAGAGGGAGATAAGAGGGAGGACTTTCCATAGATCTGCCTTAAAAAAAAAGTTTTGGTTCAATTCTTGGCATTTCCAAAATTTCCTAGGATATAGCACATATTGCAAAACAAGGAACTAAGAAAAAACAGTTTTCTATTCCTGTCTTGAACCTCAGTGCATTTTGTTTAAACCAGTGTATTTTGTGTAAAGGTAGTTTGTTATATAGTTGTGAACATTAAAATCTTCCGTTGTGATCAAGAATAGAAGACACATGATGAGAATAGGTAGGTAGGTAGGTAGGTAGGTACAAGTATTTCTATCCCCTTGTAATTTCTAAAAGAGAAGACATGTTAGGAGGTAGTGGAAATTAGTAATAATAAAAAAAAAAGCACAACAGCTCTATTGTCTATTGCTGTCACTTTATTTAATATCTCTAAACCTTAGTTTTCTCATCAAAACGAACAAAGTATCTACCTCAAATGTTATAAGAATTTTATTGAGGTGCTGTATGCAAAATAACTGCCACAAGTCGTTAAGAATTACAATCCAAAATGTTTAAATCCATATATGTTTTATATGTTTCAAGTTTTCTTAGTTGAATATTAATAGTGATATGTATATTGTGAATGAGGTGCCATTTTTCATTTTGTATAACTAAATAGAGGATATAACACTTTATAATAAGGGAGCAATGCAACATAATGTTCAAAAACATTTACAGATTGTGACAAAATTGGGAATATTCAATAATCAAGCAAAAAAAGAAGTTTACATAGTTTTTACACATTGCTGTCTTGATCATGTAAAGTGTTCAGGCATGCTGATAAAAAATGTTGGTGTCTAATGAAGTACATGCCCAAAAATAAGGACTAATTTTGTTAATAATTCCTGAAATGTGTCAAAAATATTGAAACCAGAATATTTCACATATTGGAGAAAGGCTAATATATATTTAAATTTTGCTGAAGTTCCCTGCTATAAATGGAAAAGGTCTAATATTACAGTAAAATGTGAAGAGATAATATGAAAACTGTTCTGTTATATTAAATATGCACTTGTTTAATAAATGGATAGAGTCAAGTTTAGAAGTTTGATACAGGATATAGATTGACCTAAAAAAGACTAAAACTGCAGATAACTTTGATACATTGTTATAGTGACATATTTGTGGTCAAAATTTCAGATTTGTTGTACCATGAAAAAAAAGACAACTTTTAGAAATGAGCAACAAAATGTGTGTTTTTTAGCAAACAGATTCAGTGAGGGGGGGTTATTATTTTTTTTAAATCAACATTTTTCCCCCTGTGGCCACTAATCAAAAAATATACTCAATGTTTTTCCCTATGAAAATGAAGCAAGGCAATATAAAATAAGTACTAAATCACAGAATAAGTTCTCCTTGCTAAATTTCTTCAACATTATAAATATTGAAGAATACTTGAAAATAATTTTTGTTTTGTCTTAGATACAGGGTTTGCAATTGATTAGTACTGATGTTATGCATTTTCAAATTATCAACACATACTAAATACTCGATAGAAGTATAATTTTTATTTCAGTGCAAAAGTCCATTTTTGTTTTTCTAAAAGAAACAGATTTTCACTAAAAACTTGGCCATGATGCATTTTCAAATTATCAAAATACATTAAATATTTATTAGAAGCTTAATTTTGATTTCTGGGCAAAAAACCTTTTTCCATTTTGCTAAATGAAACATTTCATTGAGAATTTGTTACAAAAGTCATGAATAAATGATGTTTATTAATATTATCAATAATTAATTGATAAGTTACAAATTCAAATTTTCTTATAAATCTATATTCTTAATATATATATCTTATCTATCTTGTATGAACAGTATATATGTATTCAAAGGATCATACAAGATGCTTAAGTCATATCTATCTTAAAAAGGATTAATCAATCTCATATTTAAAATTCTAGTGCTTAAATTTAAGATTTACAACTACATTGTGTTTACTCCATAGCAGAAATTTATTATAAATACATATTCAGAACCTACATGTCAGTATAATATTTGATATTTCACAATTTATTAGTAAGGGAATTCTTTGTTAAACATAACTTCTCAGATATTTATCAGTTTAGAGGAAGTTTGAGGAAGAGCAACAGTGAATTTCTTCGTGCTGAATCCATGTCTGAATGAAAATCACTATTTTAAAATCTGGGTTCCTTTGAGGAAGGGTTTGAACAACAGTCTATCTCATATGTAATATTTGAAGCTTAAAATAATTTTCCTTGGCTTTTATTTTTTATTTTCTCATTTTATCTTTGAACTCATCATTTTAAAAATAAAACATCTGTTTTATTTTAAACTTAATGGATCTGCCTGTGGTTAGAGTGATGGCTCTGTTAACCAAGAAACCCAAACCCAAACATTCAGTGAATATTAAAAACAATGAATGTTTTTCACTGTTACATAAAATTCCAGATTCCTGACCTTCATGGTATCAGGAAGCTTTGCTCTACTAGCTCATACAGATTATCCTTATATAATGTTTCCCTTCTTGCCCTAGTTTATTGTGCCATCTGCATGATAGAAATAGGTTCTTTGCAGATCTAAGCTTCAGAATATGGAAGAGAAATTACTGGAAAAGGCATAGTCAGAGCTGAAAACTGAGTTAAATCTTCCTAGTCACATTCCATTGGTAAAAATTAGCACATGGCACATTTAACTTCACAGAAATTTAAGGAATAGAGTCAATATCATTAAGAGAAAATAGAACCAATGTTGATGGACAGCCACCTCAATGAAACTGGTTGCTACTTTTAAAATTATTTTTAATTTATAAAATTATTTTTATTATTTAATAAATAATAAATTATTTTTATTATTTTTAATGCCTGGTATAGCAGTTTTGAAACTATATAACTTAAAAATGGAAATATAATGTGATTGTTTTATAGATTTAAAAAAGTCTGACCTTTTCATTCCCTTATGTTCTATCCCTATGAGTACAAAACAAGATACTGTGAAGTCAGCAGGAAGTATAGCTCTTAAATTTTATATAGGAAAACCCTATGACGTATGTTTGTACCTTCTCTGATTAATGTATATGATATTAAAACATGGCTTTTAAGCTCTGTATTTGCTGAGCATTATATTTCTTAGGTAAATATATATTTGCAATGAAAAGGCAATTTTTTTGTTTATCTTGTTTCTTATATACTACCATTTTACAACTTTTAGAGCCAAAAGACACTGTGCAGGATTTTAGTCTTGTGTTCCTCAGATACCTTGCCAACAAATTAAGATTTTTTAACAGGGAACTATGTATAAATTTTACTCCAAATCTTAAAATATGCTCACTGCAATCCTAGAGAGTATCTTTTATGAATAAAGGAACTAATGAGCAGAAAGATTAACTTTTGCATGGTAAAAAAAAAAAATGTTCTTTTAAAATCTTAAAACAGCTATAGCTGACAACACTGTATTAGTTTTAGGGTAAACAGATAATGAGGGATAATTTATAATTTTTGTTCATACAGATTCTCCCCCTATCTCGCTAGACACAGAAAAACATATAACCTCCTTGCCCCTGCCAGCTATTATATAAGCATGAGAATGACAGTAAAGAGGGATGGAAGAAGGCTTACTGACCATCTGTTTGTCATGCCTGGACTCAATTCTACATCTCTTTGTGCAGTTATGCAAAATATACTTTATTAATTAAGCTAGTTTGAGTTATGGACTTTTTTTTTAAATTTTTTTTTTATTTATGCATACAGTACTGGGGTACAGGCCAGAGATGCGGAGGGTGAGAGGCTTCACCAGAGACAGAGTGGGGAACAGAACAGGCAGATCAACGAAGTACACTGCTGAGGGGAGCAGCGGGTGGGTCAGGAGAGGTCTGCCACACCATGTGGTCACCTCCGGGGCAGGCGGGAATCGAACTCATGCTGAAGCAGCTTTAGATTCTCAGTGCTGTGCTTTAACCCGCTGCGCCACCAGGGAGGGCCGAGTTATGGACTTTTTATTATCAGGAGTCAAAAATGGCATACTACACAAAACTGAGAAGGAACATGAGAACACACCAAAATATTGGTGTCTCATAAACACAAAGTTGAGGAAAAAAACAGACTCCCCAAAACATCAAATGGACAAAAATCTAATAACAATATATATTGAGAAATATTATAAACCAAAGAAAGAGATGCTTGAGAAAGGAAAAAGACTTAATCGATTATTTACTAAATAACCAAGGATGATATGAAAAGATTTTCAAAGCTGTAGTAATGTAAGACTAAACATCAGTGTCCTATCATTGTATACCATATCTCATATAATAAGCACTTACCTAATGAATAAATTTAAAAAAAAATTAAATTAAACTAGAAATAATTCTGAACTTCTCCACTGGTAATTATATCTAAATGATTGCAAAATCCCATAATTGTTACCTCAAAAATACCTTTCATAGTTTTTCCTTTTTCTTCATAGTTTTGCACCTAAGGACAAGTGAGTTGCATTTTCTATAAGGTGAGAATTGAGGAATACATGCTTATTTTACCTCAATGGATAGCTGGTATATGTAATATTTACCAAAAATCATCAAAATACAGTATGCAGGTACAATAGGACCAGGTACAAAATAAAAAAAAAAAAAGCAATCAGCTTTCTACTGACATTCATTTTTGTCTCATTCTTTTAAACTTCATTATTTTGGTGAATATCATACAATATTCTTAGTACAGTAAATGATTTACGGAGCTTGATAGATGTGCAAAATGTCTAATAGAATCTAAAGAATACTCATTGAGAGTTAGAAAGCTCTGTTGTAGGTTTTGTTATTTATTGATTTTGGAACTTAGAAAGATTACTTAATATTTTCAGTACAGATTTTTTTTTCAAAAATATAATTGGATAATAGAAAGTCTGCAAATATGTATCATAGCTAGGTTTGTTATGAAACTAGATATTGTATTTAGCTTTTATGTTTTATAATGCCAAGAATGAAAAAAAATTCTGAAGGAAATTAATTTCTTCATTACCCTTTACTTTGGGGACAAAGGGATTATACATTAAATTATTTTATATATTTGAATTGTTTTACTTTCTTGACTACTTTTAAAGGTTGAAGATTAATTTCTCAGAATTTTCTGATATATATATCTTTTTTGTCTTTCAAGAGAGAACTTAGGGCAGAATTGTTTGTAAGAAATACTAAAAGGTTACCAAATTAACCTGCAAATCCCAAAGGTTATATTACTGAATCTATGCACTTCACAACAATTTCTGAGAAAAATAAAGTCATTTTTGTGCTTTTAATCAGGCTCATCAGTACTTCTAGTAATCCTAAAACATGAAAATATCTAGCTGTGAAGTTGATTGTGTACTCAAGCAGAAAGCTATAATCAAAAGGTTTCTGAATCCACTCTCCTTCCACAAAGTTTTTCCTCCATATTACTGATGTAAATGTTGAGTTTCTTTACAAAAAATACAAAACAATTGGATTGGAAGATTACTTTTAACTAAGAAGAAATTTTCAGTTTTGCTAAGAAATTAATCCCTGTGAATTACTCCTCTGAAACAGACTCATCAGCACAGAGTCACATAAAAGCAAAGTGTCCAATCAAAATTCTCAGATACCAAACATTTGCCTTCCAGATTTATTCTGCATCTTTCTTCCCCAATATATTTGCTACATCACTGACCTTCTTTGGTTCCTGGCTTACAAAGAAAAGTTGTCTCCTGTTGGATTTGGCCACTGGGAAATACTAGCATGAGATCAAAAGGAGAAAGTGTTAAATCTGGTTTTGCCACATGCCTGTTACATCCTCTACCAAAGGCCACAGTTCCTGTAATTTTGCCTTTTCTATAAGCCCTCCAGCTCCAGGTTCAGGTAAAAGTATGCAACCCTTACTACTTCTGATCGAGGGGTGGGTATTATTAACTTAAGGGTACTGAAGTTTTATCTTCTCTGGTTTCCCTAAATAATACACAATTTTTCACAGATAGTCCTTTATTAAACTTTTAAAAAATCTTCCATATATGTCATCTATTTCCTGATTAGACTTAGATAGATTATATATCTATATCTAAATATGTTTATATATATATATGTATATATATATATATATAAACAGTGACTACTAATAGTGATATTGACAGGTATGCGTTGCCTTTTATTATATTTGATGTAATATATTTTGAAGATTTCTATTAAGTTAAATATTATAGCTCAATATCTTCAATTGTCCTAGTTCAATAGTTGCTTGTTTTAGCTACCTCAAAATGTCCATATATAAACTTAATTTTTCACAATTAAAAGCATAGTAAGAATGAATTCTATGTATGGATTTTTTAGAACATGGATTTTAAGTAATTCAATTTTATTCAACAGATACTTATATTTTAATAAGTAGAAAATGACTGTTCATTGGTAACACACTATAATTTTCCCTTGCATTGTTTTAACATCCAATGCAGAAATACAAATATATAATAAACATGGAAATCAGTAAGAAAATATTAGCATCCCAAATTAGGAAAATCATGATACAAGAAATATTTTTTAAGATGTCTCAAAAGACAGATAGAGGAACAAATAGTGGGTCTCATGAGATAACTGTTTAAGATCGGGGAAGATGAGCAAAGGGATGTGAATATGGGGGATATTCTCTGCATAAAATTTATGGTAATGACTGAAGTGAAAAGTACATAGGATTATAAGTAAGTTTGAATTGGACAGGTCAAATAGTCAAATTCTTAAATTCCAAACTGAAAGTTTAATCTATCAATAGAAGAAAATAAAATTTATTTGAGTGGTAATTGATTTAATCTCATGGGGTACTTCACCTCTACATCAATTGAATATTTAAGAAAGCCAATATAAGCAGCAGATAATTAGAAGTAAGAGAAGCTGGGAAAGCAGATGCCAGGAAAGAAACTAGTATATGGTTCAGTTAAGAGTCCATAGGGCTTGATGTAATCAAAACTGATGGAGAAGAATATATTGCTTAATTCTTTTCCTCCAAAGGAGCATCTGCAGTAAGGCAGTAAGTAGATAGAAGAGAGAAATGCACAGTTAAAGTAGACAAAGAATGAAAAGTAAACTTAAAAAGGTAATATTCAAAGAACTGACAAAGACCAAATAAGGAGAATAAAAAGAGTAGTCTGGAAATATAAGCAGAAATCTAGTATATTATAATTTCTAAAGATTCACGGAAGATAGAGTTCATGAAAGGATTAACTTTTGAGTGTGACATAGTTGAGCAAAATGTTATAGAGTTTAAATAAGAAAGGATGCCAAGTCTTCATCCATTTCTGTATCTATAACCTTTGTAAAGTATCTTTGCAACTTCACCTGTAAGGAAATGGAAAATGTTTCCCATTTAAAATGTTATATTATTAGCCAATTGAATGAAACAGAAATGACAATGCACTGGTTTTGTATTTCATTCTCAAGACACCATGCATACTTCTATTCTTTTTAATAAACTTGCTGAAAGGAAAATCAAGTAAGATGAATGTACATGAAAATGTACTGAAATCTAAAAGCCCATATAAAGAAAAGGCTTACTAAAGCTAAAGGCAATATTACAGATAACTTTTAATGAGGCTGATTTTTATCCAATATAAAGAACCCTATCATATTCCTTAAAATAACTAGTTTTGCCACAAAATCTTAAAGCAATTAACATGTTTGTCATAGGGGATTAAAATATACCATAAATGGGCCCTCCCTGGTGGCACAGCTGTTTAAAGCACTGCACTGAGACGCTAAAGCCACTTCTGCATGAGTTCGATTCCCACCTGCCCCGGAGGTGACAACATGGCGTGGAAGACCTCTCCTGACCCTCCTGCTGCTCCCCTCAGCAGTGTGCTTCGTCCATCTGTCTGTTCTGTTCCCGGCTCTGTCTCTGGTGAAGCCTCTCACCGCTCCTGAGCCTCTGGCCTGTACCCCAGCTCT
This sequence comes from Condylura cristata, assembly GCF_000260355.1. Lineage (NCBI taxonomy): Eukaryota > Metazoa > Chordata > Mammalia > Eulipotyphla > Talpidae > Condylura > Condylura cristata. Next base: position 58,078,334 of record NW_004567107.1, on the reverse strand, counting down.
GTATGCACAAATAAATAAATCTTAAAAAAAATAAGGACAATTTAAAAGTTAATATTTCATACAATGTGAAAGAAAATAGTCCCTTCCATAAATTTTGCTGAAAAAACTGAATAATCATGTGCAAAAGAAAGAAACTAGACCCATATCTAACACTACATGCAAAATCCATTCAAAATGGCTTATTTACATGCTTAAGCACAATACAGAAACCCATAAATCGTTTAGAAAAATAGATACAGGAAAAGACTCTTTACATTGGACTTGACAATGATTTCTTGAACGTGATACCAAAAGCACCATTAGCTAAAGCAAAAATGGATAAGAATGCATTAAAGTGAAAAGGTTCTGCTTAGCAAATCAAACCACTAACAAGATGAAAAAAGCCATCTACAGAATGGAAGAAAATATTTGCAAACCATATAATTGACAAGGAACTAAAATGTAAAATATGAGCTATTAAAAACATTTACCACTTATTATACTTAATCCATAAACAAAGTTTAAAAATGACAAAAAACCTTAACAGATATGTATTCAAAGTAGACATACAAATTGCCAGAAGGTTTATAAAAAGATGTTCAACATTATTATCATTCAGAGAAATACAAATCAAACCACAATGGACTATCATATCAGCTAAAATGGTTATTAACAAAACAAACAAAAGAGAACAAGTATTGGTAGAATGTGGGAAGCAGGGGACACTGTACAATATTGGTGAAAATGTAAATTAGTGTAGTCACTGTGGAAAACCACACAGCAGCTCCGCCTAAAATCTACCATATAATTCAACAATCCCACTTGGAGTATATATTGAAAGGAATGAAAATCATGATCTCAAATTGATACTGAGCTCTTATTCATGCAACATTATTCCCTAGTTAAGACAGGGAGGTAATCTAAATGTCTTGATTACTGAATGGATACATAAAAGGTATGATAAAAATACATGATAGGTATATAAACACATGTATCATATATGTGATATATTTAAAACAGCTAAAAGGTTGAGTCAAATTTCATTATGTATGTTTATATATATATATATATATATTTATTATTATGTATTTTGTAGCTTATTTTATGTATTTATTATATCGATAACATTACAGTATATATTGAATTATATATCCTATCATTTTATATCATATTATTTATATGTCAGTGCTTCATGCCATGTTATATAACATATACAATTTTTATATATTGATTTATGTGTATGTATATGTATATAAAATTAGCCAGATAAAGAAGAGTAAATACTACGTGGTACCACTTATATGAGGAATCTATAAGAGTCTAATCCTAATAATATCAGCGGGCAGAATGTTGCCAGTGGCAGAGGAGAGGGGAAAATGGGGGAGTATGAAAGGTTACACAATTTACTCTTGTAACATGAATAAATCCCAGATATTGACCGTACAGCACAGTGCATAGTTAACAGTGCTCTACTGCACACTCAAAAATTTACTAACAGAGTAGCATTTATGCTAAGTAGACTTGTCACACATAAAAATAAAGAGATCATTAGGAAACTTCGAAGTGAGGAATATATTGCTATATAGATCTAGTTTCATTTATTAAATAGTACAACTTTTCACTGTCCATATCTTTTTTAATGTAAACAATATCTTTTTTATATAATAGCTTATTTTTCATATTTTTGTGCATTTTCCCATCTCAGTTGCAATCCCCTTAGGTTTCCCATCACCAAATAACCCATGTGTCATCACCATAGTCTGTTTTTGATCCTATTCCCCACTCCACCCCCACAAAATGTCTCTGGTATATAGTTGTTCATCATTATCGTTATTTTCTTGCCTGTTCTGTTATATTCCTTCTATGAGAGAAACCATCCGGCATTTTTTCTTTTCTTTCTGGCTTATTTCACTAAGCATGATCTTGATCCACATTGCTGCAAAAAACATGTGTTTCTTTTCTTTCTTTCTTTTTTTTTTTTTTTTTTTGGTTGCTGAGTAATATTCCATTGTGTATATGTACCACATCTTTTTAATCCAGTCATCCATTTTTGGGCATTTGGGCTGTTTCCATGTCTTCCCAATTGTTAAAGCAGCAATAAATATGGGGGGGGTTCAGGTATCTTTTTGAATCAGTGTTTTTGTGTCTTTTGGGTAGATACCTAGGAGTGGGATTGCTGGGTCGTAGGGAAGCTACGACCAGTAGCTTCTAGCTTTAGCAGTTTGAGGAACCTCCAAACAGTTTTCCATAGTGGTTGTACTAGTTTGCATTCTCACCAGCTCACTTTCCATATCTTAATAAAACAATTTAAAAAATTATTTATTTATGCATACAGAACTGGGGTACAGGCTAGAGGTGCAATAGTGGTGAGAGGATTCACCAGAGACAGAGTGGGGAGCAGAACAGGCAGATCCAGGATGTACACTTGCAGCGGGTGAGATAGAAGAGGTCTGCTGCACCATGTGGGTCACCTCTGGAGCTGGGGGTCAAATTCACACTGATGCAGCTGCAGCTAGCTTTCAGTGCTGTCTTAATCCATTGCACCACCAGGGAGGGCCACAATAAAATAGTTTTAAAGTCTTTGCTTTTGGGCCTTCCCTGGTGGTGCAGTGGGTTAAAGCACAGCACTAAGAAGCTAAAGCCACTTCAGCATGAGTTCAATCCCCAGCCCCAGAGATGATCCACATGGTGCGACAGACCTCTCCTGACCCTACCACTGCTTTCCTCAACAGTGTACATCATCAGTCTACCTGTTATGCTCCTCACTCTGTCTCTGGTGAATCCTCTCACCACCCCTGCACCTCTGGTCTGTATCCATAAATAAATCAGTCTTAAAAGTCTTTGCTTTTATAGAAGTTTGCATTGTAATATTTTGAAGGGTGAAATTACATAAATGTATGCTAGTTTTTTATTTGATTGAAAGATGCTCTAAAGTAAAAACATTTTCTTATTCAAATTGTATTCCTAATAAATAGCTAGAATATTACAGTAAACAAGTATTTTTGACTTTTGAAAATAAAGATACTAAAATTGAATGGAAGTAAATTAATTTTCTAATCTTCCAAAATGTACTTTGAAAGGGAAGAGATGAGTCTCCCTGAGATGTATCTAATTGTTTGGCAATAATTTATGGTCCTTCAGAAATAGGTCTAATTATCATCATGTAGGCAGGGAGGCTTAGGTGGCAATTTGTAATTTTTAGTAACTTTTTACTTGCAGCATTTTGAAGTTGCTACAGCAGGAGGTAAGTCCAAAATCACATTTATTTGAATGGAAATATTTAAAATGCTTTATTATAGAATCCCTAAAGTAGAATTCAAACTAAGGATACTAAGAATCCTTAGTTTATGTTGCTTAAATTTCCCATGCATTCTATATAATGGTGGTTTGGATTTTACCAAATATCTTTTTTAAATATCACTGTCTTTAGTGGGTCTTCACCTACAGATACAGTCTAATACTAAACTGGCCAATATATTTGCCATTAGAAAACAGTGACTGTTGAGTATTAGAATAGTCTGAATTGACATGCACTCAAATTGAGAAGTATAAATACATACTGAATTTAAAATACTCAGAAAAAATTAAATAGTCACATAAATATTTCATTTCAACTACATGTTGAAGTAACATTTTTGATACCTTGGGAAAAATAAAATATATTAATAAGATTCATTTTAACTGTTTATTCTACTTTCTTGATGTGGATACAAGAAAGTGCTTAAGCACATGCCACGAATTGTACTACAATATTCTATTGAACAATGTTCTCTAATAAATATAGAATACTATGAATTATTTTATTCTCCTTTAAAACACCATTGCTTGGCCCTCCCTGGTGGCGCAGCGGGTTAAAGCACTGCACTGAGAGACTAAAGCCACTTCCGCATGAGTTCGATCCCCGCCTGCCCCGGAGGTGACCACATGGCGTGGCAGACCTCTCCTGACCCGCCCACTGCTCCCCTCAGCAGTGTACTTCGTCGATCTGCCTGTTCTGTTCCCCGCTCTGTCTCTGGTGAATCCTCTCACCCTCCGCATCTCTGGCCTGTACCCCAGTTCTGTATGAATAAATAAATAAAATCTTTAAAAAAACAAAACAAAACACCATTGCTTTTCTTTGGTTATTGCAGTCTTAGATTACAATGATATATATGATATACATACATATATATATGTATGTATATATATATGCATGCATTATGTATATATACACACTCATATATATATCTTTGTGTACACACACACACACATATATATACACACACATACATACACACACACATAATTAGCTCTGTATTCAATTTGTCATCCACTTAAAACCATAAGATCCATTTTAAGAGTACTCCTAGTAAGGAGGTCATCACTATCTTGTAGTTGATTCTATACATCAAAAATTTATATGTCCCACCTACTTGCAAAAAGATTTTTTCCAAAACTTACCATAAAATTTATTTATATACATTCCACATAGCATCCAGAGAGTGGGGAAAAATTCTATCTATCTATCTATCTATCTTATCTATCTACCTATCTATCTATCTATCTATCTATCTATCTATCTATCTATCTATCTATCTATCTATCTATCTATCTATATTTATATACAGTAGTCACAAGGGAAGTCAAATGGAAACAAACCAAGATAGAAAAATAGTAGGTACCATTCTTAAGTAAAATATGTTTTGTAATTGACTAGTAATTAAGCTCCAACTTTCCTAGAAGAGGAAAAGGGAGATATAACATTGTCTTCTTGGCATTATGATAAAGTGAAATCAAATCTGGAACCTGTCATCCATTATTAGAGACTAAATTTCTTATAAGGCAAACATTAAATCTTTCTTAACGGTGGGGGCACTACCTGGTGGCAAAACTGGTTAGGACTCAGCGCTGCAAGCTGTCTGCAGCCGCTTCAGTGAGGTGCAAGTCTGCTCCCAGGCTCCAGAGGTGACCCACATGGCACAGCAGACCTCTCCTGTCTCACCCACTGCTCCCCTCAGCAGCAAACCTCGTGGATCTGCATGTTCTTCTCCCCACTCTGTCTATGGTGAATCCTCTCACCATTATTACACCTCTGGCCTGTATCCCAGTTCTGTATGCATAAATAAATAAATCTTAAAAATCTCTCTGAAGGATGAACAAAAGGCAGAAAGAGAGAAATTCCCAAAAGAAGAGAAAAATCGTAACACCTTAAGGCTCTCTTGCTGCTATGTCAAATCATCCCACTGGTGGTCTATTTCTTCTAAAATAATGGTGACATGAACAGCATCTGTAAGAATTCTCTACACTAAACTCCACACAGGGGTGAAAAATTTCAATATTTTGTGGTCAAACAAGGAAATATAAGTATTAATCAAAATCCTAAATTAAGATCAGATAAACAGTACAAATGAAGAAATATAATATAAATGAAGGTATATGTTACAATATGATTAAGGAAAATATTTTAGCAGTTTTAAAGAATAAACTGAAGAATTTATTTAGCATATCGATCATTTATGTATCACATGAGAAATTTAAAATTATATATTAAATTTAATCAAGTCTTATTAAGTGATTTGGAGGTGATCGATTAGAGGGAGATAAGAAGAGGTAGAATTGATAGAGAAGGTAGCTAAGAGGCAGAACTTTTATGTAAACTATGAAAGGAAGTTGTATGTTTTGGTCTACATGTGATACCTAACCATGCATTTTGAGAACTTAAGTATAAAATATCATTTTACATTCCAAAACATCAATTTGACTGGTTGGGGACTAAGAAAGAAACCAAGAAAATGCCCTATGAACATAGGCGTGAAGCTGTGATATCAATTCTTGGACATCGTAGTTTGAAACTCAGGGAATAGTTCAAGGATAGATATCTAATTTTGGCCATCATGATTGTTGACAGTAAATATAGAGAGAAAAGATAAGGGGCTCTGAACTCCTAAATATTTTACTAGAAATGCTGAAGTCAGAAAGTAAAAGATAGGAGAAAACAATTTGGTAAACAAACAAAATTAGGTGTGTGATACTTTATGCACACCAAGAACCTGTGCTGAGAGTGGTGAGTGCCTAATACTGCAAATAGGCTGAGTAAGCACAGAAAATGTATGCAACCATGAGAAGTATCACCACTGAGGCCATGGCTGACAATGACAAGGGTGGTTTTCAAAATGCAGATTAAAATAAGTATTCATGGTGACAAAACAGATTCTGAATGCACAATTATGAACATAGCAAATGTATCTCTTTAAAAGAGTAGCACTAACAGTTAAATGAAATAACTAAACAGATACAGAGGGACAGGAAACTTGGAGTTTTGAAATTTATTTTGTCTTTTAAGATGATGGTCATGAGAAAATAGAAAAAGATGGGCAATTCTGGAGGAAAGTAGCTAAATAGAGGACTAAAATTTTCCAAAAGAAACAAGGGCCACGAGAATGGAAGCTTGAGCATATACAAAAGCAATGACCTTAGAATAGAATAGGAACCCTTCATTCTTTGTTCTAAAAAAAATATGGAAGAAGAGAACAGGGTGGGTGGCAGATTTATTAGAGGGATTCTGAAGGCATTCTTCTCATCATTTTCTTTTTTGTTTCCACAAAGTATAAAGCAAGGGCATCAGCTGAGATGGAAGGAAAGGTTTGTCTTACTACAAACCAAATAAAACAGTTGACTCTAACAAAGAGAAGCTGTCCAAACCTGTTTTCAAGCTTGTATACTATATTTTCCTTGCAAGTAAATCCACTGCTGTCTATATAATTCTAAGTGATGAGAGGATTATCAGATGTTTCATAGTGCTATGTCTTACATTGTGGGGCTTATGAGTGGGTTGTGGAGGCTGGTTATTTATCAAACTGGCAATTTACTCACATTTTCCTTATTTTTGAGTCATCACCTTTTAGAACCATTCTGGAAAATAGCCAACAAATTATCCATTCAAACTCAGACTGAGGTTTAATAATAGGTTAACATTTATATTTCCTTTAAACAATGTTTATGTAGAAAATGAACATAAATTCTCTTCCTGTTCATAGGCATAAAAAATGTAAAAAACATATCACATCTAGAATAGGTCAGATAAAAGCATCTATTGTATTTCCTCCAAGCTACAGAAACCTGCTATCAAAGAACAAATATGAAAATTGGTACTTTAGTTGTTATTATCATATATTATTACAATTTATTTTTAAGATAGTACTATTTTTAGGTGACAGTTTCAGGATGAAATATTTATATCTATCACCTATATACTAAAGTGGCAATTCTCTCTACCTGTTGGAACTTACGGTACTATCTTAAAAAAAATACATCTTAAAAAATACATATATATAAAAGTATCCCTAAAATATATTGCTTATTTTGCCCTTCTAAAAATGTAGTTTTTAGGTAGTTTCTGTTGGTAGCATTTTTGATCAATACACTGCTAAATCTATCTATGTTCTAAATTTATTTTCATGTATGGAAAACATTCCATATGTAAATGCAAAAAAAAAAACTGTTTAGCCTTTTTTTTTAGATTTATTTATTTTAGTCATACAGAACTGGGGTATAAGCCAGAGATGCAGGGACGGTGAGAGACAGGGACTCTGTCCCCACCAGAGACAGAGTGGAGAACAGAACAAGCAGATCAATGAAGTACATGGCTGAGGGGAGCAGTGGGAGGGTCAGGAGAGGTCTGCCACACCATATGGGGCACCTTCCTGTCTGGGGACCAACTCGTGGAGTGCTGTGTGTTAACCTGTTGCGCCACCAGGGAGGGCCCCAGTCTTTTAGGGTTGAGTTGCTTCCAGTTCTTTTGCACTATACTGATACTGTCCATGATGTTTGATCAGTTAATACAGACCCATCTCTAAAAAAGTGGGGACTGCAGGGTTTCAATTTGATAAGATTCTATTATATTTATTTTGTACATTTATACTTGAATAAGGATTATATAAAATTACTTGGTGATCCATAAAATTGCCTTTAACTTATGTTTATATTTGCTCTATTATTTTTATATTTGCTCTGTTATAATCTTCCAACCAAACATTTCTCAACTCATGCTATTTTGTATGCATTTTAAATAAGTTATTATATCCATGCCCTTCAACACAAAACACCCCAGTATGTACACTGTCAACTAGAATATGTTTAATTAAGCTTTTTAAGATTAATATACCAGTGAAATATATCAAATCCAATTTTTTGTGTATAGTATGTATGTGTGTTAGTGTATAATTGTATAATGCAAATGTCTATCAATTTATAGAAAAACATACTTATTGTGCCAGAAAATTCTGACTCCACCCATCAATGTTTCTGGAGGAAACATTAACTGACATATATATATATATATATATATGTCAGTTAATGTTTCCTCCAGAAACATATATATATTTTAACCACACATTTATTTTTATAGAAATGAAATCTTCTGTGTGAAGTTCTTTCTGTCATTGTTTTTTCACATAAATTTTGGATTTAAGTTACCAAGTTCCAAAAAACCTATTAGAATTTTTATTGCTATTACATTAAAAATACACATAAATTTGTTAGATCTTATTGTAGCTCTCCAATTATATTAATCCCCTTTAATATATTTCAATAAAATTTTATATATTTTATTTACCTTTTGTGTATCTTTTTTTAAAAACTCCCTAAGAACTTTTTTGAAAGCTATTACTATTAATAATAGTTATGATGAAAGTTAAAATGACAATCACAATAGTAAAAAGAAAAAAAGGCTGTTTATCTCACTATGAAATTTGGCATCTGTGATCAATTATGTGCTTTTGTATAAGTATTGACTATGAAGTAGAAGACCATGTATTTTTCTGAGAAGGATGAATGTGTCTTAAAACCAAAAGTTATGAAAATATTTTATTAATAAGTAGATAGCAATTACAGATAACTAGTTAACACCATTAGATGTTAACTGTAATTAGTTTTTAGTTGACAAATCTTAAAAATTGAGATTTTGAATTTTAATTCTGCTTTTGTAATTTTAAGACAGAATGTTTTGAAATAATGTCCAGTTTATTTCCCCATAAAATTAGCTCTGACTCTCAGTACTTCGATAGTATCTCAGTAGCACAACTTTAGCATCATTTTATATAGGTCTATGTTGTTATACTTTTCTTTGTTTTATTTCCAACTAGAGTTTTTCTGTCTCTGTGCTCTCTGCAAGAAAACCTGAGGATTTTTCCCTTCTCTTTATTCTTTCAAGAGCATCAAAAAACATATTATAGCCCTCCCTGGTGGCACAACAGGTTAAAGCGCAGCACTGCAAGCTAGTGTGGCCTCTTCAGTGAGAGTTCAATTCCCTACTGGTAGATGATCCACATGGTGCAGCAGACCTCTCCAGTCTTGCTCAATGCTCCCCTCAGTAGTGTACTTCGTTGATCTGCCTGTTCTGCTCCCCAAACTGTCTCTGGTGAATCTTCTCACCCAGTTCTGTATGCATAAATAAATAAATCTTTAAAAACAAAACCAAAAATTATTGGCAAAACAAATGTGAATTATTAAAAAACATTATCCATGGGCTTGTATATGGTTTACTCAATGTAAATTCAATGTATTCTGTTTTTCTGATTCATTAATTTTTTAAAGGATTTATTTATTTATATATAAATAAAGGTGTGGGAGGGTGAGAGGATTCACCAGAGACAGTGGGGAAGCAGAAAAGGCCGACTGACTAAGTACACTGCTGAGGGGAGCAGTGGATTAGCCAGGAGAGGTTTGCTGCACCATGTGCGTCACCTCCCTGGCTGGGGATTTAAACCTCTGCTGAAGTGGCTGTTGGTAGCTTCATAGTGATGAGACTTAACCCCTTGTGCCAAGAATGAGATCCCAGACTGATTAACTTATTTATCATGAAGCTGAATCTGACAATCAGTACACTGTAATTACTTAACATAGTTAAGTAATTACTTAACATAGTTAAGTAATTCCCGGATCTACTAGTAATATATTTGTGAAATATATTTGTATTAGCTTTTCACTGCTGCTTTAACAAACTCTTATAGACTTAGTGTGTTAAAACAACAAAAATTTGAGTTCTGGATGTTACAAGTATGGGACATCTCAGTAGATTAAAATGAAAGTGGTGGCAGTGATGTGTTTCTTTTCTTTTTTTTTTTTTTAGATTTATTTATTCATACAGAACTGGGGTACAAGCCAGAGGTGCAGGGGTGGTGAGAGGCTTCACCAGAGACAGAGTGGGGAGCAGAACAGGCAGATTAACGAAGTATACTGTGGAGGGGAGCAGCAGGCGAATCAGGAAAGGTCTGCCACACCGTGTGGGTCACCTCCTTGGTGGGGATTGAACTCACACTGAAGTGTCTGAGACCAGCGTGCAATGCTGCGTCCTAACTCATTGTGCCACTGTTACAAGGTAGCCCAGAGTGGACTGGACCGCCTGTGTGTGGGGCCTCACCTGCGCTCTCACAATTCAGTTATACTGCAGGTACACACAAAAGGGTCAATAACAGGTTTATTTGCAAAAGGGGAAAGAAATAGGAAACAACTCAGGGAAAGAAAGCGGGATACAAAGTAACTGGAATACTTTAAGGCTAGGCTGACTGAACAAAACGAATCACGCTTTCAGGAGATCTGCTTCCCAAGCGAGAGCGATGCAATCACACCCTATTTATCCCCCAAAGTGTCCAAGAATTCCTGCTAGCTCCACCCGTGGGTCCTTGTAGTTCTCTCCCTGGTACTGCTGGAAGTTGTAGTTTCCAATCACTGGAGTAGGGGATAGAGTCCAGAAAGCTGGAGCAGTGGGTGGAGTCCACAAGACTGCAGAGTTCTTTTAGGACATCCTTTCCTTTAACACCACCAGGGAGGAACAGTGATGTGTTTCTTTGTGAAGCTCTAGAGCATAGTATGTTTGCTGACATGCCTGACAGAGGTGGCCAGATTCTTTGATTCAAGTGCCTTTCTCGGATATAAATCTGCAAGACCCCAAGCGGCAGGATAGTTTTCTCAGACCACGATGATTGTTTTGCTTTCCTGTTGTGATTACACTGGACCAGGATAATTCCCTTATCTGTTATCCCATATAATCTCCTTATCTTAAAGTAATTTTACTAGTAACCTTAATTCTAAGGCAACCTCATTTCCCCTCATTAACCTATGCACAGGTTTCAGTGGTGAAAACATGTACTTTTATATGGGGGAAATTATTCTGTCTACCATAGTACTTCATAAATCTAAATGCTCTGTTTAGTTTTCAAACGCTTAAGTACAGAAAGAACAATCTGGAAATATTTGTGACTAAAACATCTTTCATTATTCATTGCATTCAAGTGCTGCAAAACTTTGTTTTTGGTTGATTTATTTGGATAATTATCCTTAGTTTTCCAGTTGATTTTGCATAAGTTAAAATAACATAGATTTAAGCTCTTAACCAAACATAAGAGTTCCAGTTTTAGAATTGTATTAATTTTAGAAACAAAGGACAGTAAAGGATACTTATGAATATTAATTAAGTAGGTTCTAAAATAAATTATAAGTGAATAATATTTCAAAACCTAATGACTCAGCTTCTGTGTAAGCTATATTAAAAACGACAGCATGGTTCGACATTACCATGTTTTCTTCAATTCTCTGTGACCTTATTTATTTAACTTTTCAGGGTCGAATAAAGTATTAGGAATTTGATTTGAGTGTATGAATTTTTAACATAATGGTTTCTGATTCCAACTCAGTCAGGACCTCCTGACCTTATAGCTTGAAGTGATTTGATTTAGTCAGCAAACACGATGGTCATTGTTTCATGTACAACCAAAGCAATCTTTTGTCTTTCAAACTAGATATAACATTTACTGACATGATACAAATAGAATTTGAAATGAGTATCATGGAATAATTAACAGTATATTCATGTTGTGATAAAAATTACCATTTGCATTGATGTTTAGCCCAGATAGATTACAGTATATATTCCTAAAAGATTTAAGTGTTCTACCCTAATGTTATATTGCTAACTCATTTACAAAAATGGATTTTTTTTATACATTACATTTTTGTCAGTTATCTTTTGCTTTGCTTTGCTTGAAATTTGGGTTATTTGGTTACTAGGACTTATAGAACTAAAAAACAAGTTTTGGATTTATCTCAGTTCTATTTATTATAAGTAACAAAATAGCAGCACCTGTGTTGCTAAGTTATAATGACTAAAAGAGAGAACATGTTGAACTTTCTGTTTATAACAGATAAGAGCCCTGTTTCAGTTGTTTGTTTTCCTTCTCTCTTTCCCTTTTTAGTTACTAGGTTGGGAGATCCAGGTTCTTTTTTCGATTTACATCATGCTCTCTGTGGTTGCATAGGGTAAAACAATTTGTTTTTGACATTTATTGTGATGAAAAAAAGAAAAAAAAAGGTTTTATGCTTTGAATATATGACATCCCACAGGAGAAAAGAAAATTAAATATACCTAACCGTTGTTAGTTAATGAGCTCAGGATGGTAACTCTAGGATACATCCATTAAACCTAATGAAATGAAATAAAATAATTGCTCAAATCATGGTAGTGACTTGTTTCACAGCATTGACTATCTTAGTAGTTAATATTTCCAGGTAATTATTTTCTCTAGAGAATTGGAATTTCCATCCCTTTATTTCTTGTGATTTTCAGAAAGCACTAATGTTCTTAAAATATAATACTTCTAGATGAGGAATTTTTACTAATATAGGCTCTGTGGGGGGATTTGAGAGAAAAAAAAATTTTACAGAGATGTATACTTTTCTCATATTATTACATCAGCATTAGCATAAACTGAACATCTGTCAAAAGTTAGAGAAGGAAATTTTAGAAGAAAAAAATCTATGTACATCCAGAAGTTATCAAATTTGACACATAGGTTATCAAGATCTAGTTAAAAATTTACCACATGCACTATTACTTTATATTATAAAGTCATTACTATGTGTTTTTCTATGTGTTTCAAGTTTTTCTTAAGTTAATATTTTAAATGCTGTATTATCCTTTATGAAAAGTATATAAAAACTCTTTAAAAGTGAAAAATCTGTGAAAAATAAATGGAAAGTGTTATAAGAATAGTGATGACTTTGTTGATGATGATGATGAGGAGGATGATGGTACTAGACTGGTGATCATGGTTGCTGTGAAGATGATGATAACTAAAGATAAAGTCTGTACAGAACTGATTATAACAGGAAAAACCTAGTTTTAAGAGGTTAGTGCATCAAGAAGATTGATGTAGGTACAGATAATAAAAAAGAAATATTTTATAAATAAATAAGGTATCTGCTGTATATTTGTTATTTCTTTTGTAGATACTTAGGTGGTAAAAGTGTCAATTTCCTCTCTGAAATACTAATAGGCATGGATAAAATATTTGGATACAAATACCAATAAAGCACCCTGTTTGAGGGGATGTAGGCAAAAGAAGAGACAACTTTTTTTTTTTTTTTTAGAAAAGGCATCTAAATTCTAAAATGATGTATCAAACATGAGAATTTTGAAATGGAAAAGCAACATTTTTTTTTTTCATTTATAGCTAAATGTGAGGATAAGGAAAATATCAAGTTGATTTAAGTTCATAACTTTGAACGTCTAGAAGGTGGGCGTCATGAATAGAAATTTGGAGAATCAAAGGGAAACTTCAGTTGAAGGCAGATAGCCATTGTGTATTTTTGTTTTGAAAGAATTGGACAGAATGGCAGACTAGCGTAAGTGAGAATTTACTTTTGGTAGGAAAGTGGAATTAAATATTTATAAAAGAGATGCACAAATAAATAAATCTTCAAAAAGTCTTCTAAAAAAAAACTGAACCTCTAAGGAAGAGCTACGGAATAGTGATCAAATAACATTTAGGTATGAGAGGAAACAGCAGGGAATACAAAACTCTTGAAAGGAGAGGCTTTGGGAGAGATTTGCCACAGATGTGTGAGTCCAGCTAGAGATGCCAAAGGAGCCAATGTAGTAGGGAGGGAAAAGTTCAGATTTAAAGTTTAGGAGAGGACTGAATATTGTAGATATAGTATCTGAACCATTTGAGCAGAAATGAGTATTGAAACTTTATAATGAATTGCAACCTGGCATAATGGCAGCAAAGTTTAAATACCACTGCTTCAACTATTCACAACTAAACTGTAGCAGAAAAAATGTTAGTAACCCCTTACAAGAAAAACAGGCAGCTAGAGCATACATCAAAAATAGGCCAATGGACATTTGTCGGTAAAACTTAAATTGAACTGTTTGCAGCATCCTGGAGCACTACAGCTCAAGAAAAGGAGGGATGAATAACATCAGGTAATAGTACTAGGTTCTTTCTAAGTATTAATCCTTGTCAGTAACAATTTTCTTGTTACTTAAGCAGGTGCAAAGAGAGTAGTCTGAAAGTTTTTCCTGATTACAACCTATAAAAACTAAAAATGGGGAGACAGAAGAATATACCACAAATGCTAGAACAACAACAACAACAGAAAACTCAAAGAGATCTCAATCCAACAGAAGTGTGGAATATTCCTGAAGAGGAGTTCAAGGTAACAATTACAGCAATTCTTGCTGCATTATACAATGGACCAACAAGGATGATGTTAAACAGAGAACAGAATAAAGACAGAGAGAATGTGAGATTGTTACAATTAGAACTAATGGACCTAAAAATAGTATAACTGAATTAAAAAATATAAGAGAGGGCCTCAGATGCACACACACCAAGAACAAAGAAAAAAAGAATTTTAAAAATTAAAATAGGGTTAAAGTCCTTAGGAACAACATAATGAGAAACAACATCATGGGTGTCCCAGAAAGAGAAGAGAAATACAAAGGCACAGAAAATTTATTTAAAGAAATAATTGCTGAGAACCACCTCAGCCTGGGAAACAAACCAGATGTCCAAACACAGGAGACCCAGAAAATTACAAACAAAATAATACCAAACAAATACATTGCAAGACAAATTATAATAAAATTGATGAAGATAGAATATTAAAAACAAGCAGAGTAAAAAGAGTAACTTTAAGGGAATATCAATTAGACTGTCTGAATTTATAAGTAGAAAACTTTTTAGCTAAGAATGAATAGAGCAAGATATTTAAATATTCCAAGAAAATAATTTCCTAAAGCCTAGTGCCCTTTAGCCTTGAAAAATAACATTCAAGACAGAAGGAAGCGCTTCACTGAAACTTCACTGAAAAGCAAAAACTAAAATAATTTACCAATACCAAGCCTCATATGAAAGAAGAGCCAGTGGGGTTATAAAAGCAGCAGAATAACATGCAGACAGCTAACAGACACCTGCATGATAGAACATGGGAGAGGAGAGATACCATGGCCCATCAATGAGCTTGTGACCAAACTGTCCTTTGACCACAAAAACATTCTATCATATATGAATCTTACCAGAGATTTCAAGCAAAAATTACTAGAATATAAGACAATGGAAATGGATAAAATATAAACACACACACACACACATATATATACACACACATACATATGTAGTAAGTACATATAGCAGCACATACATATTATATTATACATATATATATATATATGTAATAAGCAGTGTGTGTGTGTGTGTGTGTGTGTGTGTGTGTATGTGTGTATAAGACAAGGAACTCCAGAGGCTTAGGGGTAGGCTATGTTGAAGAACTAAGAAGTGTCGGGAGTCAAAATGAGTAGAGAAGATAGAGAAAGAGGAATCAGAGAAGTTATATCTAAATGGAAACTAGAAGAGCACTCTCAGTAACTGAATCTTGAGAGAGAAAGGATTTAAGAGTGATCATTTTTAAATGTGCATGTTGTAGGGGAATCAAGAAATGATTTATTTTCCTAAAGAATGAATGAGATTGGACAGAGAGTAGACGATAGCCGTGTGTACAAATATTGTCATCTTACCTTTGATTTCTATTGACTAGGAAAGTCAGTGCCTTCCCTTTGTGGTTGTCTCAAAAAGAGAGGAATCCAGAACATGTGTGCTACTTTTTGATTTCATGTATCTTTGTACATACTTTCTCAAGTGTCTTGTACACATATTTATATTCTATTGTAACCACAGGTTTTCTTTGCACAAAAGATTTGCTAACAAGAGCTCTGATTTCTCAAGTGAACCCAAACATTGCTAATTAAATGTGTGTTTGGTATCTTTCACAGAAAAATTCCTAATGCTTCCATTAAAATTAGTAAGCAGTGCATGTCTACAATAATAGCAATAGAATTTAGTGACTTTTAATCTTTGACTAGAAAATGGCTTTTGGCAATTAAGAAAGTCTTGTAGAACTCTTGCGCTTTAATTTCTGAATTTTTTTGATGATTTGTTAAAGTTAAAAAGAGTGATTAAGACTTTTTTTTATAGTCATAAAGAAAAGTCAGGAACAAAGTGTTTCTAATTTACCAACTTAAATTAACATTTTGCTGTATTTTTAATATTTTGGCTGATTTTACAATTGTCACTGTGCATTTAGTCATATTTCCCAATCTAGTTATAAGATTAATGTGAGGAGACCATATTCCCCCTTCTTAAAAATAAGTCATATAACATGTCATATCTTATACATAAAGGAGAATAGTAAGTCAGGTATCTTTTGAACAGATGCAAACAAAACAAAACAAAATAAAACTCTACATGCCCCCTTTCTTCTTTTAATTTGTTTCATTAAGCATAATTCAGAAATTACCTCAATTTAGTTTGTATGTAAGAAATGGCTCAGATGGTGATATTACATTCATACCAAGCAGGACATTTTTTTATCAAGTTATCAACAAGATAAATGTTTTGATCTCAAAGCTAGAGCATTTAGGTAAAAGTGGAATATTATAAGTCAGAACAAAATTTGATACAAAATAAGTGTATCCCACAGGGAAAAAAAAAATATGTAAAGGTCAAGTTATTGCAAAATAGAAGAGGCATATAAGAGTACTCTTTATTTTTGCTTATTTTTCATAACTAACAAATAACTCATTCTTTTTACCTCTGACAGTAACATCTGTGCAGAAAGGTCATTTTCATTAACCTTAAGTTTGTAATTTCCAGCCTCCCTGCCCAAAGGCATTTCTGTTATTTACAATTTTTCTTAGTCTATGCAAAACCAAACAACCATCAGTGTAAGACTAATATATGTTAAATGCCTCAGGCATATTTCAATTAAGTATTAACATAGATTGGAAAATTTCCAAAACATTTAGTGAATATTACTTTCAATCATTTTCATTAAAATTAATAGCAAGTGTTAAAATGTAATATACTAGGGAGCTGGGAGAATTGAATTCTTAGCTTCCATAGAACAACTTGTAGAAAGCATTTTACCATAATTCAGTCCCACGGTATTACCTAGTCACACTAAATTTTGCATTTTGTGGGGGTGGAATAAAGATTTACGTGTAAATTAATTTTGTTTTTATACTTTTATATAGTGATTCAGGGTTTAATAAGTATTTACTAGATACCAAAGATAATGAGCTGTCATGTAAACAGGCTTAAACTCTCAAACTACATTCATCCATCATTAACTATACTTTTCAGAAATATTTCAAGTTTTCAGAAACCAGTTTATAGAGGTTAGATAAAGACTGAGCAAATTTCATGAGTATAGAAAAAAAAAAACATTGCTAAAGGAACAAAACATTGAGAATTGTGTTTGTGAAAATTTTTAGTTTTTTAAAGATTTATGTATTCATGCATACAAGAACTGAGGTACATGCCACAGGTGCAGTGGGGTGAGGGGTATTTATCAGAGACAGAGTGGGGAACAGAACAGGCAGATGTACTGAAATACACTGCTGAGGGGAGCTGTGGGTGGGACAGAAGAGGTCTGCCATGCCATGAGGGTCACTTTCCCAGCAGTGGCTGCAGATCACTTCATAGTGCTGCGCTTAAGTGCTCACTGTGCCACCAGGAAGGACTTGTGAAAAATTTTTAAATTAAAAATACGGAAGGGATTATGTGGAATATCTTATTAAAGTATAAAAGAACATCAGAAATCATAATGGCCAAAATTACTTCTCAAAATAGTACTGCATGTGGAATATAAAACTATAAAATAAAACACAAATCAGTCCTCCCTGGTGGCACAGGGATTAACATTTCAGCACTCTCAAGCTACCATCAGTCACTGAGGCATGAATTTGATCCCGGCAGGGAGCTGACCCATATGGTACAGCAGACCTCTCCTGTCTTACCCATGCTCCCCTCATCAGTACATTTCAGTTGATCCATCTGTTCTCCTCCCAACTCTATCTCTGGTGAATCCTCTTATCCCCTGAAACTCTGCCCTACATCTGAGTTCTTGTATGCACAAATAAAAGTAAGTATTTTTTAAAAATAAAACACAAATCATTGGCTTTCCTCACGTTGTGTATGTCATCTCCCCTATCCAGGGTAGTTTGTTTCTTACATTTCTTGTCTACTCTGGAAAGTCACTTTCATTCTTCACATCTGGGATAAAATGTCATTTTGCTTCACATTTTTATTTCACCAATTTTCAAGTTTAGTCAATTCTTCCTTTTGCTCCCATACCATCACACACACACTCTCTGTCTCTCTCAGCTCTTGTACACATAGCCCATTGACTGACAAAATAAATGTTTTAATATAATGAATAAATATATTGTATTAATAATTTTCAGCTAGCAGTTAAAGTAAAATTAAAGCATAACATGTTTAGGACAACACTATGTTTGTAAGGTTCAACAGCTGCCATTTGAAAAGACTAAGAAAATTTCATCAGAAATGGAAACATTTCTGGATTCATTATGTTTCAAGAGTTATTACCACAAACAGAAAAAGATGACTAATTTATATGAGGCTAAGTAGTTAACATACATAATTGGTATTTGGTATTTTGCCATGTTTGCCAATATTTTATTAGTCCTAAATGGGGAGGGTTTGCTAAATGAATAGAAATTACATTTGTACTAAGTATATTGCAATTAGTTATAAAGGCATTTAAATTAGTTTGGTAGATCATTATAAAACTCTTTTATAATAGCTTAGTTGCTCCCCATTAAGTTGTTTCCATAGTTCCACATTTAAAAATAGAAAAAACATTCCAATAATTTATCCCTTTTTGGACCTCATTTTTTGGTAAATTCTAAAGCTACTAACTGCTAGCATGATTAACCTCTCCATAGATGACTATATAGAGCAGTTCTCAAATGAATTATTTCTATAGAATTATACTTCATGTTAGAGTATATTTTTCATTATTAGAAATAAGCATTTTATCTCTGAAATATTAGAAGTCAATCAATAAATAAGTATCCTCCATCTATGGCTGCATATTGATAAGAGATCAAGAAAAAATTCCACATTAACTTTAATTAGGGCATAGAAACCTGAGCTTTTTGTTGTTTTGTTTTGCCATTTATTCTCTAGTCTCTCAAAAGTGTTGATATCTATTTCCATAAAAGTTTTTTCCAACATGAAGTAGGAGATGTTTGCTGATGATGAGATCTCTGAAATATTTTTTTTTCTTTAACTCAAAACAAAATTGTTGATATTTTTTCTGGTGACCTTAAAAGGATAATGATAATATATCATTACTAATCTATACTGTAGTTGAACTTGTAACCTTGAGATCTGATCAAAAGTTGTATGTTGCATATATGTGTCTCTGGTTTTTTGCAATGTATTTGCCTCTGGTTTATCTGTGAGGAGGCTACTTGGGGAGTTCATAGGAACATAGTTATATGGTGGTTGAAATTTTTAGGATAAAAATTATATGCAACTCAGCTACATTAAGAATAATGATGCCTAGAGAAAATGTGACACACATATTAAACAGAGATAGTCTATGATTCTTACTGAGTAGTAATGATGCCTAGCCAAGGCATCAACCTCTTGTTTGGGTAAAAATGCCAATTTTACTGTAGAATCTTAGTAATTCAAACCAACTGGACCTATATCCTTGTAGCACATGGAAAAGGAATTGTTATGGTTCACTTTACAGATTTGGATAAATATTTACTTAAAGGTTTGAAAAATAGTAAATATGGTCTTAGGTTAATAATATAACCCTAGGTTCATCACACTTTCATATGAAACCTATCTACTATATGGATATGTAACTGTTCAGATAAGCAGAACTCCTAGTGCAATATTGCTCCTGCAAACTCCATCATTGCCAACTAATGGAGTATTAGAACAAAACTTATGTACAAAAATATGCTATTTGTTTGGATAAGGTCTAGTTTGTGGAAACTAAATATATTACTCTGTGTCAGATATACTTGGTCATCTGAATTGCTCATCTCCATATTTGAATAAATGAGTAAAGGAAATGATTTATTTCTTTCCTAAATTCCAGCAGGTTTATGTCAGTTGATATGCAGCACTTAGCTGGATAAGCTGGTTACATTAATAGTTAAATAAAGACTTAAACCTCCAAACAATTGGCCATATTTATCTCATTTCCAGATGTAAAACATTCATGAGACCTATTTGAACAATTTTTGGCAGGATATTTAGAATCAAGGCTCTGAAAAGTGATACAGTTAATATGTACTGATCAAATAACACTAATCATATCTTGGGTGTCTAACCAGATCTTCTCTTTGCATATGGAAAAATATATTACTATGTGAATGATATGTTCACATATGTTATTGTTTTATTTTTTGTTAGACTATGGGGCATAATCTATCTATCTAATCTAGCTATATTTACCTTGTATAAAACATACTTATTGTATGTGAATCACTATGAAGATGTTGAACATTTGTGGGTGAAAAAACTAAAACACTGTGTACGAGTGTGAAACAGTTGTCTGGAGAGGGGCTTTACATTCCAGAACAACTTTCATTCCTAGATGTTTAAGGAGATCCCTGGGGACTAGGTTGAAGTAGTTTTAAATAGAGCCTCATTCTTTACCCGAAATCTGCCTGTCTCTGAAACCTCGAAGACTGGGTTGTTGAGATTAGACCATGATGCAAATCTACTCCCTCATTCATCTAAGGACAATTCATCCAAGAATTGTCCTCGGAGGCTCAGTGCTCTTTTCCATAAACTAATTTCTTTGAGGGAGACACAATGAAGCAAATATGAAAATACTTTATTCTTTCTCATTAGTTTTTTTTTTCTTATGGAACCCGAGGTATTAATCACAAGTCTGTTTGTTTTGAGGTGTCCTTGGTCATTGTACATCAATTATAGAGTCACGTGCTGTGAGCCCAGAGAGGAACACTGCGGAGCTATCTCTTTCTACAGTCATGGGTCTCATTGCCTTATAAGTTATGGAACTATAGCTCTTATAACTTAGAAAATGTAAGCTAATACTTAATGAAAGTACATTTAATAAATTAGCAGTTAAATATATAACATCAGAACCAACCAAAGAGATTTCAAAATAGGCCAACACAGACAAACTGACTCATATTTATTTCTGTCCTTAGGGAACTAGAATGAAAACAGAAACACATGTAAGATTATTATTCAAGATAATGGAAATTAGAAACCATAATAGCTCTTTAGTGGAAGAAAAAAAAATGTATGTAAATACTTTTTTTTTTTTTTAAGATTTATTTATTTGTACATAAGAACTGGGGTACAAGCCAGAGGCTCAGGGGCGGTTAGAGGCTTCACCAGAGACAGAGTGGGGAGCAGAACAGGCAGATGGATGAAGTACACTGCTGAGGGGAGCAGCGGGCCGGTCAGGAGAGGTCTGCCACGCCATGTGGTCGCCTCTGGGGCAGGCGGGAATCGAACTCATGCGGAAGTGGCTTTAGCTTCTCAGTGCAGTGCTTTAACCCGCTGCGCCACCAGGGAGGGCCTATGTAAATACTTTTAAACTTGACAGTAAATAGGACACATTGAGTGACAGAAAATGGCCTCAATACAAATGAAGTAACTAATGGAGAGATCTAGGAAGAATGTTTAGTTATCAAAGCATTATAGTATACATTCAAAATACTGTACTTCCCAAATCAACTAGCTTACAAAAATTCTACATCTCTCAATCATGATGAAATGGCTTTTTTAACTTCAGTAAAATATCTTTTATTAGTTTAGCACCCTGTATGAGGCCATGAAGGATTGCAAGCAGTTTAAGTTTAGGATTGATCATGTATGGGATTTTCAACTTTGTTTAACATTATTATTATTTCTATTATTAACAATAATAGAAACAGAGATTCATGTATTGTTTTTGTTCACTGGGGATTAATAGAGCTGTTTGTCAAAAAAAAGGGTAAGACTTTTTTCTGTATTTGAAGGATTGATCCTTGCATGAATGAAGGAGCCCACTCTAACAAAGGGAGTGGAACCCATGAGTTTGGTTTTACCCATTGATGAATAAAATTGCCAGCTACTGAGACTAAAAAATGGCTGAAAACATCAAGTATTCCTCTGTTGGGTACGGTAAGTTAGAGATGCTTGCTAGACATTCAGATCTTATTGAATCTTTGTAGCAGTTGATGGTGTCTGGCATTTAATCACTTCAAAAGCTTTTCTTGACTACTCCTCCTTTTCCTCTAATTATTGTTTATCAGCATTTTATTCTCCTCACCACTTGACTACTGCTTTTCTCTTGCGGCCATCTGTTTTCCTGTGTTATCAAAAACTATAGAGAACATCAACAACTGTCTGTATGATAATGACTCCAAAAAACATCTTTTTAGCACAGATCTTTCTCTGAACCCTAGAAGCCCATTGAACCAACTGAGCCTCATAATAAACATGACTCAAACTCTATTCAACAGTTTTTCTTGATATCTGTTCCTTTTTTAAGTGATTTATAGTAATTTTCAAATGAAAAAAAACTGTATATTAGACATTCTGATATGAATTATATATATGTGTGTGTGTGCATGTGTGTGTATATATATGTATAGATGTATATGCATATGAGTGTTATAAATCATTCCATCCTGGGCCCTCCCCAGTGGCACAGGGGTTAAAAGTGCAGCAGTATGAAGCTATCCACAGCCACTGCATCATGAGTTCCATCCCTGGCCAGGGAGGTGACCCATATGATGCAGCAGACTTCTCCTGCCTCACATACTGCTCCCCTCAGCAGTGTATTTCAGTACTTCTGTTTGTTCTGCTGTCTCTGTCTCTGGTGAATCCTCTCACCCATCAAAACCTCTGGCCTGTACCCCAGTTTTTGTATACATTAATGAATACATCTTAAAAAAATAATAATTCCAGGGTCCTCTTTGGTGGTGCAATAGGTTAAAGCACAGCACTGCAAGCTAGCCCTAACGGCTTTAGTGTGAGTGATCCACAGGGCGCATCAGACTGTTCCTGTCTCCATGGCTGCTCCCCTCAGCAGGGTACTTCGTCGATCTGCCTGTTCTGTTCCCCACTCTGTCTCTGGTGAGTCCTCTCAGTGCCCTTGCACCTGTGGCCGCATCCCAGTTTTGTATACATAAATAAATAAATCTTGAAACAAATCATTCCATCCTTACAACAGCTTACTGAGGCAGATTATCAATCACTTCACTTGACATATGAAGAAATTAAAGCACTTGCTACTTATGTAATTGGTGGATCTGGGGTCAGGTAAGCAATTGTCTTCACAACCTATCCTCTTATCCTTTATGCTATATATATAGCACATTTGCTATCATTTTTCACTCACTCAATTATGTCTGAATGCTTGGAGTTATTTTAGCCTTTTCTCTTTACTTAAACATTCCATATATGTTTATCAAATCCTCTTGACAGATACTGGATGCAGCTCCTTTCTTCTATCCCCACTGCTAATGTGTAACCTTAAATCTTCATTATCTTGAGGGTTTATTTATCTATAGTCAATCTCTCATCTCTGCCACAGGGCTGTAAATTAATATTTTACAAAATGTAAATCTGGTGGTATTCTTTCCTTACCAAACTTATCCATTATCTTTTAATTGATATACAATGAAAAGAATCCAGGTCAATATGGAACAGAATCCTTTGCTTCTTATTTTAGTTATGTTTGTCTGTTTAGTTCTCTATCCTTAAAAACCATATCTTCAAGCAGGGATATATACCTATGTCATAGAGCTTTATAGAGTTTTAAAAGAAAAGGCAAAACATTTTGAAGAGTGTCTTGCATATAGCAAAAAAATAATAAATTCTGGTGATAATTTATTGTTGTATTAGTGGATAAAGCAAACTTCAAACTCAGACTGGCATGCAAATCACTCATGGCTCCCATCTACTATTTAGTCTTATCTTAAATTTTTCTAATCATACATCACTAAACCCAAGAAATACTGCATGTCTCATATAGCAGTGCTTTTGGTTAACTGGCCGTTCTGCCTACAAACTTGTTTCCAAGCTTAGAGACCCAACAAAAAGTTTCTCAATAATAAATACATATTGTGGCTCCATCCTACTTTCTCCTTACTCTACTCAGGATTGAGAATGTTGTCTATGATTTCCTCTCCCTACACCACAAATTTCTCTTATTGCCCCTGTGGTATTTAAACACGTTGTTTATACATCATTCTTCAAGGTCAAAGAGTTTTATTGACCTTTATATCCTCAGCATAGAGAAAATTGTCTAGAATATAACATTAAAGATATAAGCAACACATGAAGAAGAGCCACCTAGCCCCAGGTGAGACCTAGACCACCTGCCAACATATCAGCTTTATCACAGATACATGAGAAAATCAATACAGAACAATAGCATTATCTCTTTGAACTGCAGACATGTGATAAATAATACATGGCCACTTGATATTTTAAGAATGATTTGGGTGTTTCTGTCATGACAAGTTTATTGATACAGATTTGTAAGTAAAACACCAGAAAAAGGAAGAAATTTAAACACTAGATTTTCCATGAGAACAATGTGAAAGCGACCTTGAAAGAAATTGTTTGCCTTTGTCTATAGGAGGATAAATATATTTCATGAAGGGAGTAAAAACTCACAAGATTAGGGGTTTTTCCATTCCAATTATAAAAGTTCAAGCTCTAGCTCATCACTCCTGCCTCCTCCGTTTTCTTAGCAGGCTATTGATGAGAGTCATCAGAGACTCAGAGGCATCCAGTTATTTTGTAATAGTGCAGAGCAACTGTGTGTGATGAGTGTCTGGGGCACAATGGAAGTCAGTATAGCTACATGTACAATGTCAGGATTTTTCACAACGCTTCCCAATTAACTTCCAGAAAGCCTGACTACAATATCACCAGCTGCTCACTCAATCAAATTCTACACATTTTCCTGAGCTAAATGGGGCTTGCATGACTGAATTTGCATAGGAGTTTTCTCCAGTTGCAATGTCATAACTAACTGGTGAAGTATTTGGAAATGACTTTTTTTCTGCTTTGTGGGGTATTCTCTTTGATTTTATGTCTTATCTGTCACTTTTTCCAACATTGCTTTGCATCTGTGAGGTTTGTAAATCTGGAATGAGAATCAAAAACTAGTGGTGAGAGGTAGAAGGTGAACTTCCATGTTTTCATAATTTATTAATTAAAATTTTTGCCAGATATCTGCCAGATATCTGCAGATTTATGAAAAGTATTAGGGGTAGGTTGAAAATAAGGACATTCTAAAATCATGGAATTAAATTGTAGAAGTACTCTGGAAATAAACAAGCAACCCACAAATGATGAGAGGGAGGCTTTAATTTAGGGATGGTATACAGAGAAATACTCTATAAGAAGGTGCAATTCATACTGAGACCTGAATGAAAAGAGAGTCATCGATAGGGAGACTTTGGAAAGAGAATTAAGGCAGTTAGAAAAACAATAGTGGGTCTTTTCTATGGGGAAACATTCAATGGATTCATAACTGACAGGTAGTGAGAGAAGTATAAATGAAGATGGGTACATTAGATAAGGGACAAAATGGAAGAGGCAAGCAGAGCGAATTCATCTAGAATCTGAAGACCATTTTAAGAATCTGGATTTTACATGCCATGCCATTCTATTGATTTTCTGCATATCATCAGTGTGAAGGTGAAAAGGAGATGTTGTTTATTACAGTTATGCAGGTGAAAGATGGAATATCTGGAGAAATGACAGTGGAAATGGAGAAATATATATTGATTATGCTTTATTTTGGAGGTAGAAGAGACTGAACTGGCTAGATATACTGAAGTCTTTGTGTGTACAAATTAGGCTCTAAAGCTCATTGGCACTACAGTGATTTATCATTGTGAAACCATAAATGGTACTTCCATCTAATGCAGGACCTCACATGGTATCAAGGTGATCGAATAGGCAAGGGTTAGTAGTTCTAAAATGAGCTACAGACACACTTTTTAGATGTATAGAAATGCCAAACATATAGGGAAAATAAAAACATTCTAGAGACATATAAAAGATGAAATATTTTTTCACAGGTGATGGTTATTGTATATAAGATGACTCAGGTAGGTAGCAGGAGAGAAGAAATGAGCCTAAATAAATCTTACAGATGCATATTTTAGGAAATATTTGTACACATGTTACAAACTACAATCAACTATTAGTATTTCATAAAGGAACATACTCTGAATAAGTAACTGGTTCCTATTATGCGTTAGAATAAATCAAACAAAACTTAAGACAACAGAAATTATTTATTAAGTGTAACACTCCAATTGTCAATATTCAGCAACCGATGTTGCCGATAAGTTGATAAGTTAAGTTGATATGCAATGCACATATACAACTAATTCTCATGACCTAGATCTTAACAGGCTACAAGACAACCACTTATCTGTGGATCAATTGCAAAAAAAAAAAAATATTAACTTTCTTCAGGTTTAAAAGATCATAAATAAAAATATGAATAGGAAGAACACAGAAACATATTGTGGTAGGAGAATAATATCCTCAGAAGATTTCCATGTTATAATCTCCCAATCCTGTGTCTATGTTAGTTTACATGACAAAAGAACTTTGCAGATATGATTAAGTTAAAGACCTGAAGTAGTGAGATTATCCTCAGTTGTCCAGCTGTACCAATGAAATCTCAAGGATGGTTATTAGAGCAACACAGGAGAGTCAAAGATGATCAATAAGATTTGATAGGCAATTAGATTTCAGAGAAAAGAGAAAGGAAGATTTGATGATTTTATGCAGCTCTCTTTTCAAATGAAGGATTTGTGAGATCCATGAGGAATGCAGGTAAACTCCAAAAGATGGAAAGAGTAAGGAAACAGAATCTCTCCTATAACTTCTAAATGAAAAGCAGTCAATCAACCCATTGTGCAATTAGAAAATGTTATGTTTTAAACCACTAAATTTGTGTTCTATGCTACAGAGCAATAGGAAATTTTAAACAATGATTAAAGAGAGGGGAAAATTACTACAGAAGAGTGACAATGATACAAAACTAAATTTGAGATTGAAGTGTTAAAGCACTATGAAGCATTTAAAAAATGAAACTATTAGGACTATAAATTCTATGAAGTATGAATTCTGGACTTAAATGCAAAATAAGGAAAACTTACAATGGCATCAAGTAAGGAAAAATAAGTCCACATGTAATGGGAAGCATTTAACTAAAATGTGGGAATTCACTGCTAGAAAGGTAATATTACAAAGTAAAGAATGATTTTAAAAACTGTTTAACAATGAATATAAAGTCATATTATATAATCCACATCATGTACAGTCAAAAATCCCCAGGCCTTCTGAACATGGTCACTAATACCATTATTTGGAAAATTCCACATAGTAAAATTATTAAAGGAACATTGCAACAGTTATTAAAAACAATATGAAAGCATACCATAGCTGCAAGGACAAAAGAATAAAAATTTTAAAAATACTGAAATACAGAATCCGGAAAACCTCCAAGGGAATTGTCATATTTTGTGAGGGACTTACTACTAACAAAAATTATGTATTCATATTTCCTTTCAACAGGACAGTAGTATTTTCAACATATTATTTGGAATAATCAGAGTTGAAAATGAGGTATTGACATATATTAGATATCACTATGTCCAAGAAAAATACAATAATCAAAATAAAAGGAAATGGGGATCTCAGAGTCCGGTGTCAAAGTGATCAGTAACAAAGCTACCAAAACCCACACAATACAACATCAACCTGGTCTTCCTGGCAAACAATTTAAAAGTCTAAACAAATTACAAACTCTGCCATGAAGGTGCATAAAATGTCTGTGAAGCCTGAGAAGTTTGGCTTAGACCTAGATTAGCAAAAGATGTAGACAAATACAAATAGTATATAAAGTGCATCCATCTGGATAGTTGTACTTAGAATAATGGAAAATTAGAGTGCAACTTATGAATATATAGGCCTTGAAAAACTAACATGAATAATCAGAAGGCGTGAATGAAAGCAATATTCACCAAGCAATACAACAAATAACATTATTGCAAGATTGGGAACAAATCAATACATGATTCTGAGGTACAGAAGGAGAAGATACAAAGACACTGAATGGGAAATATCATTATATGTAAATTTCAAAATTGCAGAATCACTTTAAATAGAATCCCAAGCAATAATGAACAAAGTACAGAATCTACTGTATTTATCTATAGTTTATATAAGTCAGTAATGGGAAGTATTAAGAAGAGCAGGTATAACTATCATCTTAGAAATACGCAGGTGATTAAATCCAAGATTTATTTGAACCCCAGACATTAAAGAATAGAAGTAGTAGCTAAAATAGCTATTCTTTAGTTCTACAAAACTTTTAAAGTTGTAGATAAATAAAAGTAAGTCTTGCTGTAGCTAAAAACCTTAAGTGTGATTCAATTATTGGGTTTCCAATAGATACACAAAAATGACACTTAGGACAAAAAAATGATATGAAGTAAAAAACATGTATATGTTTTATATACATTTGTATATTATTTTAAACACAAAGTTCTATAAATAACTGATTATAAAGCAAAATACCATATGCCTACTAAAACATATTTGTTGAGCTAAATAAGACTAGATTAAAATATAGCATATTTACTAGTGAAAGAGAAACAACATCTAATAAAATCAGGATGTTGGACAATAGGGCTCTTAATCAATTTGGTAATAGAGAACCCAATGTATATTCTCAGTCCCAATGTATATTCTTCACTTTCTTTCCGTTACCTCATATAAATGATAAAATGATAATGGTTTTGAGTTCTTCAAAGGAGATACACGAGCTAAAGGACATTGAAAAGGGTCATAAACAATGTCATGAAAAATTCTGAGTCATTATTACTTATCCTAATTTAACTTCTCAGTGAAAAACACTTGGAATGGACATTGAAATAATACAGATACCTGTTCAGATCATTATTTTGAACAATTACAAACATATTCCATTATTGTGGAAAAATAAGGCCTTGGATCACCAAAGTTATGAACTGTTAGAGGTGGGTACATATAGACACATTCATGAATATATACCATTTGTATATAATCTTTAGTAAAGTAAGATGTATCTTAGTGAATTTTCTAAACATGAAAAGAACTTCTGAAATCAATCACCTACTTTTTTATTATGGTTACTTGTGAGCTGTTTAATTTTGCTTTTAGAATGTGCAGCAAGTCTAAGTTTGGTGCTACGGTAGTGAATTTAAGAGTTGCATGATTATCAATGAAGAAAGTTTCTAGTAGAAACTTTCAAACAAACTTTTTTTTAGGTCACATTATTCCTAGTGCAACGATAACCTGCATAATCAACAGTGCAAAATTACTCTTTCATGACAATTACAAGGTTTTTCTATTGTCCCTAGTTCTTTTTAATTGTAGTCTTTTTGAATAAAGTGCTGGAAATGTACCTGTGTATTTTCCAAGAAATGGGAAGGAAGAAAGAGGGCCCTTCATCAAGAGTTATCAGTAATGGCAGTACAGATACCCCAAAGCCAGGGAAAATATCTGATTAATAAAATTAAATCACTTGTAAATCAGTGGTGAAGTGTCAGGTCCTTGAATAGGTTG
This sequence comes from Condylura cristata, assembly GCF_000260355.1. Lineage (NCBI taxonomy): Eukaryota > Metazoa > Chordata > Mammalia > Eulipotyphla > Talpidae > Condylura > Condylura cristata. Next base: position 58,048,596 of record NW_004567107.1, on the reverse strand, counting down.
GAGGATTTATTCTAATGAAAGAATGGCAATAAAGAAGCATTTACAACTGAAATGGAGATGGAAGTAATTAAGAGCTTCTTTGAAAATGGAAGGATAAATGAAGGAGTTGGATAAGGCTAGAGTGTTAATAGGAATTCAAAAAAAACAGCTGCAAAACATTTGTCTTCTTGATTGGCTGACTTTATGGGTTATTTTTAAGGCTTCATTCCATTGAAAACACCATGGTAAACATAAACATTTCTTCAAATTGTATGAAAATTACTCCTGTAATCATATATCAAATATAAAAGTAAGACCACATTTAACAATCAACAGAAAACAAATGTTTTTCATAGTACCAGGTTGAATATAATCCTTGAAATTGTTAATTCTTTACTAGAAGAACACAGCCTATCAGATTATTTAGAGATAAAATATTAAATTTACAAAAACTGAAATGTTTGAGGGAAGATTCAGCTTCCATTAATTTTCAATTTTATATTAAAATATGTTAGCTTAATTCTTGGCCCAACTCAAATCTTTACCCTAAAAATCTTTAGCACATAGCCACAACTCATTTGCATTTATAAATGGCATTGATTTTTCATTCATCTTTAATTTGTCTGTAGCTCATATTTCATACCAGATGTAAATGTCCTATGAGAAGGAAACGAAGTAAAGTTTCCAGTACTTGAATCCATAGGAGAAATACCAGTTAAGAATATCAAGTATCTAAACATTGCTTCCATATGACCCAGCTTCTAGGTATCTACCCAAAAGACACAAAAACACTGATTCAAAAAGATTCCTTCACCCCCATGTTTATTGCTGCTTTATTTACAATTGGAAAGACATGGAAACAGCCCAGATGCCCAAAAGTGGACGACTGGATTAAAAAGATGTGGCATAGGGTCCTCCCTGGTGGCGCATCGGGTTAAAGCACTGCACTAAGAAACTAAAGCCACTTCCACATGAGTTCAATCCCCGCCTGCCCCGGAGGAGAACCACAGGTGTGGCAGACCCCTCCTGACCCGCCCGCTGCTCCCCTCAGCAGTGTACTTCGTAGATCTGCCTGTTCTGCTCCTTTCCTGCTCTCTCTGTGGTGAATCCTCTCACCCTCCGCATCACTGGCCTGTACCCCAGTTCTCTACGAATAAATAAATAAATCTTTAAAAAAAAATGTGGCACATATACACAATGGAATATTACTCAGCAACATAAATAAATAAACACTGTCTTTTGAAGCAACATGGATGGAGCTGGAAAAAATCATGCTTAGTGAAATAAGCCAGAAAGAAAAGGAATATAATGGAACAGGCAAGAAAATAATAATAATGAACAGCTATATTCCAGAAACATTTTATGGGGAATGGAATCAAAAACAGTGGAGGGAGGGAAGAGCATTGGACTATGGTGATGGTACATGGGTGATTTGGTGTTGGGAAACCCCAGGGAATTGCAACTGAGATGGGAAAATGCACAGAAAGATGTAAAAATAAACTATTATATTATTCATTAAAAAAAAAAGAATATCAAGTACCTGAAAAATAGATCCAAGTTTGTTTAAGTGGAGGAAAAGTAAGACTCCCTAATCAAATGAACAATTCAAAGATCTGAACAATTTCAAGGGTCATATTAATTAAACAAGGAGGATATTAGGTAGTTGGCACTAATGCATGTCCGCTACATAAGCAAAACAAAACCTAAGCTTTTACGACCATAAAATGGGGATGAATAATCTTTAATAAATGGTGCTAGGAAAATTGGAAAGCCATGCATAAAGGAGTGAAGGTGCTTTGGTCAAGAGAGTGCTATGGTAACACTATACTTCCAAGATACAAACAGCAATGTAAATATATGTTACTGTAATAAAAATAATAATTAAAAAAGAACATGAAATTTGAAAAAAAGAAAACATGAAGTTGAATCACATGACACCATTCTATTCAAATCCAGAGCAATGTTTGCCTACTGAGAGAAGCACAGTAACTCAAACTTTTAACCTAGTTTTCAAACTTGTCCACAGTTTGACCCAAATATTTCTTAGCCTGAGCAATTAGGCAAGATAGAGAAATAAAAGGCATCCTAATTGGAAAGAAATGAAATTGTCTCTGCTGCTGAGGATGTGATCTTTTTTCCATACAATCCTGAGGATTTCCGTGAAAACTGTCAGGTCTAATAAACAGACTCAGTAAACTGTCAGGATAAAAAAGTCAATATATAAAAAAGCAGTTGCATTTCTATTTCTTAGTTGCATCAACTAAGCTATCTGATAAAGAAATAAGCCAAATAATTTCATTCACTATAGCATTTACAAAACAATACTTAAAGGGAACATTTAACTATGGAAATGAACTACAGGCTAAAAAAAGATGATGAAATGAATTGAACTTATTTAAATTCATGCCAAAAACAATCCCTTAAGATTAAAAAATAACATAAATGATACCACAAAGTGTTTAGGAAAAGAAATCAATAATCCTATTTGTTTTCTTGCATTGAAAACAATAATATGTTTACAATGTAGGACAAGTTCTCTTAAAATATTTTAGAAAGTGAGATCAATATAAAATAGTACAAAAAGATGAAGTCCAAAGTTTGTGGGCAATTTCTCTAATCTGATAAATACTCTGGACTCACTGAAAATTTTTAATTGAGTCTCATGCCCTGGGAAGTCCATTTTCTCATTAAACCTTAAGAATATCAAATTCTCAGTGCATATTTCCTGTATTAGGGCCAAACTGTGGAGGAGCAGAGTTTTGCATTGTGCCAAATTAACAACAGGTAAGAATATCCAGGCAGTGAAAGTGAAAGAAACTGAGAAGTGAACAATCAACAAAATAACTAAATAACTGCTATCACTCTTGACATTTCCAATCTGCAGACACAAGGGGGACACCAATTAATACCTGAAAATAAAATTTGAAAACCCACTTAAAGGATATTATATAGTAATGAAAAGACTTGTTATAGAGCCCAGAGTACCAGTAGTCTTGTGACCCAAAACAAGATGACTGCCATTATCAAGATATTGTACCTCATGCAATTAGTAGAAGTACCAATTAGTCCCTAGAAATGGCAAAGCAGGTATATGCTCAGCTTTTAAATAACTGAATGAATTAGAAAAGACAGAGAAAGAAGTGACAAGTTGAAGCATAAAGCTGTATGAAGCAGATTTAGACATAAAATAGAATCTTATTAGAATTTCATAAAAAAATAGTCTGAAAAGGACCATTTTAACAAGTTGAAAAATAGTCTCTGATAACCAGGTCTATGATCCTACATTTCTATGATTTCCTTTTCCATGTAAATTTTGGCCTCATTTTATAAAATGACATTTAATTTCTATTATGGAAGTTTTGCTGCAGCTTACAAGTGCTAATACAGAACTCTATAGTAGAATAATTATATCTTGAAGCTGAAAGAAGGGCAAACATGGTAAGACATTATGCTATAATATAAACCTGCTAGATTATAATTTTGAGAGGATATATATGAATAAAGGTAGGTCATCTGCTCTAAAAACAACAATCGATTTAAGTGGCTTAAAATAATGGACGTTATTTCTCACATACATCATGGCCCAGGCCATGAGGGGAGGGAAGGATGAGGGAGACTGCTCCATGCAGTCATCAGAATGGGCTTAAAATTTAGATTCTCAAAGTTATCTTGATTACCCAGACTTAAAGAAAGAGAAAGAAGGGGATTATATGGAAGAATTTCAGGGAGAAGTCTGAAATTTTACTTCTATATGCAACCTATTGTCTAGCACTCAGTGATCTCCTCAGAAGATTAAATGAGAGCCTGGTGCATGCACTATATACATACAGCTCAGTTCCAGGGGGAAATGAAATAAGATTTGGTGAATTAATGTTCATCTCTGTCCCAGTTTCTTTGCATCACATGTACATTTCCATCTCTTTGCTTTCACCAAAGCACAGCCAATGTTTTAGCACTATGCCAAGTAAATGATAGGTACTCAATAGATACATGCAGTCATCTTTTGAGGGACTTTACATAACAGGCATTGTATTTAGATACCTCAGTTGTTAATTATTTTATTCAAAATATTTATCTGACATTTATATGAGATCTTTCTGTGCAATGTGCTGAATATGATCTGCTAAATCCCTTGGAGTTCACAGTCTGATGAGAGAAGATATGCTGAAATAAAATAAATATAAAATAAAATAAATACAGTCTGTAAAGTTCTAAGAGTTTTTAAAAAAGGGTCTAATAGACTAGTTGGAAGGAAAAACAAAATTAGGAAATTCAGGTTAAGTTCTTTGGAAGATGTTGATTTGTTTTTAAATATCTGTTTATTTACGCATACAGAACTGGGGTAGAGGTCAGTGGTACAGAGGCAGTGAGAGGATTCACCAGTGACAGAGTGGGACGAAGAACAGGCAAACTGATAAAGTGCACCGCTGAGGGGAGCAGTAGGCGAGGCAGGAGAGGTTGCTGTGCCATGTGGGTCATCTCCCTGGCTGGGGATTGAATGTGCTGAAGCAGTTGCAGCTTGCTTTATAGTGCTGTACTTTAACCCACTGTGACACCAGGGAGGGCCCCTGGAAACCTGGAAGATGATGTTTAAATAGAGACATGAAGGATGAGAAGCAATATTGTAAAGAATCCAGGAAGAACAAGGTAGGTAAAAGACCAACAGGAGCAAAGATATTAATGTGGCAGTATGACCCTGGTGTGACAGAGGAAGAAGGAAAAGACCCCCTATTGCTTCATCATAAGTAACAAGGAGGAGAAGCTATCTGATCAGGGTGGAGATATTAAAGACCAAGCAAATTTAAGGAAAAGAGACTGGATTTTACTCGAAATAAAAGCAGTGAAATACTATTCAGCTATTAAAAAAAAAGAAAAGAAAAGGTTGATTCCTGCCATTTGCATGGATGGACCTCGTAGGTATTATGCTTAGTGAAATAAGACCAGACAAAAAGGACAAGCACCACATGATTTCACTTAGGTATGGTATGCAGAAAAAAACAATGAAGTGAAAGAAACTATAAAATCAATTAATGATTATAAGAGGAAGGTGGGAAATGCAGTAAATTGGTTAAAGGGGACAATGGTATAGTAAAGGACAAAATAGAATTTGTAGTGATTTTATTATAGCATATGCCTATGCTGATTTTCAATGATGCATATCTGACACTTACAAATATATTAACAATGACGTTATAAACACAGTGTGATACTAGACAATATATCACTAGATAAGATTATAGTTATAAGAATTCTTTAGTGTATCACCTGCTAGGCAGGTGATTTTCAAAAGAGCATTTATATATTTTAACCAGAATTTTTAGATTTTAAGGAATCTACAAAAAGATAAATATAGGTGGTTTCTCTTATATATGGAAACTAGAGAAACTATTCAAAAGACCAAACAGTGAAACTGTAAGCTGCCTCTTGGAAGCCAATCTTAGATCTGAGACACTCAGGAGAGGTGAGTGAGGGAGAGGGGGCACATGGAGGGTGGAGTGTCCCAAAGACTGGGTACTCGGGGTGGGAAAACTATGCTGTCCATGACTGGGTAGAGAAATCCTCTATTGTGAATAAACAAACAAGGGTGTTTTTATTTTATAAAAATCTGCAAAGAAAGTATTAGTCTATCTTTGAGACTGATAGTTTCAGTCATTCTCTTATCTCTGTTGGTTCCTGGTCTTATGTTGGGCTTGGCTATAAAAATTATTTACGGTATCACCTGCTTCACAGTTAATTTTCAAAAGATCATTTATATTTTTGTTTTTCTAGGAAGATCACTCACAGGATATTTTCTGCTGTACTCACAAAAAGATAGTGTGAAGGACAAAACCTTGACAATGTGCTAGAATTTATTTTTGAACCTGGAGGTTTAAAGTATAGCACTCTCTCCTCTTTGAATTTTAGGATTCTTAAAGACTGGAGAAAGTTACACTTAATTGGAAAGCTGTGAAAAATAAATACATAAAGATGTGTTGGTCAAAGAAATGAAATCATGTAGAAAAAAATCAAAATAAACTTCATTGGAGATCCAAAAGGAGCTTACTAACATAAGATCAACAGAGGTTCCATTGCCTTTAGTTGTTGTTGTTGCTATTGTTATTGTTGTTGCTGAACTAGAGAAAGAAACAATACAGGGCCAGGCCAACAGCTTGAAAAATTATCAATTAAATTTTCTCATTAGCTATATTTGGTTCCTTAATTGGCCTTTTTGACTGTGTAATTTCAAGTGATAATTATTTGTGGCATGAGCCCATTCCTATATCAACATTATCTCTTAATTAATTCAAGAAATTGACTTAACATTTTTTCTATCTTCAGACATAGAAGTAATTTGTGAGTTACCATTCCTTAGACAGCACACTCAGCAGCACTTTGAAAAATGACAGTGAGAAAGTTCAATCTCACAGACTTAAAACCACAGTAGCATTGATAATAATCTTGGAGAAGCTCTGCTAAGGAAGACTTTGGCATGAAATAGAAAGACATAGGATTATAGACTAAAGGATGAGAGGCATTAAAAAAAGACGCTAGTTCACCTTAAAGGGAGCACACCAATTTTAAGAAAGGCCAAAATGTAACCATGTGTAATTATAACGTGATTTCTTTAGT
>NW_004567107.1:57967626-58041368 GCF_000260355.1 Condylura cristata | reverse complement strand
GGAGCAGCGTGTTAAAGTACAGCATTAAGAAGCTTAAGCCACTTTCGCCATGAGTTCAATCCCTGCCTACCCCAGAGGAGATCCACATGGGTTGGCAGATCTCTCCTGACCCGACCCCTGCTCCCCTTAGCAGTGTACTTCGCCGATCTGTTGATCTGCCTGTTCTGTTCCCCACTCTGTCCCTGGTGAATCCCCTCACCCTCTGCATCTCTGGCATGTACCCCAGTTCTGTATGAATAAATAAATAAATCTTTAAAAAAAAAAGAAGAAGAAGGAAGGAAGCTGTCATTCAACCATCATAACTTTGGATTATTTCTTTAGAAGCTACTTCCCTTACTGAATGGAACTACTTTTCTAAAGCCTAGTGGACTGATTTTCCTGTCCTTACCCTTTACACAATTAACAATTAACACTTCTAATACTTACTTCTTGAGTATGTACCTTTCAGGTATATAAATAGTATACTTGACAAAAGTGCTTATGTAGCCTCTAATTGGCAGTAGGAAAAAAATGAGTCCAGAAGTTTCTTCAGAGTAATATCTTAAGGGTTGGTGTTTCAGGGTCATTTATTTAGGTAAAGGAAAAACCTAGGCTGTTTCAAACTATGTATGAAAGAATGCTCAGAGAAAGACAAGAAGTCACCCTTATATTCCTTCTAGAGGCTAGAGAACCTAAACCATAATATAATATATAAGAATAACTTTATAGTATGTCTCAAACGCTAACATAAAGTATAAAGGCGACACTTAATATACATTTTCATAAAATTGGGAATAAGAACACTGAGCTAGAAGCAAAAAAATTGTTGAAAAACTGAAAAATTGTCACGAGCTGAAATGAAAGCAGTATCATAAACAAAAATATGTATACTTGCTGAAAAGCAAGACAAAAATCTGTTATTATTAAATAAAAAAATTCATACTGCAAACACTAACAATAAAATGAGGTTTTTCCTACATGGCCATTAGAAATAAAAACTGCTAAGACTTTCTGAAATTCAACATGAAAAGCCTTAAAATGTATAGGGCTGCTAAGTCTGAATATTTACTTTTGCCATTATGTGTTGTGTGACTTTGGGCAATTTTCTTTTCTTTTCTTTTCTTTTTTTAAGATTTAGTTATGCATACAGAACTGGGGTACAGACCAGAGGTGCAGTGGTGATGAGAGGACTCACCTGAGACAGAGTAGGAAGCAGAACAGGCAGGGTCCTAGCCAATTTTCTTAATCTTTCTTTACCAGCTTCTCTCACATAAAATGGTGAAAACATGGATAAAATGAGTTAGCACCAAAAAGTATTTACAATATGCTTTTGCCATCATTTATATAATTATTTTATAATAGTTTGACTTTTCTCACACTGAAGCTTATTTTTTTTTTTGCTGTTTATATTTGTATCTTTAACTATAAAAATTAATTTTCTAAGGATAGGACATTACCACGTTAAAATTTTGGAGCTACAAAAGGCCTATTCTAAAACTGAAGTTCATAGGTTTTCTGTGAAAGTGTTATGCAAATTATTCTATCTTCTTTTTAAAAGAGTTAACACTTACACAGTGTTTCATTTTTTTGGTCACCAACATAATAATTCTAAACGAACATATAGGAAGGTAACATAAACTTTGCCTAAACATTTTCACATATTTGAATATCCTAATAATTTGGGCCTGTCAGTACTATCAAAAGTAAGGCTAATATAATGATTGCACTAATCTGATATGTGAAGACAAAGGTGATTTTAGGACCAAAGACACTGCTGAAGATCTAGGTGGTTAGAGGAGGTTGTTACCAATAAATGAAATGTTGCAATTGATGTTTATGTCCCAGTATATGCAGAAGTGGGGCACTACCCACTCTACACCATGATTCGTATGGCCACTGATAAATTACATAAAACTTTTTGTATTGCTCCAGTGACCTAAAGCTATTTAAATGCCTTGAGAAAGACATCTGTAATAAAGTTTAGGTAACACTATGTTTGAAAAAGGTATTTGAGGCATACAGAAAAAAAACCCAAAAAACTGGGATTTGTTTTGGTATGATTCTGTTTTGTGTTTGATGGGGAGTAATGAGATGTACTAGAGGAAGAGAATTTCTCCCAAGCAAAGTATTTTATTTGGCATTTGACAAATAAAGAAGGAGTTAATGACCAAAGTGTCTCCTGAAATATAAATATTTGATGTTGAAAATCATTAAATGAAATGACCATCTACATTATAAATATATCTGTAGGTCCCATATACATAGGCTGGTAGGATATGAACCCTGGAAGAGATATGTGACTAGCAACAATGTTAAGTGTTTTTTTTTTTTTTTGGCTTTTATTATGTAGATGATATCACAAACCAAAGGAAGTGATATTAAATTTGTAAAGTTTCCTTGCTAATAAATGAAGCTTGCACTCAGACCTTTTGACTTTCCAGCAGAACAGAATAATTTTTACCAGAGGTAGCTCTTTATTCTTAAGTATATACATTTGGTATGAAGATGGACACTGACTAAAATGCACACAAATTGGTACTTCCCTATTATTATTTTAAGAATTGTTTTCCTTCTTTTTCTATAATTGGAGTAGAAAGTTGCTGTATTCAGGTGTTCAAAGAAATACCTCACCTTCTTCGAAAGTAGTGACCAGAACCAAAAATTTGCCTAGAGCATCCCTTCATTTTTACAACCTTTAGGCAAGTTCACCTGATTTTAATGCCTGACCTCCCTGCCTTTGACTAAAATTTTAGGAAAGTTATTATAATGAATTATTTTTCTTCCTTCTTAGATCTAAATGTTTTTTAGATGGTTTTTGCCAGTTGTATGTATATCCAAGACTTCCTCAAAGGCCTGGGAGATATCCTTTTGAAATGTGTCAGGAAGATGAGACACCTCTCTGAACTGTAAAACTATCTTGTGTCAGGAAGATAGGAGAAAGTTTACTTTTCCTCTTGGTAAACCCAGTTAACAAAGGCAGATATCCTGAAATGTCTACATCCTGCCTTTTATTTCAGCAGAGCTGAAATCAGAGTTACGGTATTTCTCCTCTGTTACAATAGTTTTGGATTACATTTTCTCTGCCTATTTAATAAACCAGTGCAATTAACTTTGACATTATCATACTACCTCCTATTTCCACAAACCATTCTGTTCATTTTTATATAAATTATTAAACAAACTTCATTAATTTTACCTTGATTTTTTAATAGAAAAATAGTTGTTACTTAACATTATTTCCTCTTTATTTCTGTTTCATTATTCTTCCTCTTGCTTCTTACACACACACAAAAAATCACTAAATCCTACTGGAGTTGCTAATTGTAAAAGCTAAAGAAAGTATGATTTGCACAATTTTGCATCTGAAAAAACACTGTCAAATTGTCTAATTCTTTAACAGACTATTATATCTTCTCCCTTGTTTTCCTTTATTAAAGGTCTGCACAATTTCAGGCCTTTAAGAACCTTCATTTCCCTCTCTGACTTGGATGTGAAGAAAAGTAGTTCAAAATTAGTGAACCAACATCCTGAAAGATTAGGCCGACCACTCTATGCACATAATTAGAACTAATTGAATTAATCCTACTTCTAGCAAAGGAGAAAAATCAATATTATAATTAAAACTGCATTTCTGTATAATTGGATTTTCAAATGAAACCTACAAAAGGAGGAGTGGAGAATGTGTCTATGTGTAAAAGTAATTAATATTTGCATTAAGTTTATATCTTTAAAATAATCCTATAGGAATTTGTGGCAATATCTTTACTTTCATTAGCCAAAGTTCATTACAGAAGGTCCTCACTATAAATCTTAGAAACACCACCTTCACAACAAAAGGCTTTCTATCTGTTGTCACTGACCTCTCTGACCAACAGGTTTATTTCACTCATTTCTGTATTATCATTAGATTCAGCATAAAAGCTTTTAGGTTCTACTTTATATTTAACGTGTTTGATAAATTATACGCACTTTTGTTTGTTTTTATTTTGTATGAAAAGAAACCCATCTGAACAAACCTGGGGGGCTAAACAGTTGACCTACTGCTGCTTTCCCTGAAACTCAGAGCCTTTCTTTCAAGGACTTTTCCTCGCAAATGAATGTGTGGGTGGGACTCCTTTCTGTAATGTGATCTTTGAAGTGACTCACTATTTTAAAAAGTGACATGGCTGGAGCCACATGCAGAATACCACATAGTTTTATAACTCTCAGAACTAGTGATCAGGAAACAAGTTCAACAATATGTACTGTTACTGCCTTAAGTTAGGAAGATTGCTGTGTCTTGCATTGGTAGTGGGGGGGAATACATAAATAGACTAGGCATTGTCCTTAGAGTCAAATGAATTCTCTTTAGCTTGGAATAGATAAATAAGCAAGTAAGACAGGGTAGGTTATATGTCAAGTGACTAGCAAAGATATATAAGTATGCAGGTGTGATAAAATAGAGTATTTGTTTAAAATGGTTATAATAGTTGGTTTGAGTCTTAGATATACAACTTAATAACTATGTTCCCTAAGTACATAAGTCACTTGAATTATATGGACCACAGTTTTCTTATTTCTAAATTGAAAATGCTGAACTAAATTAAAATGTCTCATACATTTCTGAAACTCAAGAAAATTCAGGAGAGATGATGATATTTTGAAATGCTGTTGCCTTGGATAATTGCATGAGGCATAAAAAGCATAAGGAAAAAATTGAAAGATTAAGAGGGTCCTTGTTTAATAAGACAGAGTTAGTAGGTGTGCTTTGTTCTTTTTTTTGTCCTTGATTTTGGTCACAGAGGTGAAATACACTGGAAAATCTAAAACACTTGTAGGATGACACCTAGAAGGCTGCATTCTATACTCACTTTAAGACTCCAATCCATGAAATTCAACAACCAGAGCTATAGTTGTACAGAAACTTTCTTTGATAATGTGTAATGTATGAAAGTAGACAATTTGCATGTCTATCCAAAATCTCTCCTTCTAATTTGAATGCCAACACTTAATTTAAAATTTTCCAATACAACATGATGAATAAGTGGCACAGTTATGCATCAGTCTATTAAATTTCCTCTTCTATGTCAGTTTCTAGCCCAGGGATTAGAAAATTCATAAACTTGGGGGTCTCCCTGGTGGTGCAGGGGTTAAGTATGAGTGCTATCAAGTATCTGCAGCCACTGCAGCATGATTTGGATTGCCAGCCAGGGAGCTGACCCACATGGTGCAGCAGACCTCTCCTGTCTACCTTGCTGCTTCTAGCAGCATTGTTTCAGTCAATCCACTTATTCTGTTCCTTACTCTGCTTTTGGTGAATTCTCTCACCCCCACATAAATAAATAAAATACAACTTTAAAAAAAAAAAGAAATTTCACAAACTGCTTCAGAACCACACCCATGACGCACACTCTATGTGCCCTGTTCTCTGCTGTAGTCATCACTTAAATTCCATACTGCCATTGCAACTTTTCAGCTTTTGGCTTCAGGACAAATTTTCACTTAAATTATGTTTGGGCCTTCTTGTGAAATCCCTCCCATGCCCAATATTTGCTTCCTACCATGTCACTTTTAAAATTCTAGATGCTCATTGCACTGTTTTTACTTCTCAGTGGATAGCTTAGATGTGGGGGTAATCAGGTATCTCCAGATCAGATTTGGATGCTAGAAAGAAGAGGTACATTGCATTTTGCTAGAAGCTGCTAAAGTTTTAATGCTTAAAACAGAAATGTTCTGAGAAGACATTTTTGTTTAAATATCAATTCATGGCAACAGATAAATTGTTTCTCTATAGTGTTCCCTTTGAATTTTATGTTGGATCACTTTTTAACTTGGAGACCATTCTCTCTTGAATAATTCTTTTTCAATGTGTCACACTTTAAGATTTATTGCACCAATACATCATCAGAGTGACAGATGGACTTGATGATGTATAGCTTAATTCATCATCAAAGCAATTCCTCATTCAGGTTACATATTACATAGGAATGTTAGATATTTATGTGCTTAAAACAAATAACAGTTTTCAGAAACCTCACAGAACACTTAGCTCTCTCCTGATACAAGATATAGATGAACAATAAAATTAGCAGTGGGTCTTAATTGTAACGACTCTCAACCCTTCCCTATATAGTGAGGGAATAAACTTATATTTCCTCAGTAGGAATATTGTGCACTTGATGAAGACTATTAAAGTAATACCAAAGTATATATAATGAAAAATTAACTTCTTTCTGTCCATTAGCAGGTCTCTAATATCCTTCTCCAGAGGACAAAAGGAAAGGACTTTCAAAGGTAATATAAGGCTATAAATACACAATGTATGTATATGTATTTTACCTTTATATTTAATTAGTAACATTCATTTGTACCTAATTTTCTAGCAAGTAGTAGCAATTAAAGATTGTTTAATGTATATACAAGGAGGATATTGTTATTCTTTGTGGAAACAGTGTACATCCTTCTATTGTTCTAACTATAGCCTAAAGAGAAATAATCACTTCTTTGTAGAATATTCAATTTTCTTATTTAATGGAAAAGTCTAAACTAAAACAATAAAAGAAGATGAGGGGGAAATGGAGATATTTTTAACTTATATTCTTTATATATTATAGAGCAATCTGAACCTTTTTTATGACAACAAACTTTTCTATTGATTTATGAATTTGACTCAAGGAAATATTCTCATTATCTGATAAGGGCTTTGCACAAACATTTACTTAAGTTAATTTTAGTAAAGGTGATAAAAATATATACTTATGTAAGCAAACCAAAAATGGGCAAAGAGAAGAGGAAGAAAAGAAAGGAGTTGAAGTGTGATTAAGAGTATAATATAATTTGGATTTTCCTGATGATGCAAGGGATTAAGTATTGGCACTATGAAACTATCAGCAGGGAGCTACCCACACAGCCCAGCAGACCTCTCCTGTCTTGTCTCCACTGCTCCCCTCAGCAGTGTATTTCAGTAGATCTGCCTATTCTATTCCCAACTCCGACTCTAGTGAATCTTCTCACTCCCCCACCCCGACAGCTCTGGTCACCCCAACTCTTGTATGCATAAATAAATAAATCTTTTAAACAAAGAGTATAAACCACTTTAAATAATAGAAATAAAAGAAATTCATAAAGCATGGAAACATGTTTATTGCTATCTTTATTTTTACTATCATTTTGTTTACAAAATTTAGCTTTAGTTTATGCCATGAATTGTCAAATCAGCTATTACAGGAAAATGGATTTTTATATATTCTCTCAGTTGAGACTAGGTAATGAGGAACATGAAAATTTCTAGCATGGAAAGTTTCAGATTTGAACCCAAGTTGGATTAAAGTTAGCATATGGATAATTAGGCTAAGATTTGTTTAAAATCTCCTCATAAGAGAATAACAAACTATCAAGTACTACTGCAGAGCAAATTTACATCACTGTGTGTGTGGGAGTGTGTATAAGCATGCCTGTATTTATTTCTAAATCACAGCTCTCTTTTCTCCTTTCCACTGATTTTTTTTCCTTCTTTTTTTAAGATTTATTTATTTGTACAAGAACTGGGGCCTAAAACAAAGGTGTGGGGTTATGAGAGGATTCACCAGAGTAGGGAGCAGAATATAAGTGGATCTACTGCAATGCACTGCTGAGGGAAGCAGTGGAAGAGACAGGAGAGGGCTGCTGTGCCATGTGGTTTCACACTCTGGCTGTAGGTCAAACTCATGCCACAGTGGTTAGAGATAGCTTGCTACCACCAATACTTAACCCCTGTGCCACCAGGAAGGGCCCAGCTCTCTCGACTGTTTTGATTATAAATTTTTAGTAAAGATTTATAAGATTTGAAGAATTTGTGGGAAGAACTTAATTTGGAGAGAATGGGATAGAAGACATTTCATATCCAGGGTGGAAGAAGTATGATGATGATGATGATGATGATGATGATGTAGCCTAGAGTGAAACTGGGCTGCCTGTCAGTGGGTCCTCACCCACACACTTAAAATTTAATTTTCTGAAGAAACACACTAAAGGGTAATAGGTTTACTACAAAAAAAAAAAAAAAAAGGAAAGGAAAGGAAAGGTAAAGGAACAACCCAGGGAAAGAGAGAGGGATACAAAGTAACTGGAATATCTTACCAGTTAGGCTAACTTGGAACTGTAGTCACAAACTAACTGATAGCCCCCAATCACAGGTCTGAGAGCCATTACCTCTCCAGAGCGACAGTTGGAAAACCACTCTCTATTTATTCCCCAAAGCCCCAGAATGCCTGCTTAGCTCCGCCCTTGGGTCCTCGCAGTTCTCTCCTTGGTACTGCTGAGAGTTGTAGTTTTCCAATCACTGGAGTAGGGGGTGAAATCCAGAAAACTGGAATAGGGGTGTAGCCTACGGAATTCTGCAGAGTTCCTTTAGGACCTCCTTGACATCATTATCAGCACCATCACTATTATTATTATCATTACTATTGAAACAGTGCTGTATATGATTTAGAGGTATAGGGTCACAGTCTTCAAGTGTGTGTTACCAAATCACACCCACCACATAGGTAGCCATAGTTCTCTCCCATAGACTTATTCACCCCTTAAACTCTGCTCTCCTGCTTCTTGTCCCTCTCTGAAGCCTCAATTCTACTGTCAGAGTTCTAAAAGTTGTTTTACCTTACCCTTTGTTTTTTCTCTCTATATTCCATATTTTCTATAAATATTCCAGTATTTGTCTTTCTTCTGACTTTTTCTTTTTCACTTAAAATAATCCCTGCTAATTCCATCCATGTTACTGCAAAGAGCAAGAGTTAATTTTTTTTTATATAGCATAGTAGTATATTCCCCTTTTTCCTAATCCAGTCATCCAATGTATGTATACCTATATTAAAGCACTATTTATAGGACTAATGTTATGGAAACAATCTATATGCACAAAGACAGGGAGCATCATTCTTGAGAGTAAAAGTTGTTAAGGTGGTTGTACTTTAGAGGGAGCATTAGAATTGAATTACTATATGTCTGAATCTTCCCTTTACTGCAGTTATTTCTAAAAGGGATAGGTAGATATGTTAGAAAGCAGAGTGATTTATTTAAAACAATCATATAGTGATATAGACACAAGAAGTGATTCATATAACTTAAGACTAAAGAAAGAATAAGCAATGTTATTTTAAAAATCATCTTCTGATGCACTAACCAAAATGTTATTCATATTTAGCAATGATGTGAAATTTATAAAAAATGAATTTAATTGATCTATAGTTTACATTTATTAATTAAAATGCTTATAAAATTAACAATATATTTATTAAATATTTCTTACTATAAATAGAATATAAGCACATCTACTTGCTTATAATAAAAACATAAAACAATCATTTTTCATATTATAACTGAGTAAGAGAAAATATTTCTGTGTACTAATACAAATAAAAAATTTTTGGAGTCATAAGCCATTCATTCTATTTGTTTCAGTCACTTCATCCTTTGTTTTTATTATATTAGGTGTTACCAAATATTATTGCTTTAAAATGTGCCTATCAGACCTTGACAATCCATACAAATTGACTTAGCAAAAAAGAAATTAGCAAACTTCAGTGTTTCAGTTTCATCCCTGGTTAAGGAAAAAACTAGAATGAGCAGAAGAATACAGTTTCCATTTCTGAAATTGCTATAGATTCTAAATATGTTTGAAATGTCACTGCACACTGCTTACCAACCTGTTGGTACCAAGTGAAGTTGAAATTATTAATGAAAGACCTTTGCCAGAAATTGCTAGTGGTAGTGAAAAATACCTTTCCATGAGTACAAATGAACGTGCATTTCTGGAATCTCATATCAAGTGACAAATGTCCTACAATGCTGGTGGGAAAGATAAAAATAAGGAAGATAGTGGAAAATAACACTCTGCTTAACTACTTTCTATTTGAACAACAGAATTCTGGGGAAGAAGAAAAAAGATAAAAGGAAGATGGGGAGAAAAAATATAGGTTGTAGAAACTTAACAAAGGGCAATTAGCAATAAAATGTCATGGAAAATGCAAAGGAATAGAGATAACTTAAAATTGCAATTCAGAAGGTATTGAAAAACTAAATAGAGAAGAGCATAAAAACACATAAGCATAAATATCCTTAGCTTTTTGGTGAAAATTGCTGTATAGTAGGAACAAATAAACTGGGAAAATGTAAAAAAAAAATACCAGTCTCTTAGTTAAAAAGACCTTTCTTCGAAGAAGAAATGCAAATAGCCAACAAGCATATAAAATTTTTTTCAATATCAGTGGTTATCACAGAAACGCAAGTCAAAATTATAATGAGCTACCACCTCACACCTGTGCCAATGACCCATTTAAAACACAACAGAAAAAACAAATTCTTGCAATATATGCTCCCATTCTGTTTGTGGGAATACAAACTGGTTCAGCTGCTAGAGAAAACTGAGTGGAGGATCCCCAAAATACTAAAAATGAACCTACTATACGAATTTTATTCTTAGTTATCTACCCAAGGAACCCAAAAACACTCATTTGAAAGGAAATCTACATCCCTATGTTTAATTGCAGCACAGTTTACAATCACTAGGGTATGCAAACAACCTAGATGTTTCAACACAGATGAATGGATCAAGAAAATATGGTATATATACACAATGAAATATCATCCTGCAGTCAAAAAGGTAAACTCATCTCTTTGCAGCAACATGGATCGACTGGAAGGAGTATATTGAGTGAAATAAGTTAGAAGAAATAAGGTATGTATTGATAATTTCACTTATATGTGGGACATAGAGAAAGTGAATACACTGTTAGGAAAAAGACAAAACTTGCAAGCTAACCATAGATCTGAGGCATATAGCAGGGAAGGGGGAAGGAAAGGGTCAAAACAGGGGAGGGAATAGCATAAATAAATGGGGAGCTGGATCACTGTTTGGAGAACTGCAGGGACTACACCTGTATACTGTTAAAAATTAGCAACGATATCAGAAAAATAGTTAATTCTCTTCAGTATAGACACTACTTTAGCAGAATTTTGCCTGTTTATATCCTGTCATTATTTGAAATGAATTTTGAACTCAATGGCAAACACGATGGATTAAATACCCATATATACTCAGTGACATTATTTTATTAATTCAGTTTTATCATGTTTTGGAGAGTTGTAAGTATGCTTTACTACTACTTCTTTTATGCTTGTTATAACACTTGAATATAGGATACTGTGATACCTAATAATAGCTATTTAGTCTTTATTTTTTCATGTTTCAGCATTCTAAAATACACTTAAAATGCAACTTTTGGGCCCTCCCTGGTGGTGCAGCAGGTTAAAGCACAGCACAAAGAAGCTAAAGCCACTTCAGCATAAGTTTGATCCTTTCCTGGAGGTGAATCACATGGCACTGCAGATATCTCCTGACCTGCTCGCTGCTCCCCTCAGCAGTGTACTTTGTCAGTCAGCCTGTTCTGCTCCCCACTCTGTCTCTGGTGAATCCTCTCACTACCCTTACACCCCTGGGCTGTATCCCAGCTCTGTATGCATAAATAAATAAACCTTTAAAAAATACAACTTTCTACAATAAACCATTATCAATCACATGATGTCTTAAAGTTAAGCTATCTTTTCTACAGATATAAAACTATGTATTTCAGAATTCCTATTCAGGTTATTTTTCTCTTACTTTTGAAAATGTGGGAACCAAAAATAAATACCATAGAAGAGAAATAAGAGGAAATGTAAGGCATGACTGAATAACCTGAAGACAGGTTACCAAGCCAGAAAATACATGATACATTCAATCACTCTATCTGAGAAGGAAAGGAAATCTTAGAAGAATTTCATTTTGAGGGAGGGAAGCTGATAATTTCTGAAGACATTGAAAGCTCAAAGTTTGAGAGAAAATGCTATTTGCAAAATTTTGTAGAATATTCAATAGACTTGTTAAGCTGACCAAATTCTGTTACTAAATTCAACTATTAGGAATACTTCATTCAAGATTCTAAAATGTTTCTGGAATTTTTGAACCATTTTTCTGTCATCAGCTTTTCTAGGGAGAGTTATGAATCATTTTAAACTGAAACTCAAGTTTACCTAATTGACAGTATTTCAGATTATTATAACATATATTTATAAAAACATTTAATTTCCAAACATTTCACAATTGCTTGAGAGTTCATTGTTTATACAAAGTGGTTTTTATGTTTGGTTTTCAATTTAGTTATTTTCCAGTTTGGGAACCAAAGTTATTTTGATGAAAATCTTGCCTTAAAATGACACTGAAAATACAGCATCATTAATTATCAACAGAGATTTGCAATTCTTCAAAAAGAACCAAAAGAACGTTGCAAGAGATCTAGTGAGTGGGTAAAACTACATACATACTAGCTAATAGCTGAACTACAGGAATGGAAAGTAGTTTACACTTCTATTGTGGTAGTTTCAGGTTAAAATATGTAAATTCTGGACTTCATGGAAATATAAAGGCGAGGGAGTGGGGGTAAGAGTTTTGAGTTATGACATTACCTTAATGACTTTGACAATCTCTGATTTAGTCTATCTTAAGAAAAAACAAAAAGGAAAAAGAAATAACCCTTTATTCACATAAAGAATACATTGCAAGGATAAATTAAACTATTTCTATTCATAATATTACTGTGGTTTTGGACAAATGGTGCTATATAAATGCAAAGTGCTATTGTTACTTTTATAGAGACTGAAAATAGTGTACAGAGAAATGAGGATTGGGGAGAAATGAAATGTTTATGTTAGCTTTATTTCTGAAGAGAACTATTTTGGTAATATGTAAGCTTAATCACACTTAATCTTTCCTACTCATAATTCAGAACACATTTATCTTTGTTCACACAGCCAAAAAGTCGTTTGTAGCATTTGCTTGGGATCTTGATCTGAAGCTTATGAAAATGCCTCTGTTCTCTTCACCAACAGAAGGAATTATATAACAAATTGAGCATTTGAGCTATCACAATTCTGTGTGATTTCCCCACAATGCTGTTGTACACCTCTTATCTGATTCTGATAACTCAGGGACAACTTAACACATTGCATTTATCTTTATTGTGATTTAATTTTGAGCACTCAGGACCCTGAGTGGAAGAAGAACCTGCTAGAATTTCAAAGTCTAGTTGCCCTTCTTGTAAACTGGTTTTTTTTCTGTTAAATACTTGGAAGATATTCACCATGATACTCAATTGTATACAGTCTTGTTTTAGCTACCCTCATCTCAGCTGTTGTTAAATTTTGACCCTAATTCTTCTCTCATGTGATGCCATTTCTTAGAGCAAAATCTCCATAATGATATCAGAGTTCAATAAACTAAGATTAGCAAATGTCCACTGGGATCACTCCACAGGAGTCCTCATGATCCTCTGTGTTCACCAATGCGGGCTTTCACCAAGGTTTCTATTGCTTCTACACCTGAGGTAAAGGAGAGCGGAAATTTTTGTGCAAAGCTTGTCACAGATTCTTGTCAGGTTGTAAAACAATCTTCATAAGGAAGAAAACTACATACTGAAAAGACAAAGGGTCTAGATATTGGAGGAAAATAGCTAATCTTGTGACAAGTGGTAGGAAGTACAGCAAGCTGAAATTCAAGAGATGTGACATCTCATAGTACTGGCATTGGAGAAACTGGATAACTATTAACAAATTACTTGTATTTAATTCTCTGTATCCTTGATACACTATGGAGGTTGCCTAGATAATTTCTCAACTGCTAGTCTGACATCTTGCTGGTTATACATTAAATGAATGTTTTTTTTTTTTCTAAAAAATCATCAAAGTAAAAGTTTATTTTTTACTTCAAATCTCCAGAGATACATGAGTTTATATCTTATTTTATATTTCCTTTTCAAATTTGTAAATTGGAATGTTATATGCATATTCAAAGCTAGCTTTAATAATGCCTTTTAATTGCTCATTTTCAAAAAAGTACAGTGCTACAGTGCAGATGAATTTATCTAACTATAAGGTCTCAGAATTATGTTTAAGACTCCCATGGTAAAAAGGGGAATTCGTATTATTAGAGCCACATCCAGATTAGCAATATACTCATTTTATGAATGGCATAGAGCCAAGAACTTGGGATAATATCTGCCCTCTATGATCATTCAGTAGCAGGTGAATTCGTTGATACAAAGTTGCTTGTAATTGATAATTTTCAAACTACAAAAATGGTGATGTCATACAGTTCAACTTGTTAAATTATTTACACTCTATGGCTATATATAGTTAAACAGAAATAAACCTAAGTTTGGATATGAGGCAAATTCTCTTATAATGTTTTCAAATAGCTTGATGGCTGCTCCAGCTTAAAATGTGATATTTAGTAGGTTTTCTTTCTATGAAATTATTGCATGTTAGAAAAACATTTTTTCTATCTTAAAGATATCTCTGGAACATGTATATAAAATACCAAACTTCTTAAAATAAACTGCATTTCTAGAAACAGTTTTATTGTGATTATTTTATTAGATAATTTTATTGAAAAAGATAGCAGGCCCTTTATATGGTGCATAATGATTAGGTGAACTTAAATATTTTAAGTACTTTATTACCTGTCTTAAGTTTCTGATTTCAGCACTTAAAACAGAAGGGTAGGGTTTTTGATGATGCTCTAAAGTCTTTGAGAGATACAGCCATTCATAATTTTATAGAAAAATTCTAACAACTCTATTTCAGGTATAGATCTATTAGTACTTCCATGCATGACAGTGAGCAAATCACTTAAACCTCCTGATCTTTATTTTCTCATTTATTAGCAAAGGGAGTGGTATTTGGTGATCACATATTTTCTTTAGCTCTAAAGTTCTAAAAATATATGCTTTTTTGAGATGGATATGAATTTTCCATTACTAATAACTGTGTGGTTAAATTCTCCTAGGACAGCCCTGTCTACTCTCTTTTGTCTCTATCATTTGGTTTTACTGTAAGAAACAGAAGGATCAATATTAAACCTTTCAGAATGAACTAATTTCAGTCCTCACACGTGACTTAAATTAAGAAGAAAATACACATTTGCCAACTTATTTTATCCTCATCTTCATGAATTAATGTTAATAATCACCCAGTTTCCCTTTGCTAAATATTATAACCAAGTTTCTCAGCATTTAGTCAAAAAATATTTCTAAGGGACTGACTCAACATTTTAAAAGTGTAATAAGACAGATAAGTATATTTCCTTAGATAGGACTCTTACTCTTCTGTGTGCCCCCACCTACCAAAGTTTCTATTTTATACAAGTGTAAGGGGTGCAGCCCTTAACCATGTTATGCTCTGTTTTTCTTTTGTCTTTCCCAACAAAATATGATTTTATATGCTTAACTTTTCTGATGTAACATCTTATTTGACATTAAATGATTCTTGAAAATGTAACACACACAATCCTACTAATCTATTAGTGATTGCCTTACTTCTCAAGAGTAAATTTAAAAAGGAAAATACTTAATATTTCATGATAACAGGATTTAATAAAATATAGATTCCTATATTGGTTCAATCATATGCTTTTATTCATTATCTGACTTCTACTGGTTGCTCATACTTTGACTTAACACAGAAAAGCTTTTAGTATCAAGTAGTTTCATAAAGTGAATTGTCTATTCTCTTATATTTAGAGTTATGTTTCAATTTTAGTAAGCATATAAATCATCCAATAAAAAGAATGCGGGTATAAGAAGGAAAGACCCAGTGGGAACTATTACCTGTATATAATTCCTTTAGAACCAAATGTGCTCATTTATTTTCAAATATGAAGTTCAGATCCAAAAGCCATTAGCATTAGTTTAGTTACAGTCATAAATTGATATGAACTACAAAATATAAATTATGCTCTTGAGTTAAGTTACTGATTTAATATTATCCTGACATTTCCTTATTACATTTTATAAAGAACAAGATATATTAGGGTAAGATCTAGCTTTAGATTAACATAGCACAGTTATCAGGCAGGGACCCTTATTTTACATTAAAGATCACAGGAAATAGGAAACAGACTAGATAAGCCAGCTAATAATGACCTGTGATATATCCTCCTCTACCCTAATCTAAATACATAAACATAAATGGCACTTAGTTCCCAAAAGAAAGCAACCAAGAGGGAACTTCTAGTATACTTAGTATGTTTTAGCTACAAGTAGATGAGAAGTAATACAAATTACTTTAGGGGGAAAAAAGATATTTTCTCGTGTAACTAATAAGTTTAGTAATACAATTGTCTGTGAGGCTCAAAAATATAATTTCTGGCTCTGACTCAGAGCTAAGCATCCTGAATTTATTCTGTAGACAGAGTCCTTTTATGTCCCAATGCCCTTATTCATATTCGTAAGTCATGAAAAAATAAAAATAAAATTTGGCTCTATCAAAAATGTCCTGTAGAAAATACACATTGGATTTATTTTTTTTTCCTGGTTGAAGACAGACCATTGAGACATGAAAAGAAGTTGAAATTCTTCAAGAGTAAAAAACAAACAAACAAACAAAAACCCAAAAAACAGAAAGCTTCTATGAACAAATTTAAAAATGTACTTTCCCCTTTATAATTGAAACAAAAAAATAAAATACTTAGGAATAAACCCACAAAAGAGGTGAGAGATCTACAGCAAGAAAATTATAAAACATTGTTAAAAGAAATACAAGACACAAAGAAATGGAAAGACATCCCCTGCCCATGGATCAGAAGAATTAATATCATTAAAATAATCATTCTACCAAAAGTGATATACAGATTTAAAAAAATCCCAATGGTATTCTTCAAAGAACTGGAAGAAATATTGATGAGATTTATATAGGATAAAAAAAAAAAAGCAAATAGCCAAAATTCTCCTGACTAAAACAGAAGAGAATAGAGGCATCACACTCCCAGACTTCAAGCTATACTACAAAGTCATAATAATAAAAAACTCATGGTACTAGAACAATAATAGACATACAGAGTAGTGGATTTAAATAGGAAACCTATATATAAAGCCACAGGTTTCATGGACAGCTAATCTTTGACAAAGGACCAAGGAACATGCAATGGGACAAAGAAAGTTTGTTCAACAAATGGTGCTGGGAATACTGGGAAGCTATATGTAAAAAAAAAAAAAAAATGAAGCTATATCACTACCTTGTACCATGTACAAAAAGCAACTCAAGGTGGATTAAAGAACTAGACATAAGACCAAAAACCATAAAATATCTGGAAGAAAAGGTGGACGAAACACTACATGTCATACACCTCAATAACACCTTTAAAGATACAACACCCAAAGCAAGGATAGTGAAGGAAATGATAAACAGCTTCTATACAGCAAAAGAGATATGACATAAAAACACAGAGACATGCCACTGATTGGGAGAAAATTTTTGCACACAATACTAATGATAAAGGACCAATCACAAAGATATACAAAGAGCTGATAAAATTTAACAAAAATAAAGTGAGCAACCTCATCAAAAAATGGGCAGAAGAGCTAAAAAGAGACCTCTCCAAAGAGAAAATGCAGACAACCAACAGGCATATGAAAAAATGTTCAACTTCACTTGTAATAAGGGAGATGCAAATTAAAATCACAATGAGATATCATCTCATACCAGTGAGAATGACACATCTTAAAACAACAAGAAACAACAAATGTTGGTGTGGAGAAAAAGGAACTCTCCACACTGCTGGTAGAATGCAAACTGGTACAACCACTATGGAAAGCTGTTTGGAGATTTTTCAAACTGCTAAAAATGGAGCTTCCATATGACCAGCAATCCCACTTCTAGATATTTATCCAAAGGACACCAAAAAAGTGATCAAAAAGGATACCTGCACCCCCATGTTTATTGCTGTTCTATTTACATAGGGAAGACATGGAATCAACCCAAATGCCTAAAAGTGGATGACTGGATTAAAAAGATGTGCTACAGGGCCCTCCCTGGTAGCACAACAGGTTAAAGCACAGCACTAAGAAGCTAAAGCCACTTCAGCATGAGTTTAATTCCCGCCAGTCCCAGAGGTGATCCACATGGCACAGCAGACCTTTCCTGACCTCCCACGGCTACCCTCAGCAGTGTACTTCATCAATCTGCCTGTTCTGCTCCCCACTCTGTGTGTGGTGAATCCTCTCACTGTCCCTGATCCCTGCACCTTGGGCCTGTACCCCAGTTCTGTATGCATAAATAAGTAAATCTTAAAAAAAAAAAAAAGATATGGTACATATATACAATGGAATATTACTCAGCAATCAAAAAGATAAACCTGTGCCTCTTGTAGCAACATGGATGGAGCTGGAAGGGATCATGCTTAGTGAAATAAGCCAGAAGGAAAAATAAAAATACCAGATGGTTTCACTCATAACAGAGTGTAGGGGATCAGGAGAGAGAAAAAAAAAAAAAGCACTTGTAATAAAGAAAAAAAATGAAAAACAACGAACTATATACCAGAGACATTTTATGGGAGTGGGAGGAGAATGGACTCAAAAATGGGGTGGGAAGAGTAGAGTGGACTGTGGTGATGGCACACAGGTAAACTGGTGGTGGGAAGTCCATGGGGATCACAGCTGAGATGATAAAGCACACAACATGAAGAACTATGTAATAAATAATAATAATAAACTGTACTTGGCTATTACCTTTGACCTTAGATTACTATCTGAGTTACCCAAACTCTCTTACACAGATTACTATTTACCATGATGTATGAATCAATGGTCTATATGGGAAAATGTAAGTTTCCCGTAATCGAATAATTTTGTAAAATATATACTTAAGGGCCCTCCCTGGTGGCACAATAGGCTGGGATGCAGCACTGCATGCTGGCTGCAGCAGCTTCAGTGTGAATTCAATCCTGGTCCCAGGAGGTGACCCACATGGTGCAGCAGACCTCTCCTGACTTGCCCGCTGTTCCTCTGAGCAATGTACTTTGTCGATCTGCCTGTTCTGTTTCCCTGCTCTGCCTCTGGTGAATCCTTTCACCACCCTTGAGCCTCTGGCCTGTACCTTAGTTCTGTATTCATAAATAAATAGATCTTTTAAAAAATTTACTTATAAGGATATTAAAATTCGTTTATTTCCTATCTTATTATTTACTAAGATGTAAATATGACATCAGATTCTGAAGGAAGGAGAATATATTCATATATAGGAAATGTCCAAGAATCAGTTCAATGATATTTAAATACTCTAACCCAATTAGAGAATATAAAAAAGAGGGTAGAATTTGTGAATACATAACTGTTGTAATAGCTGTTGCTATGCTGAGAGTGTCCACCCATCAAAATTTCTCTGCTGCACATTTCTAGTGAGAATTATAATTTCTGTGAGTAGACCTCTCTTTCCCAATCCTCATCCATTCATATAGATTACATACCATATTACTTCTTGCACTTACACAATACAGTCCATGTAGGACTCTGCTAAACCTATACTCACTAATAGTGGTGGTCAGATGGGCTACCTTCTTAGTTGTTTATCTAGTTAAGAGAACTTTTATGAATTCGCGGAGAGCTTAAAACATGCTCTCTGAAGTATGGGAACTTTGAAAATTGGATCCTGACTCAATGTGAAAAAAAATGAAAGTTGTTTGAGGCAGCAAAGGACACTATATGGGGAATGACAGCTACACTCAGTTTATCAAATAAGGGGCATCCATGTGTTCCTTGTGAAGAAATGGGACCCTACAGGATAGAGAGATTTCCTATCCTGGGTATTCTTGAACCCTGAGTATTAGAGCTATTTGCTTGGACAGAATGTCCCAGAAGTTAGAAGATGGGTTTGATTTTGGAATACCTAGAAACTACAGACATGGATATAAGTGGCTAGTAGGAATTTGCTGGATTTAATAAGCTTTTACCAAGATTTTTTTTTTTTTTAATCTACTTTCAAGTACTTGATACCCTAACAGCAGTAAAGTTCTACTAGGCTTAACAATGTACTTTGTGTTTTTAAATGTTTTGTTCCTAAGTCCTTATCTAGCTTCCATTCATCTGCAGGTCCTGAGAGGGATCAGGAACTGGGGTGGAAGAGAGGCAGAAGAATAGTAAAGTTAATGGGATAATTATGCCTTTCCTTTTAGTCTGAAATAGGCTTGGGCTGGGGTTGGAAATAAGATAAATACTAAATTAAGCTCTCTATTTCTATTTCTAGCTTGGAATAAACAATCTATGTATCGAAAGTATTTTTTGCTGAAATGAAATTCTACCAGTAGGTAATCATTACTGAATAGTAATCAGTGGAAAAGTAACAGGTTTATTTAAGTTTATGTTCAGGAATTATGTAAGGTTAATTTGATTAAATGCATTTTAAAGGGACAAATAATACTGTATTTGTGCTTTGATTACATCAATACTGCTGTGTTTTAGCATACCAAATACACAAAAATAAATGTTTCTAGTATTTTATTTGTTTCAATAGTAACATTTTCAGGGCTGTTCATAAGCTAATTAGCTTGTACAGAACCAAAAAGTTATAGTAGGTTGCATAATATGAATGATTTGACTCTGGAACCGCATTTTCACAATATATCTAAAGATCTCACATAATACAATATTGCATAGGTTTGTACTTGCGAAATTCTGTGGCACAGTAGTATATACATCATGAGTAATATACAGTACAGTACTGATGTTATAGAAGAAAATGGTGAATAGCCACTTCTAGGGTTCTCTAAAACTTGGTAGGATAATTAACAATCACTAATGGAAAAGTATGACTTATCCAAATGAAAATATCTGTTATATTGGAAAGCACAGAAACTCTGCAAGTCAAAACAATATCTATATTTTTCCAAATCTATGAAAGTGCAATTAAGCATAGAACATGGAAGAGAAGTGATATAATTATGAAAGACTAGACTAATTCCAATATTATATGGAGGAAGCAGAAGCTGCTTTTGGCATGGAGAGAGCACACATTATCTAAAATGCAAATTTTAATAGTGATAATGGGTTTTCCACCGTATGGATAGTCACTAGAAGCCTCCTCCAAATTAAAAAAAAAAAAAAGGAATAAATATACATTCTCAACCTGACTTTTACAAATCCAATCTCTCAGAGGTGAGGGGAAAAAAGTAATCAAAGTTAAAATGGAGCTGTGTCTTTAGGGAATAGTAGAACTGATTGTTAATTTGTAACCTTGGGGAAATGAAATTACATCTTGTTACAGTCTACACGACATTGAAAAAAATAGATGCAGAGTATAACCAGACAAACATCTTAGATTTTAAGAATACAGTTTTTGGAACATTGAAACCAATCAGGATAATAATTTTCCAGTATGAAATTCCAGAATGGTCAATAACACAAAAGTCCATCCAGAAAATTTTCAAAAACAAATGAATTCTGACTTATCCCTCCAAGAAAATAAAAGATATCTAAAGGAATTTATTGTTTACTGAAGAAACTCTCTACCTTAGATTTAAAGGGAACATAACCAAACTACACATAGGAAACATAAATGTCTAAATATGTGTGATATTCATACACTAGTTGATTCAAAGGGTAAAGTAGCGAGTGAGCTCAGGAAATCATAAAAACTAAACTTAAAACATAACTTGTAGAGTTGTGATCATGAAAGCTAACTTCAGCAAACAATCCTTAATTTTATTTGCTATAAGGAATACTAATGGAGTAACTAACAAAATCTATATAGAAATACAAACTGATAATAGTATAAAATTTTGATTTTTTTTACTTTGATAATTATAGCAGTTATATCAGAAAATATCCTCATTGAGTCTATTGAGGTATCTCACATAAAAAAAAATCAATTTTCCTGTGTCCACAATACTCAAAAGAGGAAGTTTCAAGCAAAAGTAAAAAAAAAAAAAAAAAAAAAAAAAAAGACTTGTTTCCACCTTGAAATACTAAACACTGTTTCTTTGTTTCTTTCTTTTTTCATTTTCAGTCACAGTTATTGGACCTTGGGAAATCCCTTCATCATGAAGAATTAAGACTGTCTTAACCTAAAGGGATCTGTCTCCCATTCCTTCTATAATTTCTTTGCTATTGTTCTGTAATTTTTATAAAGCTATTGAATATTCTAAATTTTGTCTCTATGTCTTATCTTTCTTCTACATTTTTTTTCCCTTTCACTAGCCTAGGATTTGTATTCCAGGTTAATACTATTTTTTAAAATATATGTTCTGCAGGCAATTTATGATAAATAAGAATAATGAGATTTTTAAAAATTTCCTTTATAGGCCCCTCCCTGGTGCCCCGGTGGGTTAAAACACAGCACTAAGAAGCTAAAGCCACCTATGCATGAGTTCGATTCCCGCCTTCCCAGGAGGAGATCCACATGGCCAGGCAGACCTCTCCTGACCCGCCCGCTGCTCCCCTCAGCAGTGTACTTCGTCAGTCTGCCTGTTCTGCTCCCCTCTCTGTCTCTGGTGAATCCTCTCACCCTCCACATCTCTGACCTGTACCCCAGGTCCATATGAATAAATGAATAAATCTTTAAAAAAATTCCTTTATAAGTTTAAATATGCGTTTTCATTTTTTATTCTAGGATAAACAAACGTTGCAGTGAAGAAATCCATGATCTTTTACGCAAGAGGACTTAGATTGATTTAAGAATAATCAAGATGGAAAAAAATATATGTGGGTTATAATTTATTACAAAATTAATTTACAAAAATCAATTGCATTGCCACACACAAAAAATGAATGAGAAGTAAATCAAGAAAACAAACTCATTTACTACATTATCAAAAAAGTATTACATACCTAGGAATCGGTTTCACTTAAAATTAAAATGTACTGGCACTCTACATGAAATGATATACTTTGTGCTGTCTCCAGAACTCCAACAACACATACCACATTAGATCAAATCAATTTGTCCAACAGAAAAACATATGATAAACTAACAGGAAAAGAAGCTTGTTTTATGAAATTCACTGAATAGTTATATAAGAATGATCTCATTTAGTCAAATAAAATGAGAAATACAGTAGAAAAGATGTAATATTATCCCTAATTTATAGAAAAGATTGCCTTAAAAGTCATTTAATTTATTCAAAGGTATTTCTTTTCTTTTGTTTTTAGATTTATTTATTTATTTATTTATACAGAACTGGGGTACAGGCCAGAGATGCGGAGGGTGAGAGGATTCACCAGAGACAGAGCAGAGAACAGAACAGGCAGATCAACGAAGTACACTGCTGAGGGGAGCAGCGGGCAGGTCAGGGAAGGGCTGCCACACCATGTGGATCATCTCCGGGGCAGGCTGG
Organism: Condylura cristata; assembly: GCF_000260355.1. Lineage (NCBI taxonomy): Eukaryota > Metazoa > Chordata > Mammalia > Eulipotyphla > Talpidae > Condylura > Condylura cristata. The sequence continues at coordinate 58,018,237 of NW_004567107.1, read as the reverse complement.
GATTGAACTCATGCAAAAGTGGCTTAAGCTGGCCACCAGGGAGGGCCAAAGGTATTTCTAATAAGAAGGAAAATAGCAACTTGCATGTATACCTAACCAGTCCCAAGACCATACTGCATCTGCAGTAGCTTTCTGTCTCATACAAGCTTCTTCTACAAGTATTGTTTCCTGGATGAAGCAGGAGATAGTGTCTATGAATATGTGTAGGGAGAGTGAGTTTACTCACAAGCATCTTGTCACTTTATAGGAGTATCAGACATCTAATAACCTTTTGGCTTTTAATATGGATGCCGCCCCAGTTGATCACTAAAGCAGCACTGGCATTCACACATTTATCTTTTCTCAAAAATAAGGCTGTTATTATTCCATATGAAAACATGCACTTTGGTCCTCTTTATACAAAAATCATATTAAATAAAAAGCTCTGACTTTTCAAGTCAACAGCCTTCCATATCCACAGTCTCTATCTTGCGCCACCCAATCAGTTAGCAAGAACAACCTCACTGCCTGTAATCAGAAATGTAATGTGAATTGTTCTTTTGGGGGATACCTTAATACACAGGTCTTTGGGTCAGAAAGAAAATAAATGGTGCAGGTTATTTTTTGTTTCTATGTTCTTTTACTTTACTGACCATAACTTTAATGCCTGTGTGTCAAATGAATAAGGGTTATGGCTCCTTTGAAAGACCCTTGGAATTTATTTCAAGGGCTAGCATTGGCCAAAGATGCATATTGACCCATTCTTTGCCTTATTTCCTGTTTTAATTGAGTGTCAAAGGTTACAAGTTGCTATTAGAGTAAGACATGACTGGCAGCAGAGGTCAGGGACTCTCTGGCATTCTATTAGAGCCATAAAAACAAAACAGAATGATAATTTCACCTGTTCTAACCTCAATTTTTCCAGGATAGGACAGACATTGACCTTATTGTTTGTTAGCCATTGACTCTATAAACTCCAGCTACCCTAATTCTGCTTACTAAACAATAAGAGTGCTTTCACAACAAGGATGAAAAATAAAACAATGGCAAATACTCAGAGATGACTCAAAGGAGAGACATATCCAGGTGACAGAAAAGATAAAATAACTTCTTTTTTATTCCTAGGTCACATTCCTCGTTTGGATAGTTTACAACAATAAGAGTTTCTACCAACAACCTTCAATTTTATCTTCTTTTTGTGGAATACCTTATGTGAACAAGTACAAGCAATAAATCTAATAAATTGTTCATGCTACCTAAAATCTATTTGTGGCACTTGAAGGGTTTATGAATGTCTGCAAAAGTTTTCTCCACCTCTGTCATTTAAAGTTTTTAATGGCTGAAAGGCAGGTAGGTTTTTTGTTATTTATTTATTTATTCATACAGAACTGGGGTACAGACCAGAGATGTGGAGGGTGAGAGAATTCACCAGGGACAGAGAATTCACCAGGGACAGCAAAACAGGCAGATCGACAAAGTACACTGCTGAGGGGAGCAGCAGGCGGGTCAGGAGAGGTCTGCCTCGCCATGTGGATCTCCTCCCGGGAGGCAGGGATCCTCTGGGGAGGCAGGGATCAAACTCATGTGCAAGTGGCTTAAACTTCTTAGTGCAGTGCTTTAACCCGCTGCGCCACCAGCGAGGGCCAAAAGGCAGGTAGGTTTTAAGACATAATTTAGTTATGAAGTAAATGTTATGATTTTAAAATAACTTTCTCCTTATTTCAACATCTGATGTTTATGTCTTTTCTTCTGATTTGCAATTAAGTAAATTTTTAAAAGCTAGACCTTCTTGATAATAATGAAAAATGTTTTGGTCATTTTCCATAATTTAAAAGGGAACAAATTAAAGTTTAAATATTGATGTTCACTTGCATTTTTTTCATAATGAATGGTTAGTATTTTCAAACCCACCTGGGAATCTTATAAGTAGTCCCATTATCCTCACTTTAAGAAAGGTAACTTTTTTCTCTCAGTCTACCAATTTCTTTGAAGCTATGATTTGGTATTAATACTGAATTTTGAATTATCAGAAGAATGATCAGTATCTTCTAACAATACCTTGAATTTTTAGATTTTTTAACTAAGGTAGAAAAGAAAAAGACAAAAACTCACAACATTTCTTATGGGAACAACAGTGTTCATGGTAGACTGATAGATACTAATTCACAAATTAATATGACATAGAATTCCCAGTCATTTAGGAATTCAATAAACATTTCTAGGGACATAATTCTTTAGTTGGAATTATTTCTATTCATAGGAAATTTAGTGATAATTTTTTTTCTTTAACACTAAAAAAAAGGGGTTGACACATTTTAAATTTAAAAAGATATCAGATTTTCAGTAAATAAAATTTTCTTACTTCACAAATTGATTTAAAATTTTTCATAAAGCATTAAGAAACTAAAGCATGATATCATGAAAAGCATTTTAGCTATTGTTGGTTTATTAAATAGTTGATGATGCTCACTGAATTTGGAAAATATGTCCAAGATTATGAATTGTTTCTATGAGGAAAAGTTAACACTTTTGTTTATTTTACTAATTCTGTTTTCATTGCAGAGATTCCTTTCCTTAAAGGTTGATGTGTTCTTGCACCATAGATTTATGACAAGCAGCTGATAGGTTCATCTTTTTTGTCAAGGCTGGGAACATTTATCAGTACTCTTATGTCTTTATAAAGAGATGGTGGTACAACTCATTTCTTTAAAGATTTATTTTTATTTATTCATGCTTACAAGAAGTAGGACATAGGCTAGAGGTGCTGGAGGTGAGAAGATTCACCAGAGACAGATTGGAGAGCAGAATAGGCAGATATTCTGAGATACACTGCTGATGGGAGCAGCAGGTGAGACCGTCTCCTATGTGAGACCATCTCCTATGCCATGTGGATTAGCAACCTGGCCTGGATTCCAACTCTTGCCACAATAGCTAGTAATAGCTTGATAGTGCTGAGACTTTAAAAATACCTGTGCTACCAGGGGAGCCCAGTGTGGCACAACTCTTATGTGAATTCTCCAGAGAAAGTCAATCAATATTCTCTTTATGAGAGAAGTCCTAATGTCAAGAATCTGTCCTAATGACAAGAATTTGCCACATGTACTTAACAAATTAATTGATTTGTTCACATTTGACATCCTTTGGTGAAGAGAATATGGCATACTTTAATCATAATATTCTAGAAGTGTGTAAATATAAGGACCTGCTATATACATATATTATTAGCTCATTCAAAATCCAATAAAAATGGGGAAGGAAGTCTTTGTAATGTTGGAATACAATTTCAAGTTCTCATTATTTAAAGCGGGTACTAAATTTGGCAAATTATCTGTTATTAAAAGAAATAGGTGGTATCTCTTAGTAAGGGAGTTCCCTAAAGTCATATACTACAAAGTCAACAACAACAAAACTTGCACTAAAAACTTCTTACTAATTAATTGACCTTTACTCCAAACGTGTTACAAAGTTTCTCATAAGTACCTTGGTGTTTGAACCTTCACATCAGGAAGGCATTACCTATTTATCCTGGACAGTGTTTCAGCAATAAGAAGCTAGCCCTAAAAAAGGTGAATAAAAGGACTGACATGATCTAGGTTTTAGGAATATTTAGAACAACAATGAGTCTGAAAAGAGGACAATCCTATTTCATTCCCACTGATGTTCGTATCCATGGAAACTCCCTCTTAATAGCATCCACATCACACGGGAAAAACAGGTATGCTACCTTTTGAAAGTGAGTGCATTAAAAGAATCTAGCCCTTTGCTAAGAAGGTCAGCTCTTGAAAGCCTTCAAGAGCTTTGGTAGCTGAGAAAGCTGGAGGGCTGTAAATCCTTCCTTTAGTTGCTAAGAAGCTTGGCTCCTGAGAATCACATCAGTGCTCTCTAACACAGAGATTGGAATGTGAATCCTTTGTTCCCTGCCTATGATGTTGCTCTCCTGAGTACTTGTTTCCTTAGCTAAGAGAACATGCGGGAGAGGCCTATTGGGTGAACCTAGAGATTAATTATGAATAGACACAAAGAAAGGCAAAAAGATGTACAGTGTGTAAAGAAAGAAGACTTATTTGCAAGAATGCCAGATGGCAAATGCCATTACACAGAAATATATGCAATAAAGTAATATTCACATGATAACAATTTAAAATATTTTGCAGTCTCAGCATTGTTTTTTACTGTGATAAATATCTGTCAAGAAAAAATGCCGTCCCCATTGGATTATTTCAACACATTCATTAAAAGTAAAAGAAAAAATACAAAGGTCATTGTGTCTTTAAATCAAAGTTGTCATACCAGAACTAAATAGTAAGTGTGTGTGTGTGTGCACTTTAAAGAAGTAGGTAGTAAATAATATTATTCAATGAAAAATAAGTACAATAAATTGTGGATGCAAGTTTAAGGCAATACACCAAGTTTTTTCTATTTGCATTATTAGAAGCAATGCAAATATAGCAATTGTGTAATACATGATTAATTTGGTCAATCACTGTGAAAAATCTTTAAATAATATGATATCTGTAAAAGTTGCAGTAGTAATTTCTCTCCATATTAAAGTAGATGAATCTTTGTGGCCATGACAGATTATGATAGAATCATTAGCTAGTTGAATGTTAGAAATACTTGAGTTATTACTACTGTTAAATTAATAACAATAATGATATCTAATACCCTATCATTAGTTCCTTACATGCATTAATGGTATCATAAAGGCTCATGCAATCTCAGCGGTTCGGTATTACTATGTATTCCATCTTACACAGAAATATAGAAGGTTCAAGTAATCATTCAGGATTGCCAAACATAACATAATGGTGAAGCTAAAAGATAAATCTATGCCACATTCAAGAATATTTAGATAATAAAACATGGATGTGTGATTCAATGAGTAAACATAGAAATAATGTTATTTCTTCTATAAGCTAGAAAGTAATACTCCTATGTGGGACTTGTTTTGATCTTTTCATCCTTTCTTTAATTTAAGAAAATATAAATATGCTATATTATATAACTGAAAAGAGTGATACTCAGTATATGATTTTTCCAATGTCCTATGTTCAATGAACAAGATATGGAACCTCAGCCAACTTCATATACTAACTCTAGTCTAATAGACCTCTGTTCTTTATATAAACATATAAAATATTGCAACAAGCTTCTTATCAACTCAAGTGTTGATAGATCAACAGATAACCAACACAAAGATATTAATACCAATTCATTTATTTTCTTAAAAAATTTCCTCTTAGTAGTTGTCACTATCATCAGCATGACTCAGAAACTTGTGACCATTTTAATTCTCTTCTCATATTCAGCTCTATAAATTGTGACTGCTTTTGTAATTAAACCAATTCTTTTTCTTTCAAGTTCCACTACATGAAAGTAGTTATTCATAACCACATGCCTGAGTAAATTCAAAAGCCTCTTACCTGTTTTCACTGACTCCAAATTCCACTAAACCTCAATATTAGGATTAGTCTCCAAATTCTTGACAAAGAGCATATATAAAAGCTTCTTGCTGTCCTCGTATCCAAAGCTAGGACATAAAAAATAATATTATCTGAGCTATGCAGTCCAGGATTTGAACCTGAGCTTTGTGCTTACCATCTGTATGACACTGAGCTAGTAAGAGACTTAAATTTGCCATGCTGTGCTTTAGGCCTCTTTATAAAAGGGATAATGGTGATACTCACAGGTGGTTACAATACCTAAGTGAGTTATTACAGGTAAAGTCCTGTGAGGATTACCCAGCCAATAGAAAGCAAAATTTCAATAAAATTATCATCATCATTATTACTTTGACTTTTTGTTTTTCTTCAATAGGACACTTGGAGAAGTATGGTTAAAGCATCTTTCACATAGTTTTAACTCAGAACCCTACAGCCTTCTCAGCAACTGTCTGATGATAATAAATATGCTTGTTTTCTGCAATATTCAGTTTCATTGTAAAGTGGAATTTACTAGTGATACCTCTTAAGAAAATCAAGCAAGATTTTGAATAATATAGCACTTAGCACTGGAATCAACTATGAAGAATGCTCAGTTGTTATTTTATTGTCTTATTAGATCTATTAAGTGGAGAGGTAACTGTGTTAATATTGACAATTATATAAAATGTGTTATGAAATCATTACTGAGAAAAATTTCAGAATTTTGTTGTATTTATTGTTTCAAAAATCTTATGGACATGACATATTTTATAAATAACCATATTTCCCTTTTCTATTTGTTTGCTGTAACACAAAATGCTTTTAAAATCTGAATTTAGGAAATGAACAGAATCTCCCAAAATAGATGTATTTTCTAAACCTAGATTTGCTTTTTACTTTGCTATGGGAATATAAAATTTTATTTTAATTTTTTCTTTAAACTACTATAAGATCAGAATATAGTCATTTTCTACCTGTAGATAGTTAGATTAAAAAAGTTCTTCTATAATTCAAAATACAGTTTTCTTATGTATTCATTTCAAAGTCATAATAATTTTCCCTCTATGGAAATATTGCATATATTGATTGTAGCCCCCTGGGCAAAATCTTTTAACTCATGTTGTACAAATGATATATCGTAGTCAATATAGTGCAAACTATTATGAAGAATACTGTGAAGCTGATGAAATGAAAAATGAATGCCTTGTGTGGCCCATTTTCACTAACCTACATAATCTTAATTTCATTCTCTCTTCAATCACTGGTAACAAAACCCTATTTCCTCAAAATGACTTATACTAGATTCATGCCAACTTCTGGGTCACCAATGTTAATGACAGGTTTTTAGAAATGAATTTGATAGTAAATAGCATCTTAAATAGGGATTTACATATCTTCTTTATTTGGATGCAAGGAAATTATATACCCTAAAAAAGTCAAAATACATCCTTAAGGAAAACTTTGTTCTCTTGTTAAGTAATTTGACATACATTTTTTTTAAATAAAAATCAGTTTTTATTTCTTGTCATTTACTTGACAATTATTCTCATTTTTGAAAACACAGATACCACATAATATTTTCTTTTTTCAGACTTTGTCCAGATCTAGAGAAAAGTAATTACTATTCGTCCTCACTTTTTTTTTTTTTTTTTTGAAGTTGAACAGAGCTCTGAAACAATGAATCAGCAAGGCCTTCTCTTTATTTTTTTTTAGCATCACATTCTGGTCTGTCCCTTATTAAAATACAAATATTTTCAATCATGGTAGTGGAAACTATTAATGCTGATTGTTTCCTTTGCTTTTGATCTTTATCATTAAATAAGACTTAAGCTTTCTTACTCAATAAGAAAAATAACTTAAGTACCTTTTTCATTATTGCACAGTTGCCTTTCACTTAATGGAATGAGTAAAGCCCAGTTAGGGTAGTTGAAATATTTCCCAGTATTTTTCATTATAAGTCAGAAACCTATTTCCATATAGAGGTAATATGTGCCAAATTTAACTTAGTTCAAATCAGCAAATTTCTAGTGAGCACTTACTATACACATAGTGCTGAACATTATGGCAGAAATAGTGTTCTGTGGAAATGGAAATTGGCGTTTCTCTAAAGAAATTAAAGTCATTCCTAGAAAGGATCTTTAGTGTAAAAATAATTCTAATATGAGGGAGATCACAAATGTTTTAAAGGTCAAAAAGTGTATTGGCCCTCCCTGGTGGCGCAGCGGGTTAAAGCACTGCACTAAGAAGCTAAAGCCACTTCTGCATGAGTTCGACTCCCGCCTGCCCCGGAGGTGACCACATGGCGTGGCAGACCTCTCCTGACCCGCCCGCTGCTCCCCTCAGCAGTGTACTTCGTAGATCTGCATGTTCTGCTCCCCACTCTGTCTCTGGAGAAGCCTCTCACCCTCTGCATCTCTGGCCTGTACCCCAGTTCTGTACGAATAAATAAATAAATCTTTAAAAAAAAAAGTGTATTATGGGATATTATAAAAGTGATAGTCTCTGTTTTTAATAGGGGGAAATACATTTTTTGGTTTTTGAAGACAGGAAGAACAGTCAGGGAATTCCAAGCAGAGTAAATTTTCTAAGCAAGCCAGGGAAGTACGAACGTCTGAGTCTGCTGAAAGAGTAAGGTCCCCTTAGACTGATGTGGGACATGCAAGGAAGACAAATAGGGCATGGAGATTTGCAGATACTGCATAGTCTTGAATGTTAAGGTAATTACATATGATTAAAAATCATAGCTGAGAACAAATGAAGATTTTTGAGCAAAATAATAAAATAACTGTAACTGTTAAAATTATCTTAAGACAGTTATTCAGATAAAGGACCACCCAAGTGGGGTTTTATTATTATCTACGTGATGGTTAGGTTTATACGTCCATTTCACTGGACTATCGGATACCCAGAGAGTTAATAAAATATTTTTTGGAGTTTTTACAGGTTTCCCTTGAGAGCCAAAGGTAGAGTTCCTATGAAACCTCTCATAAGTAATTATGACTTAAATTCAATAAGCATACGCTACTAATTTATATGGACATTTTCTTTTGCATTCCCAGATCATTGCTAAATCATAATGCATTACTAAATCATAATGAATAATACATCAAGCCTACAACAGCACCAACATTTAGTAAAAGCAGGAGTGAGAAGTACACACCAAGACTAGCGAGTCACCTTACAGAAGGGACTCCAGCGCCGCTTGCACTGCTGAACAGCCGCTGCAGATCAGCTGCCGTAAAGCAAACGCCGAAAAGCCTTTACGTCTTCTGTCGTAAAACCGAGAGGCCGCTGCTTTTCTGCCAGTAAAGCAATGCACCTACTAATTCAGCTCTTCCCTAAAAGTGAAGCGGCCTAACTAGAACTTTCAAAAAGCATATGGTATCTTTAAGTTTAAAATACTATTTCTGGACCAGAACCGCATCCAGCCAGGCCACGGCCCTTGAACATCGACATTTCAGCTCCTCAGAATCCGGGTCTTCACTTGCCAGGGAGTTTCCGGTTTTTTCGGGGGTTCCAAGCTTGACAGAATTACATGACGGACCTTTCTGGTTCTCCAAACTGCAGATGGAAGATGATGGGACTTTGCCGCTTTCATAATCAGGTAAGTCAATTCCTATATTAGTCTCCTTTTATGTTGTCTTATATACACATCCTGCTGGTCTAGTTCTCTGGAAAACACCAACTAATACAGCATCTTTCTAGTAATCTTTTCTTTTTGGCACAGGCAGAGTTCTGGATTGCCCTCCTGACGTCGATAGACAATAGTGGGTGATGGCAGCAAACTTAAGTTCTCTGAATGTTGGTAAAGGAATAAAAGAGATTGTAGATTACACTATGTTTGGGGGGCAAATAAGATAAAATGATTTGCAAGACATTATTAAGTGGAAAAAATGATTTAGAGCATTGCATATACCTGCCGTTTATTTAATAAACAAATAACCCTCTCAAAGCCCCCGAAACAAATATGAAAACATGAAGGAGGTAGCACAAGCTAGTATCTAAAATCTCTGAAAGATTTCACAGGAAACTGTCCTTGTCATTATTTTGGGAAAAACAGGCTGGCATTCTCAGTTAAGAAGATTATGCAGGAGTTGCTATCATCTGCCATCAAATTTGGAAAAAATAATATATCTTTGATTTAGTAAAAGATGGAGTACTTTAATTTGTTTTCAACCCATGCATTAATATTTTTAGTAGAGGGAAAATAGACTAGACTAGTTAAAAAAAGTTAGGCAGTTCTTTGGGTACTTACTATTAAATCCCACATCTTAAAATGGCTTCTTCAGGTTTTAATTTATAATCAGTGTTGTTTAGGAAATCTAGATTTTTTGGGGGGTCACGTAAAATATTTTTGGATTAGACAGTGTCTGTTGCAGTTCTGTTTACAAGAGCCAGGACATGGAAACATGAAATGCCTTTTGTAGACAATTGATTTAAGATTTCAACTTTAAAAAATGTTGAAATCTCAAAAAATTATTGCAGTTTTAAACTCACAATAAGTATTTCCTTCTATGATTTGTGAGGGAAATGAATTTTAGATATATGTATTTAAACTCCCAAATTTGTCTAGCTTCAAGTATATTATGGTCTAGCAAACAGAAGAAAATGAATTCAAAGCTCATATTTGAGGGAGAAGTGGAAATACACAATGCCTAAGTACTGAATAGATATAACCTTTTCAGATGTTTCACTAAAGGTTAATGGGCACAATTCAGGAAGAAACTCTGAGCAAAAATAACAAAAGGAAAATAAAGTGCACAATATTCCAATATTTGTAGAAACTGAAACATTTAAGTGATGTAGAAGGTATACATTGATCAGACAGAATTAATTTGGTTAAATAATTATTTTTTCTATTATTATAATTTGTACAATATAATAATTGAATTAGTGTAATGTATACTATAAAGGCCTTGAAGGTATTGTTGGTTGATAGTGCGTTTTTGTGGCTGAAGCTACTGAAAGCCTTTTTCAGTTTTTCCCCCTTTGACACTTCTACGAAAAAAAAAAAAAAAAAAACTTTTTACAATAATTGGAGGAGACAGTGTCCAGAGGTCCAAAATTAGTGTGTGCGCCTACCACTCAGACGCAAATTTTTTATTTTTCCTAGGCATTGATAGAGCAGAAGTTATTTTTGTTGATGCCTAACAAATGTCAGAAGCAAGACCCAAAGGATCAAACTGTTTCCAAGTAATTTAACTTAATTCAAGAGTAAAACTCAATCAGATTTATAGTAGTACAAAAGTATCTTTCACCCAAAAGAATAAAAATTTTGTTTAAACAATTATCTTTTACAGAGCTTTTAAAAGTTTTAAATATCATTTGATAGATAGTAACTGTTAGTTATTAGGTAGTATTCATCTTTTTGCAATGATCAATCTTATGAATCTTTTACAAGCTATTTCTTCACAATAGACTTTGCAGTGTTAACCACACACAAAAAAGTATGTGTCTCTTATACCTCTCTTGACTCTGTGTAACTTTGTGAACATATGAATGAACCATAATACCATTTACAAAAGGAATATGAAATAGTAAATCTGACAGAATCTTTCATGTATTATATTCAGTGTATAAGTCTTAAACATTCAAATACTCATGAATAATCTAAAAACCAATTAAATTGAGCAAAATATTTGAACAAAGATCTCTTCAAGGAATGTCTTTTTCTATAAAAAATGAGATGCTCTACAACTTTATTTATCAGGGAATTAAAATAACAGACAATGCAATAATACCGCACTTTTTTCTCCTGTATTCCTTTTCACTAGATTATCACTCATTTACCTAACCAACTGTTCCAGCTCAATGAATAGTATTTGGGAGGGAGTACAATTTTCAGTTTTAGGATCTTTTTAAAACTTTGGTGTTTAAGGTAGTAGATGCATTTTAGCTACCTAAATATAATTCTAGAGAATAAATTTACTGCCTTTACTCTAACCTATGGTGAAACCAAACAATAGCTGGTGTATTTTAGATTCTCCTTCATTGTGCAAAATTCTATTCTGTAGAACATAATTCTTTATCAATAACTCAAATAGTTATATAGAAAGATTGCTTAGCAAATTTGGTGAAAGTATAAAATGATACAGCTGCTTTGGGTGAAAATTACAGTTTGTCTAAAAAAAAAGTTAACACATACTTATGATGTGATTCATTCATTGTACTCCTAAATATTTATCCAAGGGAAATTAAAGCATATGTCCATAGAAAAATTTATACATAATTTTTTTAACAGTTTAATTAGAAATAATCAAAACAACCCAAATGTCTGTAACAGATGAATGAATCAACAAACTTGGTATAATGGAATACTACTCAACAATAAAATATTGAACATGTGAAATAGATGAATCTCAGAACAATCATGTTGTGTAAACTAGTAATATATAAAAGAGCACAAATTGTATAATTTCATTCACATAAATCTCTAGAAAAAGCAAACAAATTGATAATTTTAGGAAGTTGTTTGGGTTTAGAGAACTATGAATTGTAGAACGGAGGAGAGATTACCAAGGGCCATGAGAAAACTTTTAGGAATGATGGATACATTCACCCTTGATTCCAGCGTTCATTTCACAGCTCTATAGCTGTATCAAATTTATAAGTGGCACACTTTAATTACATGTAATTTATTATATATGAATTATGTCCCACATATATCATTTAAAAACAAACCTTTGCATGATTCCAAAGTCAAATTTGGAAAAATAGTTCTTACAGGGATTTTGCCATGGCATACTACTGACATTTATGGAGATACGGAAGCTGACACTTACTTATAATGTATTCCACGTGCCTTTGTTTCTACTTCGCAGTCACCATAACCCATTTTTACCCTTAGTACTATGCGGGAAAATCAAAAGCCTTCTGCAGTTCTTTTTAAAGGCTTTTTCTTCTCTGAAGCCTTCAGTGTTTTCCCAAACTGGAAATTATTTCTTATTCTGAATCGCTGGAAGCCTCTATCTTACATGATAGTTACTGATTCCACAGATGATGATATGCGGCACCTTGATATTAAGTAACATGGTTAAAGTAATATGGCTGATAAGTGAGGCAACCAATAGTGATAGTGCTTTGCCTTTGACTCCAAATCTCACCTAGTCAAGCAACACATGATGTCAATTCTCCCACATACATGAAAAGGAAAAGGTCACAAAATCTAGGCAAAGGGGAACAAAGTATTATTTTGGGGGGGAAGCAATGTAGGTTAAAATACTTCTCTGTTGTCCAGTGGGGGGAGAGAAATGCACTGGGCTGTGGTGATGGCACATGTGTGATTTGGTGATAGAAAGCCCAAGGGAATTGCAAATGAGATGGGAAAATGCACAAAATGATGTAAAAATAAACTATTATATAAAAAAAGAACAAGCTATAACAGTAAAAGCAGCACCCCAAAGAAGCAGAACAAATAAGACTCTAATTAAAGTGTGTACATGAGCATCAAATAAAAAAAATACTTCTCTGTTTTCATTGAGAATAAAATGCATGTTGATATTTGTGACATTATTGATCATTGTTATTGATCATTTTGGAGGGAATTCAAACCAGGTCTACCAATTCAAGTTAAATATTTTCTTGTGACTAAATGAGATCCATAGTTTTCCCTCAACAATATCATCAGATAGACTGTGTTCATTTTGTTAAACTGTCTTTTAAATGTTTTCTTTTTTCCCAAAAAATAATTTCTTATTTTTTTTTTTTGCTTAACATTTATTAAATAAACATTGGTTTATAATACTGTGCATGATTCAGTGGTATAGGATCCCACTTCTTCAGATGTGTATCACCACACCAAACCTACCACCAAGGTATACTTCTGTGCTGAGTCCTAGATGCCCACTCCCACCTTAACTCTATCCCCTCCTTCAGTAGCTAAACTGGTAGTCTCAGTTTATTTGGTTTGTTCAAATTTAGAATCTAAACAATTTCCAAACATATATTTTGATTTTGATTTATTTAATTTAAAGATTTATTTTATTTTGCTTCCAAGAGCTGGGGTATAGGCCAGAGATGGGGCGTGGGTGAGGGGATTCACCAGAGACAGTGTATTTCAGAACTGGCAGATTGACTAAAGTACACTGTGGAGGGTAGCAGTGGGTGAGACAGGAGAGATCTGTCCTGCCATGTGGGTCAGCTCCCTGGCGGGGGATTGAACTTGTGCTGCAGTGGCTGCTGAAAGGTTCATAGTGCTGAAACTTACCTCAGGGAGGCCCAATTGGTGTTTTTTAAATATCCTCTAATTATGAAATGTTTACTTCTCCATATTTACATTTATTTTTAAGAAAATAAATTACAGATTACTGTCCTTTAAAAAATCTTTCCAAATCTCCTACATTACTACTAGATTGTATATGAATTATAATCAAAGGCTATGTCTTATGTAATTTGTAGCATTTCTTAAAACTCAGTTAAGAATCTTAGTATATCATAGGGATTCTTGTGGTGAATTGAACTGGGTCTGAAGAATCACTTCATCACTTGGCCTTATAATCAAAGTGTGACTAAACATCTTTTTATCTCCACTGAAACATGGGGTTATAATAACGTATGCTCTAGTAATTAGTTGAAAGATCTTTGCAACATTCCATCTCTGCTATCCCATAATGCTGACATTGTTAGACGATATGAGAGTTTTCTGAGTTTCCAGTATAGGCTAGCATATACACTCAAAAACAGTGCACACAGATAAATCCTGAACTGCCATGGATTACATTTTTACTTCATTGAAGTTTGTGACTAATTGACTGTCCATCTGTTAGAGAATGTTTAATTTCCTTTTAATTTATTTTTTACTTGGTCAGCACTTTACCATTTCAGCGAATGCTAAAGCAAATGCTACTATTGACTAAATAAGAAACTGAAAATTAGATGTACTCTGTGATAAGTAAACCACTGGTTTTTATCCCAAAGGAATTTTAAGACATTTATGTTTCTGAACCAGTTGGTAGAGATCATTATTTAAATTCTAATTAAAAAAATACAAGATTACTTTAAAATTAAAACAAACCAATCAAACCACAGAAGTAATTGCAGCAGATCTTGGTCTACCACCTCAAAGAGTATCTTTCAGAAAGTAGATATGTAGCTCACATTGTAGTTTAGATTTGTCCAATAATTCAACATATCAGCTTCATCTGGAGACTGACTTGCTAATTATTCAGATCCTAAATAATACAATAAAGCCCTCCTTTGTTAGCTAATGTCTTTCAGAGGTTAGAAATATGGTTATGAAAACCAATTAAATATACAGCTTTCTGAGATGGTGGGCCATTTTATATTCTTCACAATACAAAATGTCATGTGAGAAAGTCATTATCTGAACGATCTTACATTATTTATATTCATTTTTAATTCTTTGTATTATAACCAATACACAGCCTTTGGTGGAGTTGTTATAACTCTCATTGAATAACAAAAAAAGAATCTAATTTTATAACATGTCTTGAGATTGCATTAACCTTGCATCAGATAAACAAGTGCATTGGGAAAACTGTGGCCAATACAACTGAATATGAAAATAAAGCACTGCTTGAATAGAAATAGGAGAAAGTAAGTACAAAAACAATCTAAGTAATAGATAAACTACATGCTACATGAAAATATTATTCTTTTCATATATCTGTTCCATTAACAAGTATTTGCTGGGGGAAGGCTGTTGTTTTGGGTATAGAGAAATGCTATGCTTTAAATGATTTTACTTTATTTATAGTGATTTTAGGTGTGTGTGTGTGTGTGTGTGTGTGTGTGTGTGTGTGTGTCACTCAGTCCTTTGAAAGGTATTTTTCCCCATTAAGTAGATAGAAGCAAATCATAACATTCCTGTTTTGGTTCAAAGATCATACCAGTGATTTAGAAGACTGTATTTAATTCCATTATAGCTTTCTAAAATACTTTTTCACTCATATAATTTTAGGGAGTTAATCTGAATATAAGTTAAAATGTATGTAACTGGCTGACTAATCCTCAAAATACTGCCTTTTATTAGAAAAGTAATTTTATAGTTGTGATTAAATTAAGTTTTGAGATAGGGGGATTATCCAAGTGGGCTTAACATAATTACAATTGAAGGAAATAGGAGGAGTCCAAATCAGAAGAGAAGACACTATAGATGAAAACAGAAATGTAATGCTGCACTTGAAAATGGAGGAGGGGCTGTAAGCCAAGGATTATAGGCGGCCACTATGTGTTGAAAAGGTAAGAAATGGATTTCCCCTAGAGACATAGAAAAGGAATGAGCTTTCAAACACTTTGATATTAATACAGTCAAATGATTCTAGATCTCCACAAATTTAAGAGAATTAATTTGTTTATTTGAATCTATCAAATTTATGATGAATTACTATAGCAGCAATGAAAAACTGGTACAAAATCAAGCTTCTGTCTAACAGTTTATAGTGCTGGTATTTAAACACACCAACATCAGGGAAATTCTGGGATTATTAACTAAATTAAATCCAGGGAAGGAATTATTCAGGGAAGGAATCTATTCCAGACCAGTAACCTGGATGCTCACATGGAAGTTAGTCCTAAGACATTTGACTGTGATATCCAAGAAAGTATATCTTACATTTGAAAGAAATAGTTCCATGCTTGCTAGATAATTAATTACATATGCTAAGTATATTCTTTTTTAACAGAAGAATGAAAGTACAGACTGACTATGGTAGATATACTCAGTATATTTTTCTACTAAATCCTTTTATAAAGTAAAATATTTCTTCCTAAATTATATTTGTTAATCAAAATTTTCATTTATTTTGAATATAGAGAATGGATTTTTTTTTAATATTCTGTGCCAGTATTATAAATGTTGTAAGTATGAGACATCCACATAGAAGAATGAACTTCTCAGTTTTTAGGGATTTCACTTGTATTGGGTAGTTTGAAGAGAATGATCTCTACAGCTACATTGTGGTATCTTTAATATGTAAGGTATGTCTTCAGCTTTCTTCAGTTTTCTACCAGGGGAGTTCTCTAGTCTGGACTATGGTCTTTTCTCCTAGTGGAGTAATTCTGTGATTTTTTCCAGATTTTATACACATATACATATCTAAACATGCTTTATGCATATTACAAATACATATGTATATATATATGTATGTACATGTGTATATATGCTATAATACATGTATGTTGTATACATTTATAGCTATATCCCTATCTATATCTATATATAAAAGATATATTACTATAGATTTTGTAATCAGTGTTCCTTATTGGTACATTATTAGTTAGGTCCAATGAAAATTGACCACATTTGATCATACAATTGAAGGGACTATATTTTTGTCATCCAATTATGTTATAATTTTATAGGAAAAAGTTCAACAAATGCCAGAACCTTTTTACCTACTTTAATTTGTCTATTTGATATTTAATTTGTCTATTTGATATTTATCAATCATGAATTTTATATCTGCTGTAGATTCATATTACCTTATTAATATATGCTTTATTATGTCCCCTCACTTGATTTAATGCACAGTAATTTCTGTAATGATTTTCTGCCTTTTTTTTAACTGATGCTCTAAGGTAAACAAATTAAATTATAAACTATATTTTTTTAATCTAATAAGACATATTTTTTCTCTGTCTCCCAAAAATACACCTGAGAATCAGCTGTGACATTTGTTATTTTCTTCACTATTTGTCCTATAATGACAATGATAAACATAGGAACTACTTACTGATTTAAAATATATCAGGAACTCTTCTAGATGGTTTATATTGTTTGATGTTAAATAATGTAAAATTTTCAGTATCATAATCATTTTAAGTACTGGTATAATCTTTGTTTTATAGTTAATGAAACAAAGGTATTCAGAACTTAAGTAACTTGCCTGCGATATTATTATTAGAAACTGGAGCATTATTACAGTAATTTTGAGTTTGTTCTTTTTGACTCTTCTCTATTTCTCATCTAATCTCTGTCAAGTTCATTGATAGGCATTTCTTCCTTTTAGATGTATCTTGTTATCTGAAATGTAACCCCATCCCCACATTCATACACACACATACACACACACACAAATCTTATTCTGTCTACTAGATAGCACTTCAGCCACATCCTCCATGAAACTGATCTGGATCCTACCTTCATAAATCTACATTTAAAATCTGACCCACATATTTTAACATTCAATGATTATATAAACATTCCCCACATATTAATTTTTCTCAATTTAGTCCTAATAATATAAGGTCTAGGAATTATGTTTTTATTTTTATATCACTCTACAAGCAAACTGTATTCATGTTGGAGTTTAAATTTTTATCTGGATAATGTTGTAATTCAACAAATGGCTGGATTCACTATGATTAAATGAATCAAGTTTGTATGGAATATTGATAAAGATACGTGAGTTCATTTAATATCTAGTTATGTTTCTTTCCTTAAATATGTTAGACAACAGATCTCATTCCCTTTAACATAGCTATATGCTAAATTAATCATAACATCTTATTGTAGGATCACTGTCATACTATTAATAAGGATCCTAAATTTTCAATGGGTTGGTCATGATTTGACTATCAGAAACTAAACTAAGCATTCTGAGCCTAAGATTTCCCCATTTGTGAAAAAGATACCTGGTAATACCTATCTTCAAAGGTGTGGTCAATCCACAACCTTTTATTTGCCAAAAAAAAAAAAGAAAGAAAGAAAGAAAAGAAAAATTAGTCCTTTAAAAATGTTCCTGTGTACACTTTCTTGTAAATTTCCCGATACCAATTATTGGCTTTACTCACTTCTACAGAAAGGAGAAAACTACTTTACCTAATTCAAATTAAGAAGATAGATCTTTTGCAGTCTTTCAAGGACTGATATAAATCAGTCTACCACCTGATTAGTAAATGGTGTGTGTGTTCTTTTCTCACAATTTATTGTAAAGGACCTATGTGCCTTTTAAGTGACTTTATATTAATCAACATAATTTTTTTTCACAAATAAGTTATATTCCACAGAAGAAAATTTTAGGGCTTTCCATAGATTAGATTTTGTTTCAAGTGTTTATCTGTAGGACATAGGATAGAAAAGATAATATTCAAAGATTTCATCACTCTGCTTAGATCTTGTGATTGATAGCTCAGTGATCCTGTAGTATTCTAGAAGAAAGAAGCTAGGGAAGTCCTGTAACAGGTGACAACCAAAGAGATCTGGTAGCAAGTGGTTGGTGATGGTAGTTAGTGAGAGAATATTGTATTGAGAAGTGTCTCAATATAAGAAATTTTTGATGTCTGAATATAATATAGTAAACTATCTGAATCTTTTGATAAAACTTCACAATCAAATGAATTGTGCCCTAGTTCTGAAACAAGGTTTTTGATACTGAAGAGTGTTCTCTTTGATAAGAAAAGAGACATGAATTGAGCTGAAATGCCATAAGACTTCATACTGTTATTTGTTCTAGATACCAGCCAATTCTATGCATTTTAAACTGTCTAATCATCTTCAATGTGAAGTTTTCTAAAAGGGACTTCACTTACCCTCTTTGTATAAGATTTACTTTCCTTGTCTATGAAATGAGATAATAGTATTCTACATTGCTTGTCCTTTTTGAGAATTTACTATGATAATACATCTAGAATCCTTTTCCTAGTTAAGTAACTTTAAAAAAGTTAACTATGATGATTTTGATGATAAAAACAAGGGTTCTATTAATTAAATCATGAAACAAACAAATAGTAAGAAAATTAAGAGAACTGAGAGGAAAAATCAGCAACAAGATAAGTAGAAATAAAATGAGAACAAGCACAGAATATTGTCACAGTCTTTCTTATCTGAGCTCAAAATTATTTTTTTTATAAACCAGACTCTTGATGACAAAGATCTAGATACCAGCTGTGTCAGATCCCCACACATAATAAGACTAGAGATATAAATGAATATGATTTAAAATTTAAGACTGGGGCTTTGGAATTGCAAAGTATGAATTTAAATCTTTGCTTCAAACTTGCCAATTTTATGTCCTAGCATAAATTACTTAACTACTCTGAAATTTACTCACCACAGTTTTTAAAGCAAGGCTATTAATAACATTTAATTTGTGGGTTGTTGGGAAAATTGAATAAGATGGAGACTGAGTATAGGATTAGCTAGTTACTTGATGTATGGTATATATTTAACAAATCGTGACTATTTAATTTATATCTGTTTTATTATGTTCTCTTGAAATGGCATTTAAGTAATACAGATGATTTTGGAATCATCTGCTTTTTTAGTGAGAACATGTGTCTCTGTGTGAAAATGTAGTGAGAGAGAAACACTAGAGGAAGAGATTTGGATAGACTAACACTGAGCATACCCCATAATGCTTTATTGATTGTTGATTTGCTCATTAATGGAAGTTTGCTGTTTTGTCTTCAAGTTGTGACTGGATGTGTTTTTGTGTAAATATGATTGATGAAAACTATCTCAAAAGCTCCAATTCTTTTTCTAATCTGTTGCCATGACTTTTATTCTGAAATGATTACTCCTTAGCAGTCCTCTTGAATGTCAACTTGCAGTCACACATAGATAGAAATGTAACTTTCAGAGAGTGATAGAGGGGCAGAGTTTTTGCTCTAGAAGGAGTGGGAGTGGTCTGCTATCAGTGCTATTGAAGAAGAGTAGTCAACCTTAATGTGTGAAGATTCGGCAAACTTCTAACTAGAACAGAAAACTTTTAGCACTCAAACTTGTAGATATAATCAACTAACCTATCCACTGAACTATTCTGCTGATTTCTACCAATTTATTTCTAATTTATAGGCATTTTAAAATTATATCCAGAGTCTCTATTTTATGCTGTCTAGCATGAAAAATATTGTTAAAATTAAACGAGCAGCACTTTTCTCAGTTCTGTTTAAACCACAGATGCTAGATTTGATTTTATTTCTAACAGTGAGATTGAAATTCCATTTTAATATGCAGAACTGCAGCCCAGGGAGTCATAAAATACAGAGTGTTTTCATTAGATGATGGCCCTGCACCTCTAGTTAACAGGAAAGCTGATTCATCAAACAACAACCATCAAGACAGCATTAACTAAGACCTGCTATGAAAACATGAGACTGGGGTGAAAATTACCTGTTTTGAATCATATAATTGTAACTTTGGAGAAATTCCTAGTTTGTGGCATAAAACTGTTTCTAGGGATACAGGAACGTTTCCTGTAAATTTGCTGCAGATGGTCTAGCAATTGACTACTCTGCATTTCAAAAGGATCTTAAATTTTATATCAGTTGCCACTAATTTAAAGGAATAAACATTCATTCTTCTTCCCTCTTACCCTCTTCTCCACCAGAAAGTTCAAATAAAAAAAAATGATGGGAACTAATTCTGCTTTGAATTTTTCTCTAAAATATTTGTACACACAATCAACAGTTGGAATGGAGGGTATTTATACTAGTGGAATTCCCAGGTAAGGAATTTTAACTAGTAGCTGAAGTGTCCCCATGGACTTTAGGCGATGAATTGGCTCCTCTCCTGGTCATACAATAAGTTAGAGAAAAAATGAGTATTTCCCTTCTAATGAATTGTAACTGTACTCAAACTTAGAAGCAGATGAAATGACGAAGGTAATAAAAATGTAAAAAAAGGCAAGTATTCATTACAGTTTAAAATGCTAGAAGAAACTTTAAAAGACATGTGGTTTAAATTGTGTTTGGAGGTTGCTTTAAGTCAAAAGGTGAGATTTGAGATAAGAGTAGGTAGATATCTTTTATGGAGGCTTCCAAGTTTCCAGCGTTTACACTTCCACCTTTCACTAGATGACCTTCACATTGCCTGTGCAAACTAATATATTACATTGAAGGATGTCTTTGGAAAATTTATTTGACTGTTTACACATATTTGAATGCTATATTAGCCTAGTCAACCTAGTTATATTTCAAGTGAAATAATATTTTACCATCAAATGGCAAAACTAATACTCAAACAAGGTTGTCTGATTTCTAATGCAGTATGTTTTAGTTTTTTTTTTTTAAACTGTTACTAATTTGGTTTTATTGCGATGGGAACCAGTGTTTGTGTTTTCCAGGATGTGTATCACTGCTGTATATTAATTAGACCATGCTATACTTTAATGTCAACATCTAAAAACTTTGAATAATTTCTGTGACACATTCCCTGCATATAATCCCTATTTAAAAGTCTGGTCATATTTAGGAAAATTAGAATAAATAAATAAAATTTTGTGTAGAAGTAGAATTCAAAATGACTGTCTAAGATGAAAACTTTAAAGTTTCTTCTAGTGTCAGTCTTTTTTTTTTAAAGATTTATTTATTTGTGCATACAGAACTGGGGTACAGGCCAGAGACTCGGGGCGGTGAGAGTCTTCACCAGAGACAGAGTGGGGAGCAGAACAGGCAGATCGACAAAGTACACTGCTGAGGGGAGCAGCGGGTGGGTCAGGAGAGGTCTGCCACGCCATGTGGTCACCTCCGGGGCAGGTGGGAATCGAACTCATGCGAAAGCGGCTTTAGATTCTCAGTGCTGTGCTCCAACCCGCCGTGCCACCAGGGAGGGCCCTCAGTCTTTTTTTTAAAAGAGATTTTAATTAATTCAATTATTTATGCATATAAGAACTGGGTGTAGGCTAGAGATGCAGGTTGAGCTGATTCACTAGAGAAAGAGTAGGTAGCAGAACAGGCAGATCTACTGAAAGACACTGCTGTGGGGAGCTGGAGGATAGCTCCCTTGCCAGAGATCAAATTCTTGCTACAGTGGCTGATTTCAGCTTAATAGTCCTGAGACTTAACCCCTGTGCCACCAGGGAGATCCCTACCCTTCAACATTTTATGTTTAAGTGTGATAGGCCCAATTTATGACCCAAAACCTGTGATTAAAGAGGTAAAAAATGTGAGAACTTAGTAAAAGAGAAGAAAAGTAAAAAGGTATATTAACTAATTTTCATTTGTTTATTAGTTGTTTAAATTGAGTAATATTTACCAAAATAACATCAAAAGTCAAATTTTTGACTGAATAATGAATTTGGCACAGAAAAAAAAAGACTGACACTAGATTAAAGTTTTCATTTTGGACAGTCATTTTGAATTCTGCCTCTACACATAAAACATTGGAATAATCAATGAATGGATTAGAAGTAAGAATGAATTAACAAAACTAACTAGGGAAACCGCATATATTCTATATACTTGGGAAAACTCATATATTTAATATGAGTTAAAGTTTAGATATATTAATTAATACATGAACAAGAAAAATATCCAGAGCTGGCACTGGAAGAAAAAATGGATAGAGTATAGTCCAAATGCAGAGAAGTGAAGTAGAAGAAATATACATTGCATGCCTCTTCCATAATGTGAACCTGAATTCCCTTCATTTCTTCTTCTCCTCTTCCTTCTCTCTCTCACAGACACAAACTTATTTACCTCTGAAACGTGAATCTTACTCTTATTTCATGTGATAATTCAATATTAAAGTACCAATCAGTCCAAATTCTATTTTAGAATAGCCAGTCTATCCAGATCATTTAAAAAAAAATCAAAAATATTGCCTGATCTCTACTGACAAGACAAATGTGGATTAACAACTCATAGTCATATTCCTCATCTAAACTCAATTTTGATATAATGGTTTGGATAGTTAACTATTATCAAAATAAGAAATCACAGCAGTTATCTCCTTACTACAATAACAGGATAATTATAAATTATTCTTTCAGTTTTCTTCATCAATCATAGGAGCTCAAAATATGGATGCTCTTTGAAATTTTAAAATGAAATAATCTTGAAATTAATCCTAAAATCTTACTACTTTTAACATAATTCTCCAGCCTATAAATTACAGATTACATATCCTTATAGTACATTTTTACAAAGAGAAAATAGATGATAAATGCAAGTAGAAGCAAAGATTCCTTTGTCCTAATTTCTAAGATCATGCTTATATGCTATTCTAGGTTTAAAGAAAGCCCTCTGAATTAAGGGTCAGAGACTCAGATTTTAGTCTTATAACAGTCCCCAAATGGTACTACTTCTGTGCTTTCAATTATCATTTGTGGCTCTCATCCTCCTCTCTTGTATAATGAGGTTAATAAAATTATTTCTTGAGGAACTAACTAATCCATCTTGTCTACCAGTGAACTGTGATATTACTTCATAAGCCCTTTTCATATACCTGATTGTGTGTGTGTGTGTGTGTGTGTATGTGTATAGAGAGAGAGAGAGAAAGAGTAAAAGAGAGGCAGAGAGAGAGATGTGTATGTATATGTGTGTGTGTGTGTGTGCGTGCGTGTGGTGCCATTTTTAATAAATAATCCACAGCTCATGTCTTGAAAGATTGGTAGATAGGTTTATATAGAGACATATGGATATGTTCCATCTGATTTGGCAAGTTAAGTGGAAATAATGTTACTGTTAAATTACTTTTATGTTTGTGCACAAAATAATGTGGGGACCACCAATTCCATATGTCTTATTACCACTGACTAAAAAAATCTTCCTGAAAGAATTGTAATGCTTTTTTGATTTGTGATCAGAATTAAATATTTATGCTCATTTATTTCTTTAATTAAATATTATGAACTATTTCCTTAATTTTCTTTCAGTTCCATTTTCAGTTCCCTCCACAATAGAAAATAATAAAGAAATAATTTTTAACAACCTTACCAGAAATCTAATAAATGGGAGCTGGATGGGATAGTGCTAAGTAAAATAAGTCAGAAGGAGAAAGATAAATACCGATGGTGTCACTAATATGTGGAATATAAAAAAGTTAAACTAAGAGTCAGATAAAGACAACTGACTATTGAACTGAAGTACTAAAGTGAAGCAGAGAAGAGAGAGGAGGAAGTCTAATAGTCTGTTGGTGGAATATGGGTGATTTGGTTGCGGGTGCACTGTTGTGGTAATATCTGATGAAGATATCCAGATATTACAAGTAAAATGAATAAATTAATTAATTTTTAAAATCCAATAGCCTTACACAGCAAGAATAATTTTAAGTGATGCTATGGTTATTGCTTATTGATTTTCCATTATAATTAAGATTTCTCAATAGATAAAATAGTAAACATCAAAGAAAGACAAAATAATATTAGAACATGTATTATTTGGATAATTCCATAGCTACTAAATAGTGGACATCTATTTTGAGAAAATCTGGAATACTTAGTCAAATCATCTTAACGTCTCCGGCATATAAATAAAAAGAAAACCTAATTTTAAAGATTAATACATTTTAATTCTTTATTGGAGAGCAAATGGAGGAAAACTGCATTTTACTTCTTTATTGGAGAGCAAATGGAGGAAAACTGCAAAGTCAAACAAATAAAACCCTTTTCTGGACTTGAAAGCTGAAACATTGGCTGTAACAGTTATTCTGGTGTTTGCATCATTAGGGAAAGGCAGGGCTTCAAAAGATTTAGATGGACAGAGTAATCCTAAAGATCAATGTGTAAATTGGATCTGTATAACCCAGAACTTCTAAATTGCCCATAAAAGTACATCTATCATTAATTGAAAATGAAATAACCTGTACATAAAGTGGTCACCTAAAGAGAAAACAAAAACCACCAAAGGATGAGGGAGGGGCCAGAGAGGGAGAGAATGAAAGAGGAGAAAAGAAAGTACAACTAACTCTATTACCACTCAGACCATGTAGGACTTGGAAGGAGCAAAAGAAGCAGCTAAATCAAACACTTAGCTGGAAAGGAGAAACAGAAAGCAAACAAAAAAGAATCCAATTACTTTATGTTTGTTTTTGTAAATGGTTTTTCTGTAAGAGGAAAAAAGAAAACTATTTTGACTTGTTTTCCTCTGTACTATACTGCTGAGAGCAGCCAGTACCTTATGAGTAAGTCCAAGTGACTGCTGATACTTCTGTTAATGCTAATTAACCTCCTGCTACAAATATCAACAAACCCACATTTGAGCTTTGTCTGCACATCATTCCACTTTCCTCCTTTTAATTTGAATTGCGATACTCACCATTGGTTGCTACTTATTAAGCAGAATCACATCAGCAGTTGAAAAACAAGATGACAGTCAGGGTCACACTGTCTGTTATTTTCCAGACAGAAAAGAAACAAAGGCTCACAATGGCTTCAAGTAGTCAAAATACAATTCTGATAAGAAAAGACTGATGGGAGATTCATGACTAGGGTAGGGGTTGATATTTATCTGGAAATATTTGAGATGTATGCTTAGAATCTTATTTAGTATCAAGAATATCAGGGACATTGGAGATTCACACATTGGGCTATTTCTAATGCAATGTATGTACTTTTCAGATTTATGGTGAGGGCTCTCTCAAACTCCAGTAATTTTGCATAAATTCTCTTTGATTCTTTGCTCAGTTCAGATAAATCTGATTTTCTAGGCTAAGTAGAAAACAATCCTTAAACCTTTCTTCCCTTAACTATTCTCCAAGGTTGAAACAAACTCTGCTCTAAGTTAGCAGCTGCAAGTCACTTAATGGCAAGGATACATGGGAGCATGATCCTGACATTTAAACTCTGCTACCTGACCTAAATTAGTTTTGCTTCTCCTACTATGTTCCTTCTATTTTCCTTTAAATTTTCAATCTTTTCTCAGGACATATAGATTTCAGCCCAGGATTTTAGGAACCATCACAGAGAGCAATACAAGGCAGTTTGGGGGGAGAGGGGTTCAGAAATTGTGAGCTGGAAAGAAGTGAGTTGCCTATCTGAAGAAAGGAAATTGGATCACTAAGTAAGTCACCTCACTCCTGTTTGAACAAGGGAATTGAACCAACGATTGAATCACCCAGCCCCTGATTAAATAGGGAAATTGAATCTTGGGCTTAGATACCCCAGAGTCCTATTTGAACAGGTGAACTGGCCAGCCCTACTCTAACATCCTACTCAAACAAATGGACCATCAGCCTAACCAAGGGCACCATAGTAGAACATAAAGCATTGTTTCCTGATTAGTAATTGTCTTACAGTTTCCTGAAGGGGAAGACCAAGATTCCCATAGGCTAGGACATCATTCAACCCAGAACAAATATGAAGTTACTTCTCTGTGCCTGTCATGGGAGCCTGCCCCTTTAAAATGTCCCCCCTATTCACCCAGAGGAACTTTCTCTGAAAAGATTTGCCACATTCATGAGCTTTTTAAAAAAAGTCTTGGTAGGTTTATCCAGACCTCTCTGTATTACAGGAAAAATAAAAACAAAAAAAAAAACTTTTTCCCAGAGTGTTTCCCACACATTTTGGGAGTCTATAACAAAATGAGGAACAGAGTTTCTAGTAGAGCACACATTTCAGGGATCTCATTTTACATACATTATCTGCCAATGGTACTTTGTATCAGCACCCTGCCCATAATGCTTTTCAGTTGGTTGAGATTTACCTGCAGAATATAAAGCTTTCTTCAAATATAATGGTATGACCTAATACCATTTTAGATATGAGGCCAGATAATGTGTCAGACCTGATAAATACTTGCAAAAGAATTGCCACAGCTCATTTTTCCCAAAACAGATTTCAGTTAGTTGCCCACCATGTTCAACAGTTGTACTATGTGGTTGTTTTAGGTTTTTTCTTTACCAAAAAGATAAGAAACTATGGTTACTATTGTTGCACATACATAGACTGTGAATTTATAGCTTTCAGAAAATACGGTGATCTCATACCTCTGTATTTGATAAATCGATAACCTTGTTATCAACAGTGGGCTGTGGTGGAGGCCTATAGTGTTTCAGAGTGCTAAGGTGACTGCACCTGGGAGGGCGGGGAGGAAGTCCTAAACTATCAAAGCACTATGGAGGATGTAAAATAATGTTATCTCAATAACAATAAATGAATAGTTAATTATTTTTTTCAAAAGGAATTTGGTCCACTAAAGAAATAATGGCGCCTTTAGAAAAAAATAGAATTTAAATCCAATGGTATTTTATGCAATAACATGCGACATATTAATACTTTAATTTAAATAGGTCTCTATTATTTATTCCCAGATAACTGAGCAGTAACTTGAGCTACAAAATGGATTTTTTTTGTCATTTCAAAATTATATATATATATATAATACATATATACATATGCATATGCATATACACACACATGCACATGCACACACACATAATACACTGACATATTAGCTAAGCATTAAATTCACTCAGAACCTAATTTCATTATAAAGCTTAGTGTCTACAAGAGCAACAAAGATCACATCTTAAATTGATAAGAGTTTAATTCAAAGTTTTAGTATCAATGCTTAAAAACCTAGAATTCTGTGATTTCATTGGATTTCTTATTTTAAAATATAATGAGAAACTTAAAGTATGCACAATTGAAATAAAATATATACAATTTATGAGCTTTGAAAGCATTTTTTGCTACAATTCTTAATGTAGAGCGTTGGAGAAAATGTAGAAACTTACTTTCATTTCCTCTAGTTCTACTTTTCCAGTGTCCCTGTAGTCTAATGCTAATTATTTGGAGGTTGTTTGTATTCTTGTGCCTAAAAATGGCAAATCTTTACAGGGAGTAGATTTGCAGCAATTAAGTACTAGATGTTTGAAAGCTCATTATTCCATGTCTGTGTGTATTTCTACTTTCCTCAGTTGGATGAAAATCAGGGAGTGTAATTATGAACTTCAGGTTTAAAGTAGCCAAAGCTCAGCCTGGGAGTAAATCTCTCCTCCCCACTAAAATTGAGCTTCAGTTCCCTTATTTGTAAAATCAAGATGGCCATATCTACTCCCTTGATTTGGCTTGAGGACAAATGCAAAGGTAAATGTTGAGGTGGTATTTTTTAGCCTATAAAAGACACTTAATTGCTAGTAATGCCTTTCCTTTTTTACCACTACCCTCTAACAGAGAATGATGAGTCTATTTAAAGGTGGGACCACAACAGTGCAAATCAGTGCAGATCTACTTTGAGCTATTACTCTGCTCATGTAGTACTCTGCTCCCATTGCACAATATACTTTAAACATTTTTTGTAACATGAGGACAATGTTCTTCAAGGAATTGAATGTCATACAGTCAATAGAACTCTTGAGCACCACGACTGCAATTTTTATATCTTTAAAATCTGAACTGAAACTTTAATGTACAGAAAGCAGAAAACACAAGAAGAAGGACTAGATACGAAAGTTCTATGCAAGGGAAAGCTGATGTTCCCCAAGGATGTCAGAATGGCTCAGCAGGTCTGTGATTTCCATGTGTCAAGGAGCTATGGAGTTATAGTCAGTTATTGTCTCTCCCTAACACTTCCCTTTCAGATCTCTGTTTTCAGAAACAGGCAAATACTACTACTACTACTACTACTACTACCACCACTACTACTATTACTACTACTACTACTAATAATAATCTGGCGATAAGAGAAAAAAAAACTTAACTTTTGGTAATTTGGAGATTTTCATTAACATATGTTCTAGCCCCTGTTTGTCCTTGAATCATTCTACAACTGTGTACAGATACTCTCAATATTATGGTTGGGAAATCACTATTTCCTGACTTGGCAGCTCTGAATATTTTAAAACCCTTCAAAATTTTTTCTTCCTCTGACTTCCACCCTTTTCTCTAGGTTTGCTCTTGAGAGATTGAATTACTTCCCCCAAAATTTTTGAGATACTTAAGTGAAATACAATTCTATGTATAAACATATATACCTCCTTCAGGTATTCTCATGTCACTTGGTATTCTCCACCAAGTGTGTGGTTATTCCACTAACAATATGACTGTAGTATTTATATTACCCTCAAAGTAAATTGTGGACAAACATTAAAACCTGGGGTTTGAGCAGTTAAGTAGAATGGAGCCATCCTTTTCCTTACTGTAGACATTGCTGTATCTTCTCCATGCAGCCTTTGTGCAGATGTTTACTGATATCAGCCTGTCACAGACTGTTGATTCACTTAGCTCTGATTATTGATACAATGTCTCTAATCCTTTCCTTGGATGCTGCTACTTTTCTACAGCTCCTGTATATAAACTGCTATACTGTTTTTGAAGGATCTAAGAGAAGCCAAACAAACATCTTAATATTCCATTTAATGTCATCTTTGATTTTCACCCCTTTCATGTAGTCTAACTAAGGTATTTTTGCCTCAATGATTGAAAACATGTACTCTTTTCTAGTTCATTTTATCTGCAAATCGATCATTATATTTTATATATATAAACATGTCATTAATAAATGTGTGGGTCACCTATATCAGTGCATATTTATTCTCTAAAGACATATTTATAGATAAAGATAGCCTAACTTTTTTTTTCTGATTATTCCATCAAATACATTTTGATTGCTAAGATAAAACCCACTTGGACATATAAATTCCTTAACATCTATTTATTATTATAATCATGTAATGATCCTATTACAAGATTGTAATATAATTGCCTTGGATCTAAACTCAAATGCATTCATATTCATTATAGTATTGTATATAAATAAACATTACTTCATGCTGATTTATATATGGCAAAACGAATGGCCTCTATTAATTTTGCTGCTGTTACTTAAAGTAGCTTGTTTCACAGTTTTTAAAGTAGAGAAAATGTTCTCTTATTTAACATTTTCCAGGAAATTAGAATTCTGTTTTATTAGAAGTCAAAAAATCTACATTAAATGGAATTATTTATTTGTAATTATTTTCCCCCCTATTAAAGTACAAGTCTTTTCAATATAAAATAGTTCATGCTATTGGGGGAAAGTTTACTCTCCTTAAATTAGTTACCATAAAATTAAGATGGGAAAACTTGGACTGGACCTTTCAGTCCCACTTGCAACAACCAATAGACTAATTACACTAAACTGAGAGCATATAAATTCACTATCTTAAAGCACATCCTGCTAATCATCAATAGCAGTGTTTTCAATGATTTGGTCTTTTCTACAAAAGAATGAGAACAAGTGAGTTATTGACTAGTTAAACATTTCTAGAAAGGGCTAAAGTTTTTAAAATTTATACCTCCTTAAGACATGCTTCCATTTTGAAATGCTTAAGGAAATCTAAGTTAGGACTATATCCAATTCTTATGTTAACTTTTCCAATGGGAGAAAGTAAAGACAGGTCCAAGTGGAACATCCAAGTGAAAGCAAATGGTTGTGTAAGATAAACATTTAAATAGTTAGGAAGGGCCCTCCCTGTTGGCACTGCAAGTTAAAGCACATCACTAGCAGGCTGAAACCTCTTCAGCATGAGTTGGATCCCCGCCCCGGAAGTGATCTCTTGACCCGCCCGCTGCTCCCCACAGCAGTGTAATTTGTCGATCTGCCCATTCTGCTCCCCACTCTGTCTCCGTGAATCCTCTCACCACCCGTACACCTCTGGCCTGTACCCCCGCTCTGTATGCATAAATAAATAAATCTTAAAAAAAAAAAAGAGAGAAAGATAAGACCAGAAAAACATACTATAAGTAAACTCATAAATGTGGATTATACTTGTAGATGCATTACCAGAAATGTTACATGAATCTAGATATTGATATTTTTAGATCCTGTAGCATATTATGGTCAAGTGGTTGGTATTACTGACCAGGATAGTGAAACCTTTATTTAGACACTCAGATGAGCTAAGCAATCCTGAGAGATAATGAAGTTCAGGAATTCTGAGTTTGGGCTTCACATTAATAGATTTGTTCTTGTATGTGTTCTGGCTAATATTTCTCACTAGTCAAATTATTTAACCTCTTTTGTCCCCTGCTTTCTTTTCTATAATGTATCTTGTACTGGCTGTGGGGAATGACTGCTTTTGTCTAAAGAAATAAGTTTTTAAGTCATATTTCCTGGAGTTGAAGAATAAGAATATTTATGTCTCTCCCATCAGTTTACTCTCTGTTCTTAGATTCATGAAAACAGGAGTAGAGTTTACCTTTTTGCCTGCTTCTATCAAACTTTTTATTAATCTAGTTCATGATAATCCCCACAACTACACAACTAAAGGGATGAAGAAGATGGCGATTTAAAGTATCAGCAATGAGAAAATAAACATTTTAAACTCAGAAGCAACTTAGCTGTGGATATCTTTGGATATATACATTTAGTCTGAAGGCATTGAGTATGAATTTTCTTCACATATCATTTATTAAATCTCTGGCAAATTCTGACAACATCTGTTTAAAAGAAACAAAATTATTTTTCTATAGATGTCTTAGTGAAGATATATTGGATTAACTGACCTAGAGAACAAAAGATAGCCATTTGAAAGGAAATTAATATTCTGAAACTATAAGGTACAAAAGTACAAGCAGAGATATCCATGCATGACATAGAAAATAATGATTTTAGTAAGATACATGAAATATTGTGTCTGAAGGAAGTCAGAATTAAAATGGTATAATAAGAGTAATGGCCAAAGCCAAATTCATTTAAATATTTTTTTAGTCTATTTTTAAAATATTAATGAACTACATGACAGACATTGTAGAGAGAAAAATATAAAGTAAAATAGCAGTGGCAGAACTGTTTTTAGTTTGTACCAACATAAAACACGTTACAAATTTCAGTCTAATAAGATTTTCTCCATTCTGAAAACAAAAGGTAAAATAGATATATTCAAAAGTAGTATCAGTAGTTTGGTTTGCCATAATGAATATATACTGAAGAGATAATTTGTTAGCTACTTCCATTGCTTCTTGTTATCAACGATCAACTACTTTTTCATGAAGTAATTTACTATTCTATCACAGTACAACTGTTGAGTTTGCTTAATTTTTAAAACCAGACAAATAAACTTGTTTTTCTTTTTATCTTTCATAACCTATCAGGGGTATTTTTGCATTGAAGACAGTTTCTTTCTGTATAAGATCAATGTAGTTGATAAGACTTTCATTCATTGTTGTATCTCTTTGCACCTGTCAGTAGTTGCCAAGCAACCATCAGTATTCTGTGGTTCATCAACACAGGCCATCCATGCCATAATGCTGTCTTGTTTTGTGAGTGTGTTCGTGATTTTTAAATAAGACTACAAATATGAATCAGAATGAGATTCTCATAATAACAAGGATAAGTAGAGGCATATGCAATCTTTACTACGCATTTGTAACTAACATTAGGTAGTTTAAAGACACATTAATTCTAATTCCTTATGAGTTAAGATTCTAAGGAAATTGACTTAATTTAAAAAAATTCATTTTTTTGTGTATTCTACATAATGGTCATATACACTCATATCATATATACTCATATAGCTGATGGACTTAGAGGAGGAAGATTTCTAAATAATAATGAAATGCAGTAAGGTGTCTCAAGAGAGACCTGTTAGTATCATAGGTAAAAAGAAAAAGGTCTGTAGATTCTCCACTTGAGACACTTATTTTATTTCATGCTACTCACTTGCTATTAAGTAGATATCTTCATTGTATGTATAGGGGAAAATATTCTAGTATGTCCATGCTGAAAGGCTGCCCATCTGAAATGAACAGAATCAGTCTGAAGTTATTTCTATAGGAACCATTTCTAAAAATAATGTTTTAAAATAAGGAGAAGAAGATCTCTGAAAAATATAGTTGTTTTGCTTGCTTATGTAACTAGCTTTTTGAGTAGCATTTTGGCAAAAAAAAATGAATTTTTACATAAAACTAAAATATTATTCTTACCCACTGAGTGTTGTATCAAACTGCAAAAGTTGTAAAAATGTGGGGCTGATTCTGTCACCACTCAATTTGAACTTGAAACCTCATAGCTAGAAACAACTCTTACATGTTCACTTTTTTTAATACATCTTTTCATGGTTTACCTGTGAATAAATTTATTTATTTTAAGCAAAGTGGTAATTTCCAAAATGCCACTTAAATATATTTTAAGAGTTGTGACCTAGTAGAAATAGCCTTTTCTGCACAACCTCAAAAGGTAGAATTATGTTCCATGAATAAATAATGACAGGAATGTAGATATGTGCTAATATTTGTTTTGTAGCTGTGGAAAGGAAATTTCCCCCATACCTCTGGGTTCTCCTCAGGCTAGTCATATAGTCAAGTTAACACCATAATGATTAGTCTGGTCGCTCCACCCCTCCACTCAGTAAGTATGGTTCGTGTCATATGGGGTCTAATATTTCAAGGTGGCTGTATGAAAGTGGGGAGCAGAGAAAAGGGCACCAGTTCACTATGCTGTGATGCTCTTCTTCATTGTACAAAGATGCATTCTTTATCAGGAAGAAAGAACAAATTTAATTACATACAAATGGAGAATATATATGGATGTAAACTTTAAAGTAAACAGAGCAAAATGAGGATATTTATCCTGACTACTAAATGGGAAAGAACCTTGGGCATAAATGAAAGAGGAGGTATAGACTCATGGTATTCTGTAATAATACATTTGCCATGCCATACAGATAGTATTCTCCAACATAAAGTTATTTCTAGATATAATTCTGTCTCCTGGAGATAATATGGTTAAACCCTGGGTAATATCTCCAATTGTCACTCTTCTAGGTATCTCGAGAGTGATAAAAGTTTCTCCTGGGCCATTCAGTAAGCTCAAAAATTGAAGCACTTACTGAAGCTCAGAATAATCTGTATGCCAAAGTGACATGTATAAAAGTCTGTTCTGGATCTTTGGAGGACCTAATCATTAGATCTCAGAGATGTGATATTGTGGAGGAGTGAAAGAACAACAAATGGATGACTCTCAACATAATTATTGTAGTGTCACTGAGGTGTACCCAGTGATCCCCTTGTTCTGTAAGGGGCTTGACCATATATGAGCTCAAAGGAAAAGGTGACTCTTAATGTAAAATAAATTTAATATAATTAATGTATAGTGAGAGAAGAGGAGAAAGGATAGCTATTTTCCAGTAGTACATCCAAATTTACTCATCCCTTTGTGAGTAAATCCCCAGCTGAACAAGGGTAGCCTGAAGTTAGGTGATAAGAGTCACATGTTTGAGGCAACTTTTATCAAAGAACATAGGAAAAGTGGTGACAGGGGCCAGACAAGTCTGGGACAAAAGGAGCGAAATCAAAGTACACATAAGGATAATGACCATTTATCAGCCTCCTCATGTGTCTCTACATATCTGTTTCTCCTCTAAGTTTTCCGAAATCTGCAACAACTGAGACAAAACAGTGATGCCCATAAATGTCATGTTTTAACTTTATTACTATCAGTGGTCAAATTAGGTTTTGTCTTTAGATATGCTAAATGAGACAAGAGCATGGGTTGTGGAAAGATTAAGTTGAATTAGATAGTTTCCATAATAGCCCTGGCATCTGGCCAATTGCTAAATATTAATTTATTTTCTTTCTTCCTGCATCCAGTATTTATTCCGAGTTTTGTGTCTTTCCATTACTCTACAGTGTCTCTCTATGAGAACCATTTCTAACTTGAAATAAATTGGGTAAGTATTTGTATGTTCCCTTGAACATACAAATATTGACTTAGGCAGAGACTTTGATTTTCTAATAAAATACTAATAGTGCATCAGAACTTTATAAAAATGTTTTTGAGTTCTGCTCAATCCCTGATACCTCAGTTGACTACCATAAAACATTTACTTTGCTTCTTTGGAAAGACATTTTAATTTTGGACCCTCACACGGTTTTATGGAAGAAATATCAATATATGTATATATATATTTTTTTAAGTTTAACATTTCCAATTCCTCTTTTTTCCTTTTGTTGGATGTGATAAATGTGCTAGTCTGGCAATGAACAATACATGGGTTATTGGCATCCACATCTGTGCTCGTTTGATAAAGCATCATGGCATGCAGTTACACAAATTATCACTGCCCATTGATATTATACTTGTGGAGCCGTTATTTTTAATGAATAACTAAGATAAATCATAATCCTGTTTTTTGACTCTATGAGTTTCAGGATTAACCATAATTTCATTATTTGAGTCACCATAAAATTTATTTAAATAAACTGATATATCAGCATTTATTTACTACTACAAAGTTAAACACTTTTATAATTTAATTCAAAATGTAACAAAAAGGACATTGTTTCTGGACATTTTCTGTGTATATTACTTACAGGAGAGTGATTAGCAACAATTTAATTGAATTTTAGTCCTACAGTCACCTTCAGTCATTCAGTATTTACTAGATATGAATATCCCCACTGTTCTAGGAAAAGTTCTATATCTTGCCTTATTAGGAAAAGAAAAAGACCATAGCACCTTGCTTTATGAAGCTCAAATGTCAATAGGAAGAAAGATAGGGTAAAAAATGCTTAAAATGTGAAGAAAGACCAAGTGATACTAAGTTATTAACTTTGGGGAAATTATCACACATATAATTCAGTTTCTCTACTTTTTAAATATATTTTCCTATTAACAGCTTCATTAAAGTGTGATGAAAATTCAAGTGGTAATTTTTTAGTTCATTTTTCTCCTCATAATTAGGCAGCTAGTATGATCAGTTCTCAAAAAATAGAAGAATACAGATTTGTAAAGATTATCATCTTTATTGTTTTTTTTTAAGTAATTTCTCAATGTTGACCTAAATCAACTGGTTTTATTCACAAAAATCTGACTGTCAATGTAATTTATATAGTAACTCTGCATGTTACCAATGTCTATTGACTTTTCATACTTAGAACTCATCGTAACAATTTGCAATTTGCTTTAAAAGTGGTATTGTTGCCTCCTAGAATACTTTGCTTGATTACTTTTCTTCAATCCTTTTAGAAAATTAGTCCCATTCTGATACCGTATTCTTCTTTGAACGTTAAATAGGAGATCATTAGATCTAAGATTGTGTAGTCAATGTCTTAACTTTGTCCTAAATTCTCAAGCACCTCAGAGAAGCCTTAGCAGACAATTATTGATCTGGATACCCTGCCTTTTTTTTTTTTTTTTTAACCTGGAAACTAATAAACACTACTAAACACTAATGGACCCATACATACAGTTTATAACCTGAAAATATTTAATGTTCAAAAAGATTCATGCATTATTATAATAGATATAAATAATAAGGAACATAATGTATCCCTAGATCAGGTCAAGATTATTAGTATTTTAGTTTTTAAGTTTCTAAAGCTTTAGAGACTTAACTATTTTTATATTTTGGACTAAACTATAAATTATATTTCATTAGCCAGCTTTCTCTGGGATCTTTTTGTATTTTAAGATCCAGCTGAATGGAGACTTAACTATTCACAGATTGGAATGCAAAGGAATACAAAGATGTGTCTTAAACTTCTGTTCATAATACTTTATATAATGGCTTATATCTTACTAACCAAAGCAAGTCATGCAACTGAACCTTATCCCAATGGGATAGGACATGGGAGAATAGAAACATTCCTCCTAAAATCATCTAGTATAACTACCATGTCACAGGGTAGAGATAGGCAATCCAATTACAGGTAAGGCAACAAATAGTTGT
Source organism: Condylura cristata (assembly GCF_000260355.1). Taxonomy (NCBI): domain Eukaryota; kingdom Metazoa; phylum Chordata; class Mammalia; order Eulipotyphla; family Talpidae; genus Condylura; species Condylura cristata. Next base: position 57,981,562 of record NW_004567107.1, on the reverse strand, counting down.
CAATAACAATACAGTTTGTCACAGACTAATTTTTGGCTATACATGATAATTTTTTTCCTCTTCTTGGTAAATAATACATATACTCTTCCTTTGGGAAGATTTACACAAGTCCCCAAGTCTAGGATTCAGTAATAATTTCTATATTTAGAACAATAATTCCCCTTGACCTGGAATTTATTAAAGTTACAAAGGAAACACTTCTAGTTATCTTTGTTTCTGAAGGGAAAAATAGAAGGAAAAAAAAATCTGCCACAGCAAAAGGGGAGGGGGGGCATGTAAATAGTAATTTTGTTTCAACCATAGTACTGGTTGGATTAAAAAAAAGAGAAGAATTTCCCCAGAGTGTTCTAACAAAGGCTCTGTACTGGCATAGGCTTTTCACTTTAATTTATTAGCAAGGCATCTTAGAAAATGTAAAACCAATAAGGTTAACTAAACTTATACTGAAAAGTAAGTGTTAGCAAATGGCAGAAAGAAATGTAAGACTTCTCTGGAAGGACTCCTCATCAATAAAGTTACTGAACATTTTTTTATGGTTAAGATTAGTCAAATCTGAGCTCAAGAGAAAAAATTAAAAACACACAAGAAAATAAAGCATCATAAGAGGAAAGAGAAAATTATCAGACTAATAAAAACATTGATATTTCATAAAACTCAAGGGCATAGAAAAGGCATAAAATGTTTAAAGAGAGACAAAGAGCAATGGAATATATATGGTAAGGAATCAGAATCCTTAAAAAAACAAAATTGTTAAGATATGTAAAGAAATTTCTAAAACTAGAAAATATTTTGATCTCAGAAACTGAATTTATGGCAAGTTATAGAGCATATGGATCACACTTGAAATTTAATAACTTTGTTATAGAAATCCAAAGAATTTATTGACAATGAAATGAAAAACAGATGAAATATAAATTATAAATTGAGAGCTATAGACATTCAAATTAGAACATCTAACTTAAGGTGGATTGCAGTTACAGATGAAAAATATTAGGAAGTTCTGACATGGAAATATTGAAAAATAATTGAGGAGTGTATGTATAGAATGTATGTAAAGTTGCGATTGAGGCTTGGTGCCCTTACATTTCATAAATAGAAGCCCGATGCCCCAATGTGATGCTCTTTAATGATGAGGCCTTTGGAAGGTAATTAGGTTGATGTCAGGTCCTGATGGTGAGACTTTCTTGGCGGCAGTCTGGCCTTATGAAAAGGAAGGAATCTCTCTCCATTTGTACACACTACAGAAATGACATAAAAATACACAGAAATGACATAAAAATACAGTGAGCACCCGAGGAGAGTACATTCTCAAGAAAATGATCAGGTGGTAACTTTATCTTGAATTTCCCTGTCTCCAGAACTGAGGGAAAAATTTGTAGTGTTTGAGTCACTTATATTTGTAATGCCAGTGCATTCAGAAAAGAAAGGGCAGGGGAAATAAACCATTCTAAATAAGCAAACTGTTAAGTATAAAACTCTAGAGAATATATTGGTTAAAATTTTAGTCAGCTATGTTATAAAATTCCAGTTCAGGGAATAAATGAATCTGGGAGTTCTATGCAGATGCCAGACCATGAAGAACCTTATCATTCATGATAATGAGTGAATTATATATAAAAGACAAAGAAGGGTATCTAAAATATTTTGACACAGATTTCAGTAATATTGAATTGAAGGTTTTATTTAGTTTTATTTTGTTACTAATTTACATATTTTTTACATCACTGTTCATTTTTGTACAGTGTTTGCTTTCTCTTCTCAGGTGTAGTCCCTATAAAATTCCAACCACCAAGTCACCATGCATCATCACCAGAGTCCTTTTTGCTCCTCTCTCCCATATTTTGCTTCCTCTCACTTTCCCTGGAACATACCTAAATGGAATTGAATTTTTTTTGGATAAAGATTATATTAATGGCCCTCCCTGGTGGCGCAGCGGGTTAAAGCACAGCACTGGGAAGCTAAAGCCACTTCTGCATGAGTTCGATCCCCGCCTGCCCAGGAGGTGACCACATGGCGTGGCAGACCTCTCCTGACCCGCCCGCTACTCCCCTCAGCAGTGTACTTCCTCGATCTGCCTGTTCTGCTCCCCACTCTGTCTCTGGTGAAGCCTCTCACCGCCCCTGAGCCTCTGGCCTGTACCCCAGTTCTGCATGCACAAATAAATAAATCTTTAAAAAAAAAAAAAGATTATATTAAAACTGATTTTCCATGCTTTAAAATGTTAGTTGTTGGATATCAGTAAGATGACAGACTAGGGAGCTTTATTCCTTCCTGTCCTCCATATAGACACTGAGTTAATAATAATAATAGTTGAGGGAACTGTGGTGTGCTGATTCTTGCCTGCTTGGGATACATTCCTAGCCTACCATTTTATGGTACAAGTAGACTTCCTTTTAAAGTGTTGGCTTTTTCTTCCTTTTCTTCTCAAATTATTTTTAAAATACTAACCTTGTGGTTTTTATTTAAGCATTTTTTCCCTGAGTTTATGGATTCTCTGCTTAAGAGCTTTGCATACTTCTTAATAGATCAAATCTAAATTCTTTGGCAAAAAAAAAAATATATAGCACTTACATACTAAACCATCAATAACATTGCCAGCCCCAATCCCTTGGGTTCCCAAGAAATTTAGACCTTATGATTCATAAAAGTCGATCAGATTTCTTGTTAATAATCACTGTCAGTGTTGATAACTAGAGTATAGATTAGTGTTGATAACTAGAGTATAGATTCTAAAGTCAGTTTGTCTAGGTTCCAATTCAACTCACTCTGTCAACAGCTATGTGACCCTGTCATATTATTGTTTCTCTACTCCTATTTTCCACATATATTAAGTGCTCAATAAATACTTGCTATTTTTTTTACTTAAGTTTATCATATTCTATTCAGTATCCAAAACTCAATGTAAACCATGAAACCTTTCCATATTTCCCTCAGAAAAAAAAAATTGATTTTTTCATTTGTTTCAGAAACATTTGTATTAAATTTTGCTAAAGAACTTTTAATAACCCATTATTCAACAACTTACTATTACTCTATTTTTCACTAGTTTATAGGTCATCCCAAGTATACTGTAGACCAATTTAAAAGTAGTAACCACATGTCACCTTTTTTGTGCTCCTGATAATGTAGCATATAAATATGTGCTTAAAATGTTGTCTAACAACGTTACATATAAAAATATTATATAAGGAACTCACTCACTGAATAGGTCATGAAAAGTAAAAGATTATATATAAGTGTATATATAATTTGTAAATCTTAACACTTTTGTTCCAGAAACACAAACATACAATATTAATAAAAATAAGCAATCTTTTATAGTGCCTTCACCTTTAATAATATTGTATTCCCTTCAGGAAGAAGCAAATCATGAGTCTTGTTGTTAAAGTGTTAGTTTTAGCAAAGCAAAGGGATAGAGGCAGACTAAGAATTCTTGCTGCCTGATTATAAAGATGCAATACAACTAGAATTGGTCTCTTCCCAGTTTAATTTAGTTTATCCCTTAGGAGAGATCCATTCATCATATTTAATTTAGTTGCAACTCTATGTAGTAAATATTTTCCAAAAAGAAATATTAATGAGTTGAAGGCATGCACCAGAGTTTTGGATTTCTAATAAAATGATGTTTTTATTGTATTTATAATATTCAGAGGTAGATTAAAATTCGTAAATTATTTCTGCTTAGAAAAGTCATTATGAACACTTCAAAGTTTAGATGTCAGAAGTCCAAATTTAGACCAGATTTAGAAATCTATGAGATCTTTCAGTTTGTCCAAATCTGAATCAAGAGTGTTATTAAAAAAAAATGATGGAGAAAAAAGTAAGAAAAAGGAATAATAAGGAGATGGGAAGAATGGATAAAGGAGAAGAGAAGGAGAGAGATTGGGGCTTAGGAATTTCACATTATTTACCTATGCTAGGTCAAAATAAAAACAAAATGGGACACTTGGAATAGTTATTATTAAGCCCAAATAACAAAGTGGGCTTTGCTTAAAAATCTTAAATTGTATATTTGTATCAATTATGATAATCACCAGCCATGGCATGAAGCCTGTTCCTAAAAGTTGGGACTTATATACATTCTTTAGTAAGAATTGCAGTCATTGCCTTAGGATGGGCTGTAACACCATTGAGAACTGGTGAGAGTTTTTAAGTGTCCATTCTATTGTAATAATTTGACAATTTTGAAAGTTTTCAAAATTAATTACACAGCTATAAAATGTCATCATTAGCCAAATATCTGATACCAAACTAATATTGACTATGATTATAACATTAAAGTTTCCTATCAAAAAATAGTAGTTTTTCAGCTCAATTAGAAGTAGTATTCTTGGACAGAATAAAAAGTTACTAATAATTATGTACATTAAATAGGCCACCTGATAAACGTCATAAAAAGTAAGTTATTTTTCAAAGTATCTAAACCTTTCACACACATTTTTGTTCATAGAGTGAGTAATCCTAGAGAAAGATCTTGTGATAATTTCCAGTTATTATTGTTATTTATCATGATAGACTAGTTATATTTCAATGACATATTATCCTCAGATATTAATGACAGCATAACAAAAGTTTACTTTCACAAACACTATGGAACTATGTTACTTAGGTCACTGAATAATATGACCATGCAGATATACCAAGCTGTTGAGAACTCAGTTTCAACATACATTCCCATTATTGCTAAGGCAGGAAAGTGGGCATGAGAGGCCACATACTGGCCTATAAAATTACAGATTGGAGAGATATGTCACTTATGACACAGCTGATTGGCCAAACCAACACATATGACTGCCTGATTCAAAGGGAATGGTAAAAATAATAGAATATTTGGAAACAGTATTAATCATTCTATCATTGTAAATATTCTTTCTGAATCACTGCTTCCTATTATACTACAAGAAAGTTTAGAAGTTAAATATATCTCCCAAGCTCAGTAAATGTTAGTTATCTATTTATAGTGAACTCTTTTCTGAGTTATTTTCTTGATGGTTGCTCTAGTAATTAGAGGTAAATTTTAAACTGATAACAACCCAGTTCATATATCTAGTTCTGTTTATTTATTTCCTCAGACTGTATATTATCAATTAATTCATTGTAAACATCTCTGATTCTTCCTTCTGCAAACACAAATTTGCTGATAAGCTACTTAAATGAATTTCTAGTTTTTACTGTATTTTCAGGTACATAATTTTTAACACTTTACTGATATTCTGTATTAGTGACACACCTTTATCATATTTTCCTTTATTTCTTTAGATACTATTTCCTTTACTTTTCTGGACATATTTATAATAGTTAACTTAAAGTATTTGTTAATAAATTTAATGTTCAATATAGCTCAAGAAGAGTTTTTATGGATTACCTACCTGTACATGTGCCATTTTTTCCTGTTTTTTTAAACATTTTTAAACATTGCATAATTCAGTAATATTTATAATAATATAAATGTTATAATATCGCATATAGGTATCATGCTATATGTACATATGTACATATATATACTAGACAGACCCCAGCCCCACCCAGTCTCACTCAGGGCTATTGTTTTGTATATTTGCTTTTCTGAAATTATTTATGGTTTATATTCTTTGCTATATGTGGCAACTGAAGACTCTATTTGATTATTTTACTAGTCAGCTAATGAGTTTTCTCAAGTGCCTTCACCTTTAATCAGTAAGTTTTTCAAGTTTTGCTAAAGGATGCTATGTGCATGTTGAGTCATGCCTCCAATACTTCAGAGCTTATAGCTTCTCTAGCCTTCACTTCATGATTATATAGTGCCCAAAAGTCTGAAAGAGATGTGATTTAGCATATTTTTAGGTCTTTCCTGAGAAAGTATCCATCCTTATACATCCATGTGGCCTTATAGATTCCAAGGAATATATCAGTGTTTTTCACCCAACCCCTTTCATGCACATCTCAATTCCAATTTTTTCTGTTCAAATTCTTTCATCAAACTCTTGTTTTGAAAGAGACAAACCAGTGGACTAGGTTGACCCAGATGGTTGGTCCTCAACTACACGCTTACAACTGTAGGACTTGACCCAAAAGCAAATACACAGTCTGAAACAACAATGTCAGGATTTGTTTACACAGGAAGTAAAAAAAGGTAGAGCTGAGAGAATATATGAGTAATCTTGGACTGACATGCATCATGTAATCCTGTCTGTCCTACTCTAGATAATGTATGTTTTGAGCAGAAAACAAGTCCCAAGCTAAATTCAGAGGTGGCAAGCTGGATTCAGCAGCAATGTTGTTGCTCTCATTGTCCTTCTTACTGTTTGTATTAACTTTTATCCCCTTCTCAAGCTGCTGGTATGTTAAGACATTGCTGATGATTGTTTTTAGCTAATATTCCAGTGAAACATCTGTTGACACAGAGTGAGGTCAGGTTCATTTGAAATAAAGTGAAGTCCTATGAGAGAAACTTTCTCATGAGCAGCTAGACGTGCCAAATTATGAGCACTCTCTGGGAATGGGTATTTTAAGAAGATAAAGATTTGTTCTGTCTCCCCCATTGGCTGTTGATTTCCTGCAATACCACTATTGGGAGGCATTTGGTTTCCAGTTACAACACTTAGGTGTTATTAGTAATGACAAATTAAAATGCCACAAAGTTTATTGTTCTTAACATGAGTGAGCCCCCCCTTTTTTTTTCCAGGAATATATGATTTTCAAATTATTGCAAGACTTTGTCTAAATTCTGAAAATATTGATCTTGACAGTGTTTGTGAGTATCCTCTTGTAGAAATTTTTGGTTGTTTTTATTCTACCATTTGGGTAGTGATTGCCCAATGTACATTATTAAAATTTCTAATTACTTAAATATTTTTATTTATGCTATTATTTTCAAAACAGTATTTTTAATATTACAAACATTGTGTTATATTTTTATTTTTTATTGCCTTTGAATTACTTCTGTTTGTTTTCATGATCTTATATTTCAGTTATATCTCTCCTAATATATCCAAGTGCATACCAATAAATTTCATGATTTAAACTCAATTTTTAATATTATCCACAGGGCCTGTAAAGATTCTTAGCACAGGGCCTCCGTGGTGGTGCAGGGTGTTAAGTTTCAGCACTCTTGAGCTGAGAGTGCAACATACGCTCACTGCAGCATTCCACTACAACATGAGTTCAATCCCTGACCAGGGAACTGCCTCCTCCTTTCTTGCCTCTTGTTCCCCTCAGCGTGTATTTTGGTTAACCTGCCTGTTCGGCTCCCTGTCTGTTTATAGTGAATCCTCTCAACCTCTGTACCTCTGGCCTACACCCTGGTTCTTGTATGCATAAATAAATAAAAATAAGTCTTAAAAAATATCTTAGCACATGATATCTGTGAAACCTGTAGTGTCAATACTAAATTCCTAGTACTTAGAACAGTGTTTTATACTTTAAGAGGATAAGTTTATTAGGAAAATTATAAGGAAAAAGAGGGGTACCTGCATAGCCAGGCAGACTGGGGAACTGCCCAAACATATATATGTATATATTTTGCAAGAATCAGTGAATGAATGAATGAATATTTTCTGAATGACTTGACCTTCTTTTGGCTAATTCTGTGCCTTTATTTATCTACCTATTTATTTATTTTTAGCTCTAGAGTCTTAAACCTGACACCATAATCTTAGCAGCCTTTGCAAAGCTGAAGTAAGAGTTTTTCAAGTGATGAAACAGAGGTCACAACCTCAACTCTAGCTCAGCTCTGCCCTACAATCCTGGAAAGTCACATTCAGGTCTCTGTGTTTCCTAATCTCACTTATGTAAAGTGAATTGACAAAGAATTCTTAGGTCACTGAATTGCAGTAAGGCTGAATAAGATTATGGATAAGCATTTTGTATACAAAATGAATATAATTGCAGTATGTTATTGAGCCCAATATTACTAATTTTGCAATTTTTTTGTGAAATTTTGATGATTCACAGTCTTCAGTAACTGTTAGGATACCTACTCACTTTTTTTGAGCAAGAAACCAGGGCATTTTCACATTGTTCCATTGGTGAATTAAATTCTATACAGATAATGCATATATTCATAAAGAATTTAGGCTTGCTGAAGTGTGCTGTTATATAAAATAAAATTGCATTAGTAAAATTATTTCTATGCTTTAATCTTCAAAAGTAGCTCCTAGGAAAAATTCTTTGTACTGTACAATTGGAAGAAAATTGAACCATGATAGCTCATCACAACCACAAAGAAATGCCATATGTAATAAAATAAAAATGCTTTTAGTGTGCAAAACTAAGGGAAGTAACTTCCTTTAAAAATATAACTCACATTAGAAGAAGTTTTATGTGGGCTATATTGGTAATACTAGGCATTTCAAAAAGTTATCTCTATTTTATTGGTTTTTAAAATGAATCTACTAATTATGAAATTACTCTTGATGGACAATGAAACTTTTTTTTTTGTGAGGTTGTATTTTGAAAGTCATATTTGCCTTTGAGGTCTTTGGAATTCAGGTATTCACATGAGTCTTTCCCTTCTGATTCTTCTCATTGAATTCTCATTAACCTCTGTCTTTAATGAAGTATAAGGCAAACTACAATTCATTGTGCATCTAGTATTCACACAATGTCCACTTATAAGGGGTCAAGGCTGAGAATGAAAAAATGTACAAGATACAGTCCATTCTTGTGGTAAGTGGTGACTAATAGGGATATGAAAAAATATTACAAGGTTTTTAAGAGATATGTTGTCATGCTATCACAAAGATTGGTTTAAAATACTTATGCTCCACTGGAAATAAGTTGATTAACTTGTCTTGTAACCTTGGGGAGGTCTTTTGAGGAGAAGAAAAACTAAGGTTGATCTTAATGTTTGCATGTGATTTTACTAAAAAAGAAAAGGGAGATTGGTTTTCCATGCAAAAAGACTAGCCTCTACAAAGAAGAGAGCAGAGGATATTCTGGGTATATAGACTATACTGTGGGTGGGAGAACAGTGAAGATGTTGCTTAACAAAAGGGTGGATGGATCTCATTATGTTTTTTAAAGCTATATAATAGAATTTGGTGAATCTCTGAGGATTTTTTAAATGAAAGTACAGTCCATTCTGAGTTGTATGATAGTAATTATGGTAAAACATTTACTAAGTCAGAACTATTTCAGTTCTGTTCTCTGGCAATTTAGAGTGTATGAGGAAAACTGTGAGTGACGTTATTGATATGACACTTGTGCTTCTAAGTTTATCTTTTTCAGATTTTATATAGATATATTTTACATCATTCTTCATTTTGTAAATTTTTTCATCTCAATTGTAATCCCCATGAACTTCTCACCACCACTTCTCCCATGTGCCATCAGCATAGTCCTGTGTGCTCTTCCCACTTTGGTTATTATTAATATCTGTATGTATATTTATTTCTACCTGATGTTTTGCTGATTTTATATTTTACAGAATTGTGAATGTGCACCTCTGTAAGTAATTTTGCTCCTATTTGGAAAGAGGTTTAATATGAAAGCATACACTGATGGAGTATATATGTTAGAAGAAGAAAGAATTGTCACCCAACTGATTTTACTTGCTGGAAAGCAAATTTACAATAGTAGATTTCATTTATATATCAAGTTATATTCTCCCAAATACAGAAAGTTTTTTGGAATTGAATTAGAAATTATGAATATAGCAGGGAGGGCTATGAGAGACATAGCCCTCAAACAAACTGCATTTTATATACCTTTCTATAAACTATAAAAATCCCCCCTTTCCTAACCTTTACAGTTTGCTGATGTTCAAATCATGTAAGCTTATGGATTTTCCAGAATTGGCTTTTTTTGCATCAGTTTTTTTGTGCTTTCTGGAGGAGACAAGCCTGGAGTTTTCACTATACTACCATTTTGCAGGACTCCTTTTTTTTTTTTTTTTTAATGAGGTGTAACATTGATTAGAATGCTACATATGATTCAGAGGTATGGCTCACACTTTTTCAGATGTATGTTATCACACTGCATCTCCTAACAAAGCACCCACAGTCCTTCACTATAATTCATTGGGACCCCTCCCCACTGTGCTTTCCACATTCTCCCTACAGTTCTTGTAGTCTTAAGTTTACAATCATATTTATAGATTAACCAGATAGTTGTGTATGCCACATGTGATCTCTGCTCCCTACTCTTTCTCTGGTGAATCCTCTCTACTGCAGCACTGTATCCCATTATTCTATGCCAAAAAAAAAAAACAAAAAAACAACAAAACAAAACAAACAAACAAACAAACAAACAAAAACAAATAGGGAAAATGAGTAAGGGTAAATTTCTTTGTCTCAAAAATGTAGAAACAACATTCCTTTTCTTCTTTCCTTTTCTAAGTTTAGAGTGTTAAGATAGAGGAAGGCAGAAGGACTAGTGTGGCCTGGGAGGCAGAAAGAAGCATGGAGAATTTAAAGCATAAACCTAGACAAAGGCCTCTCATTAATGTGCTACACTATATAGAGGTCCTTCTAATTGGCATCCTTCCAATTAGTGTTCACAACCCAAACAAAATGAAAATATTTTTTATGATAGGGACGGAGAGAATCCTAAATAACTGAAGAGTGTCCTAGACCTGAGCTAACCTAATCTGAAGAATTTCCCTAGGAATGGGATCCAAACACTGGAGAAAGTTAAATATGTGTGTGTGTGTGTGTGTGTGTGTGTGTGTGTGTGTGATTGAGGCTTTAAATCTGTAAATCTGTTCTTTTAGCCCTACCACTAAAACAATATGCTTTAAGTAGTCTACCTTATTTGAAATCTTTCTACTTGCTAAAGACTTATAAATAATCTTGTCTTTTTTCAAACAGTGTGTAACTTCCATCCATATAAAAATTGTGGCTCTTTTAGTCTTAAACTATTACTGGTTCCCCAAATATGTGGGTCTGAAGACACATTGCAAGAAATAATTTACCAGAGAGTTTTGGTTGAGCCAGGCAAATCTTTAGACTCACATAAAAAGGAGCCAGTGCTAGAAAAGGAGAATTTTTAGCTTTGCTCCATGAGGAGAACTGGGAGTGGGAGGGGGTTAAGGGGTAAACCTATGAGGTGGGATGAAGGAAACATTATCATAAGTGTTCTGGTCAGGTTATGTTGGGACACACTCAGATAAGTTATATTCCAACTGTGAATGCAATGTTCTCAGCCTTCTCCCTCTAAGAAATTTTAAGACAATTATTATTCAGGATCTAATACTTTTTGTCTGGTATGATTTCTTTGGTCAGTTAGTTGGGCCATGTTGTTTAAAGAGGATGTTAGATTGGGCCCACTGGTCTTTAATTTAGTTGTTCAAGCCGGAAGTTGGGTAACTCAGCCAGTGGTCTAATTCTCCTGTTCAAACAGGATGTTAAACAACTAATATTCTACTGGCTTGCAATTTCTTTTACCCAGGCTGTTTCAAAACCAACTTGAATACTGGAAGGAATTTAACATCATCCTTTAAAGAAATTTATTCAAGTAAGATTTGACAAAGGCAACTATCTGAATTTTCTCCCTTATACAGATCAAATAAGTATGTTCCTTATTTCTGATGGACAACTTAGCGTGCATTCATCACTCTAAGTCCTGTTATAGTCTCATCACTTTGTGTATATACGATGCTTATTGTAAATTCCTATTTCATTAACTACCTATTGTACCAACAAATAAGTGCTATAATGTTTAATTTAGAGATGATGTTTTAGAAATATTTTCTTTATTATTTTGATATTATTTACAATATGAATTCCTTTGTTCGTATCGAATTATTTCATTTGAGTTCAGGCAGAAGTTGACTTTCTTTAGACACTGCAAAATATCGATCAGATCATTCAAAAAAATAATTTCTCTTATAAAAGTGTGTTCAGAGGCTGGGAATCATGAGGAAATCTGTTGAAAGATTAATCAAGCTAACATGAACATTAAGGCCTTCTCAAAAAAACATGAATTCTGTATTAAAACTTTATTATGTGAGTCTGTACTTTAGATTAGACCTGAATGTTGGATTTGAAGTGGATGTGAATTAGTTTAAGTGGTGTATCTCCTTAATTTTTATTCTCACTGTCAACACTAACATTATGTTTATTTTGATATCTGGCATATTTATTCCAAAAGTGACTTAGGAACTGATAAAAAGAGGGGGGGGGGAAACTTAACAAAGAATCTTGAGCTCTAGCCACTAAAACCTATTGTAAATTCATAAATCAGTGTTGCTAATGATCAAATAGAACATAAAAATTCTCTTTTGTATTTATAAGATTTCAAGTGGGCATATTAGCAAGAGTGCAATTATTGTAGATTTGCTCAAAGTTACTAAAATGGCAAAAAGAAATATTTCCAAGGAAAGATTCTCAGCAATCATTAAGAATGTTAAAAACAAATAAAGCAATCTATCAACATTTAAAAGGTATAGATCAAATAGTAATCTATATAAATTATAACATAAAAGTAGAGAGAATATGGCTGTTTTTTAAAATAATTAAGCTTGATATATTTCTGATTATTTGGAAATAAGCATAGGTAACCTTCATTTTGCTTTTGTTACAAATGGTTTATTGTGAGTCAAACTCTTTACCTAGATATATTTGCATCAAATGTTAGGTCTTTAAAGAAAGATACCCATCAAATTAAAAAATAAACTTCACTTGTACTATAATGGTTAGGACCACTATACTTTGCAGACAATAAATCTAGCTGGATTCCTACCACATAACAGTACTACAAATCTGTTTATGTTATGTTTGCCATCCTTCTATAAGTGAAAAATGACTTTAAATATTTAGAAGGTGATAAGCTATAGCAGCTATTGGTGATGATAAGGAATGATTCTGACCTGAGTTGGGTGTATTTAAGGACACTGAAAAATTGAGAGGCAACTGTATTTTTGGGTACAGGTGTCACCAAAAATAGATACTGGAAAAGATGTAGAAAGAAAGACATCAGGATAGGTAAGTGCTTAACTCTTCAATAAAAAAAATAAAAATAAAAAGGAGTTACTGGGGGATTGACAGATGATAGCAATAAGGAGGAAAAAAACAAGTGGGGAGTGGTTTTTAACGACTTGCTTGTCAAAGAACCTGAGATATTTGAATCAAGAGACAATTTGAAATGACATTAGAGGTCAAACAACTCTTATTTGGAGCTTAACAGAAGTACCTGGACTATGAGGGGAAGATAATAAAAAAATGGGACAGGTTTTAGTTGGTGAAAAACTTAAAAGGACTACTCAGAAAAAAAACGAGCTGTATTTAAAGTTTTTTTTTTTAAGATTTGTTTTTATTTATTTATGCATACAAGAACTGGGCAATAGGCCAGAGGTGCGGGGAGTGGAGTGCTTGAGAGGATTGACCAGAGACAGAATGGGAAGCAGAACAAGCATATCTACTGAAATATACTGCTGAGGGGGTCAGTGGGGTAGACAGCAGAGGTTTGCTGGATCACACGGGTTAGCTCCTTGGCCAGGTTCAAGCTCAAGCCTCAGTGGCTGGAGATAGCTTGATAATGCTGAGACTTTAACTCCTGCACTACCAGAGAGACCTGATATTTGCTGTTATTGATCATGAGTTCCAATTTGGATGGAGCTGGGTTAGAAAAGTAGGTAAAAATAACATAGGAATGTTTTAGGAGAACAAGGAGATTTTTTTTTGGCTTCTGTTTCTGAATGAGGAGTCAGGCACAATAGATTAGAAGCAATACTGAGATAGAGTTAAATTGTATTCAAATTAGATGGATATGGACCTATTGACAACTATTCTCTCATTGGGGATGTAGTACTGTGGAGATCAAAGAGATGTAAAGTTCTTCTCAGGAAAGAATTCTTAAGTATCTGAAGTACTTTCTCTGTGAGGACTTCTCTGATGATGTTAGGGTCCTAGAACTCGATTACCACGAAAGACTGAGCGTCACGCAAGAATGCAATTTGCAAAGTAGAGTTTATTGGGCTGGCTAGCCAGGGTCAAGTCATTCCCTGCCGGACACGCAG
>NW_004567107.1:57958032-57967526 GCF_000260355.1 Condylura cristata | reverse complement strand
TTAGCAAATGGATTCAAGGATTAATAGACATCACAGCCTGGGTCACAGTTCAACCACCCAATGACAGGTTTCCAGGAATAGATGTCTCATTTCCTGGTGCTCCAGATCCAATCAGCCTGGGCCACACCACTCCCATCATCCAATCAACCCCAAATGCACATTGTCCCTTCTCAACCCATCCTGCACTCCAGGGGGAGTGGGGGGGGGCGGGGGAGGGTGGGTGCCAGCCCGGGCCAGTCCAGCCCTGCTCAGCCACCCCCTCCATTCCTTAAATGAAAGTGGTGTTGTGACTAGAGCAGGAGCTACCTCAGCTACACTAGGTACCTAGAGACTACATCCTCTTCACAACTGGCGCTTCACCTGCAAGAGCACAAGGTGCTCCCCCTTCATATAGTACAATGATGTCATAGTGGCTAAAGTATTCTTTGCATGGACTGCTTCTTCTCTATGGCAATATGGTTTTGTGGCATTTATAATTCCATGTATGAGCCATTGCTTATTTCTCTGTGGATGCCTATCTCAAGATGTGTAGAGTTCCAGGAATCGTAAAACCCAGTGAGCTTTCAATGGTAAGCTCAACATTGCCTTATAAAGGAATCTTAATAACTTAAAGCATGCTGTACTCCAATATGAACTTATTCATCCTGCTGTCAACTCAAAGTAAATGACAAAACTGAAGAAACAAACCCCCCCCCCCAAAAAAAAATGCATGTCAGGTCTCAAGCCGGATAAATTAAGATTAACAGAAAAATAAATACATCATAGCAGAATTATACATTAAAAGAGATAGAGTGCCCTCCCTGGTGGCGCAGCAGGTTAAAGCACTGCGCTAAGAAGCTAACGCCACTTCTGCATTAGTTTGAATCCCACCTGTCTGTCTGGGAGGAGATCCACATGGTGACGCAGACCTCTCCTGACCTGCCCGCTGCTCCCCTCAGAAGTGTACTTCGTCGCTCTGCCTGTTCTGCTACCCTCTCTGTCTCTGGTGAATCCTCTTACCCTCCACATCTCTGGCCTGTACCCCAGTTCCATATGAAGAAATAAATAAATCTTTAAAATAAATAAATAAAAGAGATAGAAAAAAATTAAAACATAGCAGTAAGAGAGATGTACATTACTTAAAGATAAATGAAAATCAAGCAGAGGAAGCTTTCATGTTTTGAGAAATGCCCATACTGTTACCCATTGAGGCTGAAGTTGTCTACATTCCTGCAAACAGCTTAATAGGATTCCTTTTTACAACCTATCCAGCAACAACAACCTTATTGTTTCTGGTCTTTTTGGTATGTGAGTTAGTATCTCATTGTAATTTTGATTTCATTTCACTGACGATAAATTATAATGAGAATTTAAAATTTTTAAAAAATATTTATTTATTTATGCATACAAGAACTGGGCTACAGGACCAAGGTGCGGGGTGTGAGAGGGTTCACCAGAGACAGAGTGGGGAGCAGAACAGGCAGATGGACGAAGTACACTGCTGAGGTGAACAGTAGGAAGGTCAGGAGAGGTCTGCCACGCCATGTAGGTCACCTGCCCATCCAGGGATTGAACTCGCGCTGCAGTGGCTGTGGATAGTTTCATAGTGCTGTGCTTTAACCCATTATGCCACCAGGGTGGCCCTGATGAATATTTTTTAACAGGTCTTTTGGCCAGTTCTAAGTCTTTAGAGAAATGTTTATCACTTCTGCCTTTTTTTTTTTTTTTTAATTTGATTTGGTTGTATGGGAGGTTTTAAAAAAAAATGGATCTTAGAGCTAAGTCCCTTATCAGATGTTCAGTGAACAAGAAAGCTTTTTTTTTTTTTTTTGCTGTACAGACTTTTTTGTTTAATATCGTCCAGTAGTTTTTATTTTTGTTTGTTTTCCTTATAATTGCAGCAAATCCAACAAAGATCTCTGCAGCCTATGTCATGTAAAGTTTCCTCTATGTTTTCTTCTACTTATATTATGGTCTCAGATATTATATGTAAATATTTTATACATTTTAGTGTATGATGAGAGATAGAGGTCTAGTTTCATTTGTTGCATGTAGTTGTCCAATTTTCCCAACACCATTTTGAATATTATATGGGTCAACTATATGTCCCACCAATTCCACTCTTTAATGTCGACCCAGAAAATATAATAACAGTACTTTCATTTTCATTTAACTTTATCTCTGACTTTTCTTAATTCCTCCTTCCATTGTCACAAGGTCCTGTTCCCATATGAATAATTTAGAATAATCTCTTTAATCTAAGGACCATTTATTAGCAGTCTAGTCCCATCTACAACCTTAATTCTTTTGACCATGTAGATAGTATATTTCCCAGGTTTCTACGGTTAGAACAGATGCCTTTAGAGTGCCATTATGTTTCCCACCACAAGTGATAATCATGTTTAAATTAGATAGTTTATGTTTTCTGTCCTGTGTACTCAAGTCATCCTGACACATTACTTTTAATTGCTTATTGCTGCAACTACTAATTGGTTTCACTTATTGAATTCTTTGTGGAAGTAAATACTTTAATTCATTTAGCACATTTAAAACATTTAATTCTTATAATAACCTTGATATGTGGGCATTGTGATAACCTTTTGACAAGAATAACTGATAGGCAGATTAGGCAGCCTTTTAAAGGCTCTTTAATTTGGGGTTTTAGCTACTATGTTATGCTGTTTTTTCTGTATGTTTGAAGTTTACATAAAGAAAGAAACATAAAATCCAATAACCTAAAATGAAAAATGACATCAGTGATGTGAATCAATCATCGTTCTAAGATATTACTTGAGCTGGTGATCACAGGGTGTTGTGGATGTAAACTGCTGTGGAAATGTCTGCCCCAGGGTTCTCTTTGTTTTCTTCTCTGTATTGTTAAAAGAGACTTCAGGGCCCTCCCTGGTGGCGCAGCGGGTTAAAGCACTGCACTAAGAAGCTGAAACCACTTCCGCTGCACTAAGAAGCTGAAACCACTTCCGCATGAGTTCGATCCCTGCCTGCCCCGGAGGTGACCACATGGCGTGGCAGACCTCTCCTGACCCGCCCACTGCTCCCCTCAGCAGTGTACTTTGTAGATCTGCTTGTTCTGTTCCCCACTCTGTCTCTGGTGAAGCCTCTCACCACCTCTGCACCTCTAGCCTGTACCCTGGTTCTGTATGCACAAATAAATAAATCTTTAAAAAAAAAGAGACTTCATGAACTGTAGGTAAACTTGTTAAGAGTTCTTGTTTGAAGATTTTATTCCTTCCCAATTTCAGCTACTCTTTTGGTTGGTTCTACTTGTCTGTCTATCCTGGCATGTTGTTTTTACATTAGTCAATAGTGGTTTCATTGGCTAAATGCCAACTTCATTTGCTTGGAAAAAAAATTTTTTTTTCTCAATTTGTTCTTGGTTTTCACTCTCTGATTATTTCTTCACTTTGGTTATTTTTAGTTTATTTTCAGGCATCAGTTATTTAAAGTGTTATAAAGGGAAAAATTTATAATTGGGCTTTACTTGGTTATTAATGGAAGTCAAGGAAAATTATAAATAATGATTTAACATTAGAAGAGTTTACTAAAAATACCGGGTTTTTTAAAATTTTATAACAAAATGTCATTGGGGTTGAAGTTATGTTAATAAGCATTATGGGGATATGCTTTATATATTGGAAGTAATTAATGAAGCTACCCTACATTTATTTTAAAAATGTCTTTTTAGCAAATGGTGTCTCTTTCATCTCATGGAGTTGAGTGTAGTGAGATGATGGTCCAAAGTACATGTAATGACTCAACAAGTATTTACTTTTGCAAAGTACTATGCTCTGCTGTAATGAATGCAAAATTCGACCCAAATAAATTTTTGATTCTCAAGGTGTTATAGGTTCATAATGGAATTAGACTTTCACATAGAGACTATTTTAAAGCAGAGATTTAAGGTATTCTGAAGAAATTATAAAATTATTGAAGAAAATGTTTATCTCTAGCATTTATAGATTTTATGTAATTCAACTTTGCCCCAGAGTTTTTTTTTATCAGAAGGTTCATCTGTTCATCTAGTAGAATTCATTTTTATACAAAATTCTCATGTTCTCTCGGACATTCAGATTTGGTAACTTTAGAAACACTTGAACATTTTTTTTTTCCCATGAATTCTTGTGTTCAGTCAAGTCTGGGATATAGATGAAAGCCTTTGTACTAATGCTGGAAGGTAGGCAATTATTCAAGAGGATATTGAGAGAAACATTTCAAGCACAAAACCTCTTAAACAAATGAGGCTGAAACAGTATGGCTGCAAATAATATGTATGTACTCGTGTATCTACCATTTACGCAACAAGCATTATAGGGTTGAAAGAATACAAATATCAATAAGGAACCCCCCTTTAAAAATCTTATGTAAACAAATGGTAATTAGATATATAAGTATATAGTTATGCAAATGTTCATTCAAGTTTATCGACATCTATGAAAGAACTAAATGATTCTTTAGCTTTGGAGAATGATGAACTAAGTGATAGATAACATTTTGCTCATGAACTTCAAAGCAATGTATGTCTTAGAGTGTCAGGTATCAAAGAAAAGCTGCCAGTGCTAGTGAAATGGTAGTTCAAAAAGGCAGATTGTTAAAAATCCCAGATATGATGACAATTTAAACATACACATCTCATCTCTCCAATAGAAATGAATATTGGAATATAAAAATAGCTGTAGACAGGAGAAAAAAGAAAAGACAAATGTATAAGCTGGCATAGTCATTTCTCACATCTTGATGGCTGCAATTGGACTTTTTCTTTTCTGGGAAAGGTTGATTTCTTTGGTGAATAAGAAAAATAGAAAAATCTAACAACTGGATTTAGCAGAGGAAAAATATTTTCCTCTTTTTAGAAAATTATGTTATTTTCAAGGAAACATATCAGAAGATTTTGATTAGGAGAGGCAAATTATGCTTTGCTCTAGAACAGAAGTTTAAGACAAAAGAAAGAAAGATGTAAACAGTGTCCCTAGGTGGTAATGATGTGAGACAGATTTTGATGTGAAATGGATTTTGGTATCTGAAAGCAGTTTCTGGATAGGATTTTATTGTTGGGAATTCTGGAAGATGAAGGGACATTTTCCACCCCCTTGCTCTCCTTGTGAGTGTCTCCTCTGTCTCTTATAAGGACACTTATTAGATTTGGAGCTTACCCAGAAAGTGCAGGATCATCTTCTCTAGAGATCCTTAACTTAATTACATCTACAAAGACATTTTTGAAATGAGGTCACATTCACAGGTTCTGGGGATGTGGACATTATCTTTTTGGTGGTTACCCATTCAGTACACTACACCAGAGTGTTATTTATCTGACTAGAGATAATTTTTCCATTATGGTGATTTATTCTAGTTAAGGGAACAAATGTTTTTGGTTTTAGTATTAGAGAATCTCTTTTCTTTCTTTGTGTAGCTGAATTATTTCCTGTGTGTGTATTTGTATTTGTGTGTGTGTGTTTTGAGGGGGCTATCAGTTCTAACTACAGTATTTTATAATTCAATGTTAGTTCAAGAAAGGAGAGTTGTTTACCTTTTGGTTCTGACATTTGTATGACTCTGAGTTTCCTTTTACACTAGTATTTTCAGTAACGCAGAACTGCACCACTTAATTAGCAGAAATTTCAACACAATATTGTATTGGTCAGAAATTTTATCACTGAGTTTTTCCTCCAAAATACACACATTTTGACATGCAAAATCTATTATCTGTATCTCTTCTCTATATTTGTGATTAGACACTGATGTCAAATGCAATAAAATCTGACCCAACAGAGCTAGAATTATAGTAAATAGTAAATAGTTATTGAACAAATAAAAAATGCATGACTGAATGCTTTATTACAGTTTATATAAATATTAGAACAAGTTCAAAGTAAGAAAAGATTCTAAAATCCCTCCAGTTTTCTTTTCCCAGAGGAAAACTGAAGCAGGTTTTGGCATAGACCTAAAAGTCTGGAAGTTGTAATGTAAGTATGATTGTAGGGAAGAGACATGTCAGTGCAAATCAGAGCCATGCTGGCGCTGGGCCCTATGGTGAGCCCCTGAGTCTCTCCGAAGTTCAGAACTTCCATGCAGATACTCCCCTCAGGTGCCACAAGCAAAGCTTTTTTTCTAATAAAACACTCTCACATTCTATATTTTTGTTTTTTCTACCTCAAAATATCTTAAGTTCAAGCACACACAAAGTTTACTATATCATATATCTACAGGGAAGAAGTTCATTTTATTTAAAAAAGAGAAATAAACAGAGAAAACTTAAGTGATATAATCAAGGCCACACAGCATGCCTGCCACTGAATTAGGATTCAAAGCTGTGTCTTTTAGTTTCTTGATAATTTCTGCTGGCAATAACAGTGAAACTAACTATGAGAGCAGTGTGAAATTTTGCCTAATGATAACTACTGCTTTATTGAAAATTCCCTTTCTTTCCTAATGTACAGAATTGGTGAATATACAGTCAGACCACAAAATATATTATGACCAGTGATTCATTAAATGATGTACTAGATTCAAGGACAGATCACATTAAAGTTTATGAGAATCTTAAGTTCAAGAAAATGCACACATCTAAATTCTAACGGTGCCCAAATGTTTCAGGGCCTTATTAATCTGCTCATTCTACACTGTCTTTGAGGCTGCAGAAAAGAAAAAAAAAATATATGATTGATTGTGCTGCAGGATATGTGCTTTCTGCATTTCCGTTAACTATAAAACAAGCACTATTTTAATTAAGCTGCTTCCAAGCAATTCAGGTGCTCTATAAAAATATAATGAAGCAATTAAGTTGTGTTACAAGTGACTGAGATATCCTTTTTGTTAAAAATGTGAAAGTGAAAGTCAAGATATTTTCTTTCAAATCTTTCCCCACCCTCAAAGCAGGAAGACTATTTAATGTCAAGATAAAGAATACTGGAATTAATTGATATGATATGTGTTTGTATAGAAATTTTACACACACACACACACATATGTAAAATTTATGAAACAACTGACTAAATAAATAAAGAAAGAAATATTATATCCTTCTTGTAACTAGGAGACTGGTCCACCTGAAAATTAATAGTATGTTCTCAAGGAGCTCCTGTTGGATCAATGGCAAAAACCTAAGTAAAAGTCAAACTGATGTTTTAGAAATTTAATTTCAAGAATACTGTGAAGGATCATTACCAGAAAAGACATCAAGGGTGGGGTAGCTTTCAGTGAAAAGCAATAAAATTGTATTCTCCTGGAAAGGTAAAGTGTTTGAACTCTTAGAGGCACTATCACAAGCCTGACTTAATGAAAGGACTGTACAAAGGATTGTTGAAGGGGATTTGATGAATAGTGAAGGATGCTAATACTCTTATTTTTAAACTCTACTACCATGGATTTTCTCCTCCTGCTGAAATTTTTAGTTATTGTTTGAGAGTAATTGAAGAAAGATGGAAAGGTGTGTGTGTGTGTGTGTGTGTGTGTGTGTATGAGAGAGTGAGAGGGAGAGAGCAAGAGAACGAGAGAGAAGTTCAGAAAGGACATCTAAAATTAACAATGATTGGAAACAACACTATGAAGTTATACTTTCTTGCTTCATTAGCACCATAAGAAGCTTAAGAATCTTTTCTTTTTTGTTTAATTTCCTGGCTTTCTACTTTTCTGTATTATACTTCCTATTGACTTTCTTTATTGCTTATCTTTGATTGTTGGTTGTGTACATGTAAATGTATACATTTGAGTCAGCTGTTAAAGTAGTATGAGTCTCCTTTTGAAACACTAATAAATTTTTTTTAATTGGTTGTTAAACCTTTAGTAATTTTAACTTTTTCAGAGAGGAACATTTGCCTCACTAAAATAGGCAGATACAACAAATCACTGTTTTTACGTTTTTCTTCTTTGAAGAGTCTTTGAAGAGTCCCTTTACTGGGATATTACATATGCATGCATGTATCTATTATATACTCTTATATTTGAGTATATAATAAGGGGGTCAGGGCACATATATTCCCCCTGATCTTGTAGACTTACAGCTTAGGTGGGCAAACGAATTTGAGAAAACGAAAACTATAATATGAAGTTTTGTGCTATAATCTCAATTTGAGGCAAACTTAGGTAGGTGTGCAGTCTATGGAACATTCACCTTCAGCTAATGGATAACAATTAAAAATATTGGAATTTTGAACTTGTCCCTTAAGAGCTAGTATGGTTCTAGCGTATAAGAAATAGGAAAGAGTGGTGGAAGCAATAGACTGTCAGTGAGAAGAAGGATAAATGAGTGAAGTTCCTGGGGCTGGGAAAGAACCCTCAAATAGGCTGCTCTCATTGGCTGGAGTTACATGGTATCCAGGCAACTTACAGTGAAAGAGGAAAGCAAGTGGGAGCCTGGTTTATAGTAACTGCATAGTAATAGGATAATATTTTATAATCTTGGCTAAATTATGCATCTTGAAGTGGGCAACATAAAAATTTGACTCTACTAGATGGCTGACCTTGTTCACATTTTTTAAAACTTTATGATGGTATCTTCAACTGTATAGATTACTATACCTACATTCTATCGTTCCTAAATATTTTCAAAGAGAATCTCAGTTTTAGTTTGGAAAAATGATGTGCAAGTTTTAAATGAAGTAATCGTGACATTTTTTAAAAAGATTTATTTTATTTATGCATACAGAACTGGGGTACAGGCCAGAGGCTCAGGGGTGGTGAGAGGCTTTGAGGGGAGCAGTGGGCGGGTCAGGAGAGGTCTGCCATGCCATGTGGTCACCTCCGGGGCAGGCGGGAATCGAACTCATGCGGAAGTGGCTTTAGCTTCTCAGTGCTGTGCTTTAACCCGCTGCGCCACCAGGGAGGGCCGTGACATTTTTTGAGCACACAATCAGATCCTCTAAATTTAAGGAAGGAATCACACAGAAATGTTTACAATGTAAAAAAAGAAGACTGGTTTCTATACTTATTTAAGGTATATAATAATCTCAAGGAGGTTTGGGTTAATAGAGTTCTAATGCCTATGCCCTCTAAAATAAAAGAATGATACCCATGTGTAAAAGTGTGTACATTTGGGGGGAATAAACAAAAAGATGGTGTTATTCAACAACAAAGAAAACAACTCATTTGGTAACATCTCCATGACTTCACAAAATTTGACATTTTCCTCCTGACGTAAGATTATTTGGATTTAAATAGACACAGCCCAATTAGATTAAGAGATGCATGAACTGGTAAATAATGTTAAATGAGGGAAGGTTTAATGTGGGAGATTAGCTTTAATCTTGGATTTAAAGCTATAAGTGATGTGGCTTGGAAGATAGAATGTGAGATGCATTAGAACCAGTGAAGTGAGAATGATACTCCCTCAAGTGAAGTGGCATGCTCTCATTTATGCAGACTAGTTTTATTAAGGAGTTGAAATGCCTAGTAATATAAATATAAATGGTATAATTTGTATTGTGGGTCTTAATGATAAGAGCATAGTATTAAAAAGTCCTCATATGTATGTGTGTGTGTATGAGAGAGTGAGAGGGAGAGAG
>NW_004567107.1:57912390-57957932 GCF_000260355.1 Condylura cristata | reverse complement strand
ATATATATATATATATCTATATATATATATATATATATCACAAATTAAGTTTAATTTTAGAAGTCTTGATCCAGATAAGTTCACACATGTGAGTGTACTTACTAAGGGCAGGGGTGTACAATAGAGCAATTACTCTAAGACCAGTCTCAGGGACCAGTCTTATGTTTCTGGTTTCAGAAATGGTTGGCCTCTTTAATCTCATAAATTGGAAAAATGATTAATCATGTTCTTTATTTGTCTCCTCTTAAATAAGGAACAGTAATAGTTCCCTATAGGGATATCTTAAGGTTAAAAGAGATCACACATATAAAACACACTATAAGCATCACCCCGTAAGTGCCATGCTATGTTTCAGATACATTTTAGAAATTAGAACATCTGCATTCTTAAAATACACTGCTACTTTAGTGGTATTATATATTTTAATGACAATTTAACAAATATTACCATTCATTCCATTTATTTCTGTATTTTTATAAAGCCTACCATAGTGCTAGACCACAAAGTGTTCAATAAAAGCATGGATGGAGTATTCAACTAAAGTTGGGTTAATGACAAATAAATAGGACAAATGAATGAAAAGAATAAAGAACATTGCTTTTAAAAGTAAGGAAATTCTAGAAAAGAGACTAATGAGTATAGACCACAGTACTCACTATGAAATATACCAAAGGAATCTTTTTGATAGAAAGGGAATTATAGTTGTATAAACAGAACAGCTTCCTCCTTCAAATCTGTCTTTTCCTAATGGCAAAATTTTCTAAAGGGATTTTTACATTGTCTGTGTATAATTGTGGAACACAGAATTATTTTTACCAGTCTTTGAAATTTATCCAGGCTATTTGAATGTCAGAAGTAATGATTCAAGTATCTCATAGAATTACAAATGAGATATTGGTTTACTTTTCGCTCGATCAAATTGCTAGAAATAGCTAAATAGATGAAACCTCCCAATTTAAAATATAGTTATTAGTTATTTCATGACTGATATTTCAGGATCTATAAAGGGGCAGAATCTCAGAGAGTTAAATATGTCTAATCCTATTAGGTGAAAGGGAGAAACACTGCTTAATGGATCAATTCCATTGGGGGTGGAGAAGAAAGCAACAAAAATTGCAAGTGGTTTCACTTTAGAAAGATAACTATAAAAGTCAGGTACTTGCCCACTGAAATTCCTTTTTCCTCTTCAAATGCTCTTTCTGTTCTGTCAGCATTGTCTGTATATGCAGCTACTGTACTGCAGAAAGTAATTATATTATATGGCAGATAAAACAAGGGGGTATGCATCAGATTATAAATAACTTAATTTCGCAAAGGAATTTTACATCTTAATCTGCTGGACTATCACTTTCACTTAGGCTCTGAAACCAAATTATGTTATTGTGCTCTGTGATATAATTTAATAACTCACCCATAAGGAAATGTCAGGTCGCATTTGCAACAATCTAGGGGCCATTAAGCCAGATGGAAGGTCATTCTGTTTGAGGATTGTAAATGAACCTGTCCAACGAAGTTTTGGTTAGGGACAGCCAAGGACTCATTATGTAGTCAATTTGCCCAACTGCTTGCAAGAACCAAGCCAAAGCCAAGGCTATTCTGTCCTTTGAAGTTTGAAATGAATTTAAACATACAGGAATTTTTATTTTCATCAGGCGGAAAAGGAAATTGCTTTTGTAAAAAAGCAGTCATTTCCATGTATTTCTTAGAACATTAGAATAAAAATTAAATTTATTGTTTAAATGCCACTTGTGGAATTTTTGCTTTTTCATATTAATTTGTATTTTCCCTTCTAAATTTTGTAATTCCTTGGTAATGAAAGACATACACACACACACACACATGCACACACACTCTAAATCATCCAAACAGCATATTAGGAATATACAAAGAAATCTCTGCTTCTAAAAGTAAAATTATTCTGTTAAAATCTGTTATGTCTTAACTTTTGAGTTCATTCCATATAACATAATGTTAACAATTTTGATTATCTATGCTTAGTGTGAATATTCCAAAATGGATAGTTTAATACAATTTTTATTTATAAGCTGACAATTGGAACAGCACTACAACTTTGACCCTCATGTGAGGTTTATACACATACAGAGGTGTGAAATGGTACTCTCCAAATTTATATAATACTATAAATCAATAAAATTATATTAAAAATATGCTAACATTTTGAAAATGTGAATGTTTTTCATATTTAAGTTATTCTCTAGAGAAAAGAACACAGACTTATTTTTTAAATCATTTTTGTACATTTATTATATTTCAATTTAGAAAATGAAAATTAAACAGCTAATATATTTAACCATAATCCTGTATTTATGAGATTTGACAAGTGTGTGTGCTTACATCTTTCAAAGCTTATTTACTGACTTGGGTATATAGACTTGGTTATGTCAACATGGGCTTATTGACCTGGGCTTACTGATCTCATGTATGTATGTATGTATGTATGCATGTATGTATTTGTATAGATGTGTCTGTGTGTTATATGTTTTTTTTTCATAGATATCCCTATTTGTGAATTTGTCCACATCCTAAAATTTTATTTATAACTCCAAAATCAATATTGGCAGTGCTTTTACAATCATCTGCAGACATAAGGAGAACAATGAAAAATTTGAAAGAAGGATCACACAAGTTCCCAGTTGGGGTAATTCAGAGCCCTCTTGTCTGTTGTCATAAGCCAAAAAGTGGAAAAGGCAGGGACAGTACAGGGCAATATAAGGAGCTCTGGCTTTGGAGGTAATAAAATAGGGTTTGAGCCCCATATCTGGTTTCTGTTAGTGAGATGGCCTCAGGCAAGTCACTTAATATCTCTAAATCTTATTTCCTCTGTGTGAAATAAGTAAAATTCTACCAGGAAACTTTTTTTTTTTTTTAGGATTAGTTATAACCTATGTAAGATAAGTGTATGTGCACACACACATACACACATTTTCTAAGAGTAACAATGGTGGGCTCACCCTGGTGGCGCAGCAGGTTGAAGCACAGCACTGAGAAGCTGAGGCCACTTCCGCATGAGTTCGATTTCTGCCTGCCCCGGAGGTGACCACATGGCGTGGCAGACCTCTCCTGGACTGCCCGCTGCTCCCCTCAGCAGTGTACTTCATTGATCTGCCTGTTCTGCTCCCCACTCTCTCTCTGGTGAAGCCTCTCGCCGCCCCTTAGCCTCTGGCCTGTACCCAAGTTCTGTATGCACAAATAAATCCTTTAAAAAAAAAAAGAGTAAAAAAGGTTTAGTATCCATGAATTCAGTCTTTGCAGAGATGTTACAGAATATAACTACCCTGAATAGTAAGAACTGACTCTGTGTGTGTGTGTGCATTCATGCGATACCATGGAGTGAAAACAATTTAAATATATACTATTTCATGTAGAAAAGTGGCACAGTGGGTTAAAGTGCAGCATTGAGGCTATCCACAGCCACTGTAGCATGAGTTCTATTCCTGATCAGGAATGTGACCCACATGATGTAGCAGACCTCTCCTATCTTGCCTGCTGCTCCCCTCAACAGAGTATTTCACTTGATCTGTCTGTACTTCGCTCTGTCTCTGGTGAATTCTCTCACCCCCCAGCACTTTTGGCCTGTACCCCAGTTCTCGTGTGCATAAATAAATAAATCTTTAAAAAGAAAAAGAAAGTAAATAGTAAATATCTTTGAAAATGTTTTAATCACCTTTTATTCATATGCATGCATAGGTTTTATGTGGAACTATTCTCTAGTGAGGTATTTATTTGGGTTTTCCAGTTCTTTGTCACTTAAAATTATATGATTACCCATACTATAGATCATTTCCCTGTTCCACTTATATGAAAAAGCAGTAACTTTACATTTTGGGTGTAAAATAGTAGTTTAGATGTCAGAGTTAAAAATCTATTTTTTCTGCTCCATTTTAAGTTGATTTTCATTTATGGTGTGAAATAGTAGCCCATTTTCATTCTTTTGAATGTGGTATTCCAATTTTCCCAGCACTACTTACTGAAGTTTTCCTTATTCAAATTTATATTCTTTCCTTCTTTGTCACAGATAAGTTGTCCATAACTGTGTGATTTTCTTCTAGGCTCTCAGTTCCATTGGTCAGTGTCTGTTTTTGTCCCAGCACCATTCTGTTTTAGTTATTATGACTGTGTATTATAGCTGAAAGTTCATAGATGAACTTCTCCCTTTTAGTCTGAAAGGCTTTAGATATTCAGAATTTTTTCTGGTTCCATATGAATTTCAGTAAGATTTTATCTGTTTCTTTGAAGAATACCAGTGGAATTTTTTGCGCTGAACCTGCTTCAAATGTTATTAGCAGGGTTTTAAATATGAAGAAAATACATGTGACTTTTCCTTTTGTATGCCACTAGGATTGAACTTGAGTCCAGTGAAAATGCAATGAAAACTTGGGGTTGTATCTAGGACACACTCTTGTGTGCGTATATCTCATATGGTAGAAAGGAAAGAAAAATGGTTGCAGAGCCTTTCCACTGAGGTCTAAGCCTAGCAGCAAGAAAGGATAAGGGCTGGTTTCTATTTGGGGGTTTGAGAGCTCTTCTGCAAACCAGTTGATGAGGATCTTTACAGAACATACCTGCTCACACAACTCTAAGTCTAGACAATCAATTGAACTGATGTGTGTATACGTTGGATAACTGATAGAAGACATATACCAAAGAGTTCATACTAATATGACCTAGACTAATATCTAGAAAGTAGAAGCATATCAGTTGAATAATCTAGTAAAAGGAAAACCAACAGTACCAGAACACTGACCAGCTGACTGCTGGTTTATTGTCCTAATTTTAAAAGATATGCTTTAGTGAACTTGGCAAAATTTTTAAACATTTGGATTAAATGTTAGCATTAAATATTGATAATATTTTTGAAAGTATGTTTCTTTATAAATTGTAACATTATGTAGGAAGCCATGCACTATTTTTGTAAAATGAGTTATTAAAACAAAATGATTGATTTCAGTCTGAGCTAGTCAGCTATTCCATCTTGTCTTATTTGCTTCTTCCCTACAGCATATGACAACTAAAAACAGTATCAGTTTGATGCAAAACAGTTAAGGTTAATCTTTTCTTTTACTGTCACGCTTCATATTTTTATCCTGGCTCCATCTTAGCCAATTGAAAGAGGTCATTAAATAATTTTGGATCAAATATATCCTGTAGAGTCCTGTACAGTAGAATGAAATTGGATAAGCTGATTAATAGGTTGATAATGTCAGAGAGACTTGGAAAACATCATTTGTAAGTACTATGTCTGCAGAAAATAGAGATGCAAGTATTTAATAAAATTACTATTTTGCTCTCTTAGGCAAGTTTTTTTTTTTTTTAATAGTGCTCAATAAGGTGGACAAATATTCTCTTAAATTCAAACATGGAAAAATAACTTATAGCATTAGAATTTATATAGTAACTATAGATAATATTTCTGATAAAGACTAGAACTAGATAATCATTTGTCACAAAACAGCAATGAGTTAAATATATATTGAAGCTCAGATAAATTCCACAGAGCACTTTAGGGATTTGAAACTATGAGACTGAAAGATGCATCAATAAAAAAATAGTAAACTTAATATCAGTCAGAAATTCAATCAGAGAAGCACAAAGTTGAATCTCTCTAGCTACAAGTTTTTTCAGATATAAATCCAAAGTGTTTAAAATGGTAGTCAAGAAGGGAATTTCACAAGTGAAGTGGAATCACAAATTGAAACTTAGCACAGGCAGTGTTCTCTCAACTCAGGGATGGCATAAACTCTTTGAAAGAACTTCTCATTGATTAAATAAGATCCCATCCAGGATAGCCTACTTTCAAGAATAATTAAAGTAAATTTATTGAATAACTTGATTACAATTTATTAAATATCTTAGATTTCTTTACTGAGCAGCAACTGGATCATCGTTTGATTGAATAACTGGGAATTATTGTATGCATGCTACAAAATGACAGCTATTTCTGTCTGTTCTTCAAGTCTTATAAGAGAATATCCCTGTAGCATAAGCTAACTGGGAACTTACTAGGAACTAAAATACAGAAGCTATTACATAGACAGATTTGACACATAAAAGTTAGCACATTTCATTCCTTATGCTGGCATGTGTACACATCTGTTAAAACTGTTACAGGGCAGGGAGAAGGGTACCCCAGTACCTCCAGACCTGCCTATTCCACCTGCTGCATCACGACAAAACATACTGTATTGTGTAAGGCCTTTAATGGAAAGGAATCTTATTTTTACACAATTAATGTACAAAAATAAGACAGAATATCAGTTTTCAAATCAAGCACTCAAAGTAGGGGCACTGAGGTTCAAAATCCTACCACAGATCTAAAGCAGGTCTCGTGGGAAGTCATAAATAAGGGGCACAAGGGGCCCATTACAGCTGAGGCAAAAGGAACAAAACCAAGATAAAAGCTGCCATTGCCAACTTCCCACAGATCTCTCACCCACATCCATTTCAACCAGTGCAAGACCAAGAAGCAAGTGTAGTTTTTCACATGTCTCTCTGGGATTTGCTTAGCATGTTTCCTTACTTCTCTAGTCTCCCCTATGGTTTCTCCTTCCTGCTCAGCTCTACCTTCCCTTAAGTAGGACAGGGAATCTGGAGTCTCCCCTTTTCTGGGGACCACCCTGTTACAAGTCAAACTAACTCTCCAAACAGAATAGTAACTGTGTCATACTTCTGTCTATATGATGCTAATGTATTGTGTTCAATCAAAACTATGCTAACAAATCCCCAAATATGAAATTTCTGTGCCATCTTTTTACTCTTCTGTATTGTGTAAGGCCTTTAATGGAAAGGAATCTTATTTTTACACAATTAATGTGTAAGATAAAGGGATAAAAGATAAAGGGATGAGAGAGGTAAAAACACAGTATGTGGTAAACATAAACATAGTCACATAAAATAATAAATAATACAACTATATGGTCCTCTTTTCTGAAATGGTTAATGTGGTTGTATATACTGTTGTTGTTAGGGGTTTATTTTCCACCCTATTTATTCCTTTGCTCTCAGTAATCATCTCAACTGGTTGTGGTTATTTGCTCAGTTGGGTTACTTAAACTTTCTAACTGAGGGATGCGAGCTATTAGTGCTGCTGAACACATTGTATAAAAGCCTGCAAGCAAGTTATGTTACCTGAAGGATATTCTTCCATTGTAAATAAACAGCCACTATACAACTAGTAGTGATAATGTTCATTTTTACTTGCATTACATATGTAAATGACAATACATAGCACTATTTGTTCAATAATTCATCACAGCTAATATCAGATACAATGATAAAAATCCTTGAAAATGAGAAACAATTCAAGGATGTTCATGCTTATCACTTTTATTCAAAATACTACTGGAATTAGTAGTCAAAGCAACTAGACAAAACAAAGAAATAGCATCAAATTGAAAAGGAAGAAGTAAAACTGTCTTTATTTGCAGATGACATGATATTATATATAGAAAAGACTGATTCATAAATAACTTTTTGTAAAGTTGAAGAATACAAATTTCAGATGCATTTGTACACTAATAATGAGCTATCAGAAAGATAAATTAAGAAAAAACAACATAATTGCATCAGAGAAAATAATACCTAGAAATAAATGTAGCTAAGTTGATAAAATGTCTGTACACTGAAAACTGTAAGACAATAATGAATGAAATTGCAGAAGGCATCAACAAATGTAAGCCATCTTGTACTCATGAATTGGAAGAATTAATATTCCCCAAATGCCCATACTAATCAAAACACTCTATAGATCCAATACAATTTCTGTCAAGATTTCAATGACATTTTTTTTACAGAAATAAAATACTAAATTTTCAAAGTTTTATAAAATACCTCAAATAATCAAAGAAATTATGAGAAAAAAAGAACATATTTAAAGGTATCAAGCTTCCTGATTTAAGTATATATAATGAAGCTATATTAATTAAATCGGGATGATGCTGTCATAAAAGCAGACCCATAGATCAAAAGAACAAATATAGAGCCTAGAAATAAGCCCATACAATTAGTCATTTAATTTATGACAAAAGAGACATATACAAAGAAGAAAAGACAGTCTCTTCAATAAATGTTAAACTCTATAGTAACATGTAAAAAGATAAAAGTATACCACTGTTTTACATAATGCACAAAAATTAACTCAGATGGATTAAATATCTGAGTGTGAGTCCTAAAAGAGTCAGGGCTGGTAAAAGAGTATAAATTCAAATATAAGAAGAACAGTGTCTAATGTAAATGTGTTTCTAATTGAGAACTTTGTATTATAAAATTGAAATTTGTTAAAAGAGCAAAACTTATGGCCCTCCCTGGTGGCGCAGTGGGTTAAAGCACAGTAATGAGAAGCTAAAGCCACTTCCGCATGAGTTCGATCCCTGCCTGCCCCGGAGGTGACCACATGGCGTGGCAGACCTCTCCTGACCCGCCCGCTGCTCCCCTCAGCAGTGTACTTCGTTGATCTGCCTGTTCTGCTCCCCATTCTGTCTCTGGTGAATCCTCTCGCCACCCCTGAGCCTCTGGCCTGTACCCTAGTTCTGTATGCACAAATAAATAAATCTTTAAAAAAAAAAAAAAAGAGCAAAACTTAAATGTTCTCAACAAAACAAATGCATACATTCATACCTGCATAAAGTGAGGTAATGGACATATTAATTAGCTAGATGGTAGGAGTCTCTCAGTGTATATATTACCACAATGAACGTATTAAATATTCAATGACTTGTTATATCAGTTATACCACAGTAAAGCTGAAATCTAAAAATCCTATATAAACAAGTGATAACTACCAGTGACATTTCATGCATTTCTTACTAATTTTTGTATGAACTCACATAGACATATTTTCATAATTAAAACCATAAAATGTTCATGTGTTATGTCCTATTTTTTCCTGTAGTAAGTTTTAATAGAATTATATCAAGTTAATATTTTACCCAGACCCTCTGTAAAGTTCTTGAGGGTGACACACTTGGTAGATAGCTATGCTAACAAATGTACAATTTTTATTCCTATGAGAATTTTAACCTAAAAATCATGTCAGTTCAGTTGTGCCTTGGAGATTGTAATCTGGTTAAGCTAAAACACTTAGTTCATACGAGGTCATGTTAGCCACATAGTCCGAGGGGCATCCGAGGACCCCCAAACTTGCATGGAGTCCAGCCATCCATGTGTACAAAAACAAAACATCCTCTTTTTTTTTTATTCACTTATGCATACAGAACCAGTGTACAGGCCAGAGGTGCAGGGGGAGTGAAAGGACTAACCAGAGACCAGAATGGGGAGCAGAACAGGCAGATCAACAAAGTGCACTGTTCAGGGGAACACTGGACAGGTCAGGAGAGGTCTGCCACGCCATGTGGATCACCTCGGGGCAGAGATCTAACTTGCACTGAAGTGGTTGTGGCTCTCTTGCAGTGCTGTGTCCTAACCCATTGTGCTACCAGGGAGGGCCACAAAACATGCTTTTAATGGAAAAGTATTTTAATAGAATTGGTGTGCATAGAGAGAGACAAAGGATAATAGTTTCCCAATAAAACACCCCAAGTTACTACTCCTTTAAAGGCAAATGCCAGACAAATACGGTTTCTCAAGTGGAGGTGCTCTGGCCTGAAGACTTACAAGTCTAAGTCATCTTTGTCTTGGAAAAGGAACAAAATGGGTCAGGCAAGTCTTAGATTAAAGGAGCAAAATCAAAGTATAAATCAAGATTAAGGCCACCATTTGCAGCTTCCCCACTTGTCTCTTACCTACATTGCCTCTTTCAAATGTCTCTACATATCTGTCTCTCTTCTGTGTGCTTCCTTTCATGTCTCTCAAGTGTCCGGTACAAGTTCAAAGTCAAGTATATTTACTCTTCTTCTCTATGTGTCTCTCTGAGGCTTGTAGCATTACCTAGCTTCTCCTGGCTATTCACTTCCACTACCTAATTTCCAGTATCTAGTCCAAGGCAGCTTCATGTAAATGGTGATGGGGAACACAGAATTACTTATATATCTTCAAAAGATATAGCTGGTGTATTAATGTATTGAAAATTCCAAAGCATTTGACAATAGAAGTTCAGCATAAAGTAATGGTAGTAATAATGATGTTAAATTATGTAAAAAATATTTTTTTAGCTTTTTCTGATGTAGCAATCAGTGGTCTGCTCTGAGTTGTTTATTTTATTACATTGTTTTAATAGTTACCACAGATAAAATTGGTGTTTTATTAAGCAAAATAGATCCAGGCAGAAGGTTTGCAGCTCTAGCTGTATTAGTTGTCAGTTATAAAGTACTGGTCTCATTTTATAGATGCTTTGCAAATCAATACTGTAGCCATACTTTAATAATATTGTGATGTTAGTTTATTTTAATTTAAATAAGATTGGTTATTGCTTTTGTGAATAAATTGATGTTTCTTTCTGATGGTTTTGCTTACCAAAAGTAGAAATCTTTCATTACATTATTTGAAAATATTTTAATTACTAGATAATAATGCTTATTTTATGAATATTTTATTTACTTTGTCATTGTAGTATTTTTTTACATTGGAATATTTTCTTTTACATTGAGACAATAATAAAAATGGGAATAAGTGTCTCCAACTTAAATCTTAGTGAAAATTTCTAACTATATTTTTAGGATAAAAACAAGAATCCTGTAGAAATATGGATAGTATTATCAGATTACTCACAGAAAGTCATTCCAGTATTTGCTGCTATATTCCTCCAGAAGCAAAAATCATTGAATGTTACATGAAATTCTTTATATTTCTAATTAATTATTTTTCTAAGTTAATATTTGGAAGTTACACCTATGGCTAAATTTTCATTCCCTTGGTTATTAATTAATTAGCTTGTGTGTGCATTATTTTCTTTATGCTCTGACTGTTCTTACTTGTAATCCTCATTTTTAATCTATTTATGTGAAATTTTGTACAGTGTGGGTATTATTCTGTTTTCTAATTTGTTATATAAAGCAGATCAGGAGAGGTCTGCCACGCCATGTGGTCACTTCCGGGGCTGG
This sequence comes from Condylura cristata, assembly GCF_000260355.1. Lineage (NCBI taxonomy): Eukaryota > Metazoa > Chordata > Mammalia > Eulipotyphla > Talpidae > Condylura > Condylura cristata. The sequence goes on along the minus strand of NW_004567107.1, from coordinate 57,946,917 downwards.
CGGGAATCGAACTCATGCGGAAGTGGCTTTAGGTTCTCAGTGCTGTGCTGTGCTTTAACCCGCTGCGCCACGAGGGAGGGCCGCCTTGAGTGTATTTTTTAAGTAACATTTCTAAGTAACATTGGAATGATGATATATCTATAAATTTGCATCCTATTTAACTAACAAAATATCATATTTTTTGTCTTAAGGACTCAGAACTTAATTTGTTTCAATTGTTCGGTATAATTTTAAAGCAACTCATCTTACAAAGTAATTACTAAAAATATATCCATATATGAAAAAGTTTGGGTTACATTTTTGTTACTCAAAGTTGTTTATTAAAATAGATATTTGCAATATAAGCACTTCTTACCTCAGTATAAAAAAAACTTATAGTTTTAGTGCTGAAAATTAGATTCGAGAGTTCCCCCCTCCCTCACTGGCATCTTACTGATTTTTAAATACTATAAGTATTCATGATTTAAGTTCTGGTTTTAGTTGAGCTTTGTTTTTGCTTATTTTAATTTTTTAACTAAATTAATTAGTTAAAAGGTAATATTTGGATACTCCTATCAGGTTTATTTCTGGTGTAGTATACCCACTATCAACTCACCCGTATTCCATATAGCCCACTATGCTTCCTTCTCTCTTTGTTTTTACCCCTTCCTTTTCAAATACAATAGATCGTACTTTTCCTCTTTATTGTGAGTCTTTCAAAAATAAGAATTTTGGGTTCCTCCCTGGTGGTGCAGCAGGTTAAAGTTCAGCACTATGAAGCTGCCCACAGCCACTTCACATGAGTTCATCCCTGGCCAGGGAGCTGACCCACAAGGCGTGGCAGACCTCTCCTGACCTGCCTGCTGCTCCCCTCAGCAGTGTATTTCACTACATCTACCTGTTCTGTTCCCCACTCTGTCTCTGGTGAAACCTCTCACCCCTACACCTCTGGCCTGAACCCCACTTCTTGTATGCATAAATACATGTTTAAAAAAAATAAAAATAAGAATTTCATCTTCATTCATCTTTTTATTCCCATAGCTATGGTGTATGAAAACCAACCAGAAAAATTTTAATTCAATTCAGTTCTAATTTTAACCTTGATATCATTGAGTTGCAAATTCAGTGACATGAATTATTTTTTACAACTCAGCCTGATTGCCTCTGATAAATCGTTAGCTTTGAAATGTAAAGCAAGTAATCTACTAAGTACTAAGCCTTCTTTATATCCACAAACTTCCCACCCCAACTTTGCCACTGGAATACTGAAATGTTGAATGATTATTGTCCCAAAGATTTTAAAATTGTTGTGTAGGATTGTGGTTGCCTGCAGTTGTTCTGAAAAGCCCCACATTCCCTCTCAGATTTCTAAATCACTTATGCCTATTATATCTAGATTCTGGATCTTTACTTTTAATATAAGTAAACCCGGGGCATATATAGGCATATATGCCTATTGAGCATTTAAAATAAGACTCGTTTTCACTGGGATGTACTGAAAGTGTAAATATATACCTTTTTTTTTTCTTTTTGTCATCATGTTTACTCCTAAAATATGGCTACTAGACTATTTAAAATCATATACATGATTCATATTATACTTACATTCACCTCTATCTAGACTGAAAAAATCCCTCCAGGGGAATCCTCTTCTTTACAAATACTAACAATGATATAAACAACTTTTACTTCAAAAAATAATAATAATAAAACAAAGCAAACTAGATCCAATAAATAAATAAGACAAAAATCCAGATTATGTCATGGATATAGACATATCCTAATGTATTTTCTGAATCTTTTCTTACTTTTTTGATTTGTGAGTAAAGAACAGCAAGTTGTGAACAGGGGTGAAAAATAAAAAGCAAAGTGGGTTATCACTGAACAAGCTAATTAATAAATTGTTGCTTTGTCTGTATACTCAAACTGAAGCAACAGAAAGGAAATCAGGTGTTGGGTCCTGGCCTGTTAGCAGAAAGTCAAGCAAAGCCTATCACAGAAATACTGGAGGCAGCTGCTGACTCTAACAGCATGCACTTATTTCTTAGAGCAGCTATAAAATCCTGGTTGACAATTTTCCCAGGAAGTTTCTGACAAATAGCATACACTGTTGTTTACATTTTGTGATTTAGCGTCTCACTTAAATTACACAGGTGCACATAAATGTGTTCATTTGATCACAGTAATTCTACCGCCACTAACATTAGTAAGTAACTCAATACAAGAAACAAGCTAGTACTAAATTTATTACTTTCCTCTATGGCTAATGTACATGAATAAAACTGTAGTGAGTGGTAGTTACAGCTAATATCACATTTCAGCCTCTGAAGGAACAATAGCAGTGTAATGCTCTTTAAAGTGGTTTCCTTTTATTTTTTTGTTTTATTAATTTTATCCAGTTCTTTTCCTCTCTATATCTTTATCATTTTTTACACTAATGGCAATCCTAAACAACTATATTCAGTGACTATGCATGCATTTGTTTTTCATAACATATCACAGAGGTCACATAGTTTGCTAAAAATCATGGGCAATGATATTTCATGTGGACATCAAATATGGATTTTGATTTCCATATAAAACAAGGATTTAAAAATCAATTCACTAATAAAAATGATTTATGGTACTAATTTTGAAAACTGCTGTGGTGAAAATACCTTAAAAAATGAGTCATTTTTACCCTATATCTTGATGTCTTTTGCTAATATTTATTTATTAGTATATAAAAGCCCCAGAGTCATTATACAGTTGTGGAACTGAAAAAAAAAAAACAAAAAACATAATGTTTCTTAGCTACAAATCTATGGCATATCAGTTACTGAAGAACTAAAGTGAATTCAATTCATTTAGGGAAACTTCACCTATAGCAAAACAATACTTTGAAGCAAAATGGAATATTAAAATAAAAGAAGGAAAACAAAAAGACCACAAAAATGTTGTGGTCACCATGTATAATCTTTCTGACTGATGTTATCTTATTCAATATTCACAATAGGCCATTATTCTAATTTGTAGATAGGTAGTGTAAAGCTAATGGAGGTGAAGTAAACATCCTGTTTTCCACAGGCAACCATATATATGTTGTGGTTTAGTCAGTGTGGTATTTGTGTTCTTTTGAGAAAGAACTCAGTAGTCTCCTGTTGAGAGACTAAAATGCCTACATAGACATAGGAGAGCAGTATCTTAAAGGGCAAGAGTTGCATTTTTCTAGAGAAAAGTTTGTCCTTATATATTACTTTCTAATGGAGTTACTCTGTGGAATTTAGAGCTCTGGGGTTGGGACCTGCATGGTCACCTAGGGCTTAAATCTCAGTGCTATCACTGTGAACCCTGAGTTTGATTCCCTGCCAGGGAGTTGACCCACATGGTGTAGCAGACCTCTCTTGTGTCACCCACTGCTCCCCTCAGCAGTGTATTTCAGTAAATCTGCCTGTTCTGTCCCCACTCTGTCTTTGGTGAATCCTCTTACTCCTACACCTCTTGCCTACACCCCATTTTGTGTATGCAAAAAACAAAACAAAAACAATTACAGCTTTGAGGTTAGACTGGTTTTCAGTAATCCTTTCTGCCCCACCTACAATTTTGGGGAATTTTTTATAGCTGGTTGGGTGACTCATTAATTATACCCACTCATCCATCCCACCCCAGGTTAATGCTCACCTTCTTCTCACCATAAAAACTTGACTACCAGACTTTCAAATGTACCCCTTTTTATTCTACTTTCTAGTTGGTAATTTTGGAAGTAGCTCTATAATAAATAACTATGGTCGTGATAAATGGGTTGGAGAATTTAAGAAGACCCTATATAATAAAATCACACTATTATAACTGGTTAGAGTCACAGACTACATAGTCTGTTAGCTATCAACATTATGTAATCCAACAACAAAAAAAAATACTGTGACATTGATATTAATATCACCAATTTATTCATAAAACAGATACCTGTGAAATTTGAATATTTTTCTTTTTCAGAATATGAGCAAGTAATAAATGTCAGGGCAAAGACTATTTGATGTTCAAATTTGTGTTACCACTGTGCTATTTTGTTTTCAAGTTAGCTGGTTGTTTTCATAAAGAATGACAAGAACAAGTCCAGAGCATTAAGCAGATATTTAAAAATTGACTGCTTAGTCCAGAATTTCAAAGAAAATATTCAGTATATAATAGTGGGAAATATAAAAGATGTCTTACTTCCTAAAAACAGACTCAGTTTGTGATGAACTGCCAATACTTATTTTGGGAGTTTCAGCCCCAGGGCAGCAGGAAAGGAGGAGAGAAGAAGGTAAAGTAGAGCAAATAGTGAACAAAGCAAGATGGTATATTATCACTAGCAGCCCTTGTCTAGGAAAAGACACTTTCAGAATAACCATTCCTCTAGCAGTCTGTGGGGAAAAGGAAGAAAATTTTTCAGTCTCAATCTCACTTGTTCTACCTCTACCTCACCTTCCCACTCCTTTTTTCAGTTTTTCCCACAGCAAGGAAACCTCGGCATGGCAGAGTTGCCTGCCCTTCATCTTATTGTCTTGAGTTCAGAAGTGGCAAGACAAAGAACCAGACACTCTGGGCATGTATTGGTTGAGTTCAGGATTTGAATATAGTTGATTGACTGTTGCAACAAAAACAGTGTACATGGTTGAAGTTGGGTAATAGTTAAGACTTAGAAAAACTGGAGTACAACAAATGGTCATACACATTATGTGCCTTAGAAATACAAGCAGGGAGCTGACTGGGGCAAGAGAGGAGAAATTAAGATAAAAGCATCCCAAGAATGAAAATATTTATGAGTGGGCTAATATAATTTACTATATTCCATTTTTTAAATTAAGCTTTATTTTGAGTTAATGATAGATGTGCCTGCATTTCTAAGAGAGAATTCAGAGATCACATTTACCCTTTATCCAGTTTTCCCTAGTAGTAAGTCTTTGATAACTATCATATGTTATCATTGCATGGATACAGACATTGATCCAGACAAAATACAAAATATTTTCACCACTACAAAGATCCATCACCTCATCCTTTTACAACAACACTCATGTTTACTGCCGTAATTCTTTCATTTGTGCTTAGTCGGCCCTTCATCTTTATGATTTTGTCATTTAAAGAATTCCTTTTAAATAGAATCATATAGTAAATAATATAACCTTTTATGACTGGATTTTTCAGTCAGCATAATTCCCTCAAGATACATCCTGCTTGTTGTGTATATCAATACTTTGTTCCTTTTTATTAGTTTGGCTGTACCACAGTTCATTTAAACATTCATCTGTAAAGGACATCTGGGTTATTTCTAGTTTTTGGCTATGATGAATAAAGATGCTATAAACTTTCATGTATAGGTTTTTATGCAAATGGAAGCTTTTATTTCCCTGGGATAAATGCCCAAGAGTACAACTGCTGATTAATAGAGTGGTTGCATGTTCAGATTTTTAAAAAAGAAAATGATTTTCCAAGATGGTTGTACAATTTACATTCCCATCAGCAAAGTATACGTGATTCAGTTTTTCTAAATCATCACTAGAACTCCCTCACTATTTTTTTTAATTGTATTATTTTTGGATGGGTTAGTTCGTTTTTTTGTTTTTAAACACTGTTTTAGGGATATAGGACCACATCTCTTCAGATATATGTTGCCAAATCTCACCCATCAATAAAACATCAGTAATCCTTCAACTCTGCCATTGAGACTTTCTTACTTTGCCCTACACCCTTTACCCCAGTGGTAAACTTAATTATATAGTCGATGTATAGGGTTTCAATTTGTCCCCACATATATGTACAATTATAGAGTCCTTGTCTTTCTCTTTATGGCAGCATAATTTCCTGTAGGTCCATCCATGTTGTCACAAATGGGAAGATTTCACCTTTAGAGTTTTAGATCTCTTTGATAGAGATCATTCTCAGAGGTCTAAAGTGACTTTTCCTCATGATAAATGATGATGAGCATTGTGACCTGCACCTTTTGGTCTTTTGTATGTTTTCTTTGGAGAAGTTTTTATCAAGTTTTTCTGCTCACTTTATGCTTCCTGTTGTTCAGTTATGTGGGTTCTTTATATATCTTGAATATAATTAGCCAGTATTACCGTTTTTGCTTCAATCATCAATTATAATTAGAAAAAGAGCAGGAAATTGGATTTATCATATTAGTGTTCTTATCATCTTTGGATGTTTTATGAATCCTTTTATCATTTCCTTCCATTGAGAGGAATTCCTTTAGGCATCCTTTCCTATGTTGCTAGCAAATTCTATGACATTTTCTTCATCCAAAAATGACTATCCCTTCATTTCTGAAAGATGCTTTTAACTGGATATCGGATTCTAAGTTGACCATTCTATTCTTCTAGCTATGTCATTTTCTCTAGTCTCCATGGTTACTGATGAGAGAGTTTCTGTAATTAGAGTTCTTTTTCCTATATAGGTAAGATTTTATTTCCCATTTTATTTTTTCAAAGATTTATTTATACATTCAAGAACTGGGGTACAGGCCGAGGTATGTGTTGGGTGAGAGGCTTCACCAGAGAAAGGGTGGGGAGCAGAACAGGCAGATATACTGAAATACACTGCAGAGGGGAGCAGTGGGTGGGTCAGGAAAAGTCTTTCTTGCCATGTGGGTCACTCCCTGGCCATAGCTACAGTGGCTGCCAGAGCTTCATAGTGCTGTGCTTTAGCCCACTGCACCCCCAGGGAGGGCCCCTCTTTCCCATTTTTAAATTTTATTTCAAAATTTAAAGTTTTAAAACAGTTGAAGTAGTTTGATCCTATAATTCTATATTAAAGATAGTGTTATAAGCTAATGTTACCACAATTTTTTTTTTTTTTTTTTTTAGTCATCATGTGTTTGATGTAGATTTGTTTTGTTTTAGTCTGGTTGGCTTAACTGGAAGTTTATGTATTTGCCAAATTTATCAAATCCATTATTTCTTCTTTTATTATTGCACTGCACTTTCTTTCCTCTGAGACGCTAATGACAAGAATGTCAGATTTTTTTTTTTTTTTTTTTAGTGACACAGATCCCTGAGACTGCTTTTGTTTGTTTGCTTTTTCTCTCTTTGCTTATATTGAGTAGTTGTTTACACTGGATTCTACATTTAGGCTCACTGTTTCTTCCCTCTATCCTCTGCAATGTCCAATCAAGTACATCCATTGAGATTTTAAAATTTGTAATTGTATTTTTCAATTTAAAAATTTCCATTTGGATTATATTTGTATTTTCTGCTTTGCTATTTGTTGATATTTTCCACTTTTTCTTTTGCTCCAAGAGCAGTAAAGTTTGTTTCTTGAAGCATTTTTGAGACTTGTTTTATTAAAGTTTTGTCAGATAATTCTAATATGTCTATTATCTTGCTGTTGCCATTTTATTTATTTATTTATTTACATTTTAAGGTCTTCCTGATAAGTGCTTTTTAAAAATTGAAACTGGATATCCGGGCAATATATTATCTGGCAATATATTATGAGTTTTTTTTTTTTAACCTCTATTTTCACTGTTCTTTCTTTCTTTCTTTTTTTTTTTTTTTTAATAACATGCTCCACCAAGACAAGAGGTTGGAGAGGAAGTAGTGGTTCTCTCTAGAGCCTGTGTTGTATCTAAATGAAAACACTTTGTTATGAGTGCATAGAGAATGGAAGTTTCAGATCTTTTCTAATATTTCCCTGTCTAGAAAGGGTAGCATACTCATTAGGATTTACACATGACCTCTACTGACAATAGAGGTACAGGGCAGGGAAAGCAGATTACTTTATTGTCACTAGGCAGTAGGCAAAGTCTGACAAACCACTAAACCTCATAACACCACTCCATTGAGAAGACAGAGAGGCATCTCACGACTGAGAGTGGGGGTGTAAATCCAGTCTCGTTATTTGGCACCCACTGACATTGCAAGATTGGGGTCCTCCCTACTGCTCAGTGAGGTTGAACATTCATGCCCATTGTTAGATCTCAGTGGTGGTACTTGGGGGATGGATGCACTTGGAGGGGTAGTGATAGAACAGCTAAACAGTGCTTCTTGAAGGCCAAACTTCAAGATTTCCCTAGTGGCCTTTGCTAGCTTGGTGGGAGTAGGGATGCTATCATTTATTCTGTGATATTTGACTGCTGGAACAATCGTTGTCTAGGTTGTTGTTGTTTTTAGGGTTTTGTTTGTTTGTTTGTTTGTTTAATATTGCTGTGCAGTCCTCTTCCAGATTCCCCAAAGAAAGAAGGCTGGATCTTAGTAAGGCCTTTGTTTCTTGGCCCTTTGGTGTTTCTACTTTGCCATCTTCTTCAAATCTAGGTCTGGGGTATATGAGGCAAAAAGCAAATTCAGTGGAAATTTGCTACCATAGAGTTTCTTAGATACCAAGATCTCTAGCTTGTTTGCTTTCTTTTTCAATTATTTTATTATTTTAAACCTTAGGTTTTTTTCACTGGACTTGAGAACAGGAATTTGGAAAATATACCCTCAATCCTCCCTGAATAAAAGTCATCATTAATATTATAATTTTTGGAAAATTGTAATAACTTCACAAACCAAATATATATCAGTTATCTAGAACAAACCTAATCAACCAGAATATTCTATTCATTGAATTAATCAATGTGTTTATTACATAATGAAAGCATAACGACACTGAATTACAGTGTAATATAAGCTAATATTTAATGAATGTTCTCCATGTATAGGTAGTCGAGAAATTGTTTTACATGAATTATTTATTTTTTCAGTAACCTTATGTAGTAAGAACCATTATGTTTATCATTTTAGAGATAGGAAATTGAAGCCAATGGAGGTTCAGAAGATTTCTAAAAACCTTTCAGCTAGGAGACAGAAACACCCTTGGAACTCAGGGCCTCTAACTCAAGAACTAGTATTTCAAACCACTATGTTTATGTGTGTTTGTTTCATCTAACCAAAAGTGGTCTATACCCCCTTTCCTACTTTAGAAATTCTGAAAGGTTTAGCCTAAAGGTTTGTTTTCTTTGTGAAATCTTCCCCCAAAGCCATATCTGGTTATTTCATCATTAGTGTCCTGCAACTCATTATCTATACCATTCCATGTTCAAATATTTCTATTATGTTTTGTGTCTTTTTTTTTTTATTATATTTTTGGGCTCCTAATGAGAGACATTGTGACTCATTTGTCCTTCTGTATCCTCATTATCTGATAATTTTGTAGTAGTCACTCAATAACTATTTTAATAAGACTGAATAAATGATGAATGAATAAGGCAAAACTTAACAAAGTACACAATATAATTGTGTTTTAGGAAAGAGATCTATACCCAATATTCCTGATTTGTCAGGAGAATATACTTAGTGCAAAAGTATAATGACAATTTTCATTGCAAATTTAATGATACTTTTTGGTGTAGTCATAAACATTGGGAAAATTCAAAATCAAATATCCTTGTTCAAATCCTTCATAATCTAGTCCTGTGAATTTGGCACAACCGTTTAAACTATAAGATCTTTATCTGTGAGATTAATTTCTACCTCAAATTAAATATAAGTATTAAATGAGTGTTGTATATAAAATGTTCAAGGCAAAGTAACTTCTCATTTGTTTTCCTAGTAACTATTGTCTAATCCTGAATTTTTTTTAAGATTCTTTTATTTTTAAATTTATTTATGCTTATAAGAACTAGGCCAGAAATAGAATGGGGAACAGAACAGGCAAATCTACTGAAATATACTACTGAGGGGAAACAGCAGGCAAGATAGGAGAGGTCTGTTGCTCTGTGTGGGTTTGATCCCTGGCTGGGAATCAAACTCATGCTTCAGTAGTTGGTGATTGCTTGGTAGTACTGTGACCTGTGCATCTCGAGAGAGGCCCAAAATCCTGAATGTTTTGAACAAAATGCATTCATGCCAGATTATTTCACCTGACACCTGATAAAAACAAAACAACTATAACGACAGTTTTCCTTAGCAGTAGTAATAATGGTAGCAGTATGCATTCTTCAGTGAGGAAATTTAATAAGATCAACAATTGTTCTCTGTTCATCTCAGGTTAGTTCTAGTTTTTAACCACTTTTATTTTGATCACAAATTTTTGTTTTTCAAGATTTCTTTCTTGGAATCTTCCATATTTCAGGATTATTTCTCTGGAAATATGGAACCTAGGGAGGCTAAGGTGCAAGTGGAATGTAGGTATGTATATTTGTATGTTCCTGGCTCCTACTTACAAGAGGACACCTTAACCCTTTAGAACTATTGATATGTAAGGATTAAGCATCTCTGTTGACAGAGAGGACTGACAGAAATGCTAGATACACAGTTGTTTGCTTTTGATCTTGTATTGATTTTAGAACAACACTTCTTTTTAGAGTCAAGTTTTCTTTTGTGCCTAATTACAGCAGGAGATGTGAAAGAAGAGAGGCACTTTTTAATATTATTGTCTCCAAAATAAAAATGGTTAGAATGAGTTAGTAACCTATGCTCATATGTTAGCAAATGGCAGAAAGGTCAACAATAAAATAACAGGTAACTCTTTAAGTAAATAGAAATGCATTTCCCATAGCAATTTCCAGGGCTAAGGGACAAATGAATTCATCCACTCAAATTATACTGTTGTACTTAAAGAATGTGTGTCCTGTGGTTTATATTCATCTTTCAGCATAGAAATACAAAGATCAGACTTCTGCTAGTTACTAACTTGGTAAAGGATTTCAAATAAAACCTGTAGGAAAACAAATATATGCTGTTTTTTCTTGTTCCTTCCTCAGAAATCCTTCTCTCAGTTAACGATATTGTCATAAAATCAATTTTCAACCCAGAACACTTAGATTTAATGTGACTCTTTACCATCCATAGATTTAATTGTTCATCAGGACTGGCTGATTTCCCTGGAAGCATCACTTAAATCTACGGTTGTCCTCTACTTACAGCGATACCAGTTGAGCTCTGGCTCTCAGGTGCTTCTCACCTGGCTTACTGCACTGGCTTCTGTTGCAGAGTCAGCCAGTCGCCCCAATATTCATTTTTGCTTTCTCTTTCAGCAGTAGACATTCCGAATTCTAGCTATTTAACTACCAAGAATAATAATTACATTTATTAACCTCTTTCACAGTTAGATGAGATTATGATGAAGGTAAATTCTGACTAATGTCATGTAATTTAACATGATATGAACAAATTTTCCAATATGTCCATAGATGAGAGTGACATGCTTTTTACTATTTATTTTCTTTCTGCTGTCTACAGTACAGAGGTGATAGATGAAAATGGAACAGTCATCTGGAGCTATAACAAAATGTTCATTGTTGAGTATGGCAAAACAACAATATAGAAAAGTCTAAATTATCCCAGTTGAAGAATTACCTTGATAATGCCACATTGACAATGCTTAAACACCCTTTTCTTTAAGCTGCTGTTATATTAGGTCTTCATTTTTTTCTTTTTGACTAAACCAAATCATGTAATCGACTTGATTATTTTTGTTGCTTAACTCTTCTCTTGAGGAAAGAAATTGCTTCTGCGCCCCCATATTTTCTGAAATGTGAACATCATTCTACTTCTATGTTTAACATTTATCATCTACATAAAAGTCTAAAATTATTACCAAAGAGACTAAGTACAGTCAAATCTATTTTTTCCACATCCTTTGCCAGCCTAGCACTCACTACAGCATGCTCAGAAACTATCCTTATTCAATTTAAAGTACTTGCTTCTTAAATATACCATTTTTTTTATTACCTAACTCCACATCAAAATGATCATATTGAAACCTAATAGGCATTTCCACTCTACCACAATATATCCACAACTCACACAGAGTAAAGTCAAAGAACTTATAAAGACCTTTGAAATCTTAACTGATTTAGGGATTCCATATCTTTCTCCATTTCTTTTGCTCACTTAGCTCCAGAAGTTCTTTCTCTTCCTGTTCTTCTTTGGACATGCAAGATATGCTCCAACTTGTGAAGCGTTTGCACTGGCAGTTCTTCTACCTAGAATGCTCCTTAAATACCTTTCCTGTCATATCACAAGTGAGGTTTTCCTTTACCAACCTATCTACAATTGGAATCTCTCTTCTACATACCAAACACTCCTTATCTCACTTCTCTACTTCATTTTTTCTCCATAACCCATTTTTTTTTTTTTTAAAGATTTATTTATTTGTGCATACAGAATTGGGGTACAGGCCAGAGGCTCAGGGACGGTGAGAGGCCTCACCAGAGACAGAGTGGGGAACAGAACAGGCAGATCGACCAAGTACACTGCTGAGGGGAGCAGCGGGCGGGTCAGGAGAGGTCTGCCACGCCATGTGGTCTCCTCCGGGGCAGGCGGGAATCGAACTCATGCGGAAGTGGCTTCAGATTCTCAGTGCTGTGCTTTAACCCGCTGCGCCACCAGGGAGGGCCCAACCCATTGTTTTAATGTATCATATAATTTAATTCCAATAATGAAGAAAACTAAAGTGAGTTCGCTTCTAAAGAAGATAACTTTTTAAAAAATTATTTAGAACTACTATTTTGTATTCTAACTGCATTTTAATGTTGTTTTTATGGACCTGATAAAAATCTGAATCTCTAATATTTTTAAGTTTGGGCCTCTTGGATACTAGATCAACTCAGTTTTTGCTTATATACAGTTCATTCTTTGTAGCTAATAAGCTGATGAAGCCTGAAAATACTATTTGACACAAAGGTTAATAAAATCCTTTATAGTAGACAGCTTTATTTTCATTTCATTGACACTTATACTCAGAAAACAAAGTTGTTTATAGAAAACTAAGCATGCCATAATATATTGATAATCTTTGATGGAATTTGATAAAATATTTTAAATGGCAATATCATGGAAGAAAAGTAAATCTACTCTGTCCATGGCAATGCCTTATAGATGCAAAGAACCATGGATAACTTCTCATTACTGAGTTCTTCTTTTATAAATGCAGGTATATATCATCCTATAGTTTCCACCCCTAATATGTTTCACATTCTATAGGCTTACATGTTTACATAGCTTTCCTGTTCTAACTCCACAGCTCAAAATATTACTATACTTGACTTAACCCTAGGGCCTATGAACTTCATTAGGATGTTTACAGTCAATTCATCTAGGGAATCTGTATAGTATTCCTACTAAATAATAAAATGTTCAATATGTTCATTTTAGATCCATATTGTCAACAAATGAGATGAAAACAATTTTTGTAGTTAGAAATAACTGCAAAGAATAGTACAATAGAATAGACACAGCTATTTGAAACATGAAGACCTAGTTTTAAATGAAAGTAATATTGCCTGTAGTCTATGAGTTATCTAACTTTTGATATTTTCCTTTTTTAATATTAAAAAGGAAATAAAATTATATTATTTAATGGGGATGGTGAAGAGTAGAAGTATTTTAGGGGATCTAGTTGAATAGGGAATAAAAAATCACAAAACTTTTAATACAATTATCAAAGACTGTATCAGGCTCCTCTCTTAGTTATCATTGGATAGATGTAGCAGTGGAGTATCTTTAGCATATAGCTAAAGATATGTATTATAGAGATACTTCCATAGTACATTTTGACTTTAAGAATAAAACCATAATGTACATTATTTAAACAATGGAAACTACATCTACAGAACTTTAATTTTTTTTTAAAGATTTTATTTATTTATTCACATAGAACTAGGGTACAGGCCAGAGATGCAGAGGGTGAGAGGATTCACCAGAGACAGAGCCGGGAGCAGAACAGGCAGATAGATGAAGTACACTGCTGAGGGGAGCAGCAGGCGGGTCAGGAGAGGTCTGCCTGGCCATGTGGATCTCCTTTGGGGCAGGCAGGAATCGAACTCATGCGGAAGTGACTTCTTAGTGCAGCGCTTTAACCCGCTGAGCCACCAGGGAGGGCCCCAGAACTTTAAATTTTTTGAAAATCAATTCGTCAATAATCCAATGCTTTTCTGAATAGCTCTGGATGTAGGTCAGTAACAAAGCACACACAAAAATGTCTATTGTGCAAAATATTAAGACTGAGTCTGTATCTAAAGCAAACCATAATTTATTAAGATAGGAATCTGTTATCAAAAACAAACTCAGCATCTCAGTGTAACATTGTGGATAAAATATCAAATCTTGATTAAGATTGATGTGATGGGCCCTCCCTGGTGGGTGCAGTGGGCTAAAACAGAACACCAAGAAACTAAAGCCACTTCAGCATGAGTTTGATCCTTGCCTCGGAGGTGACCCACGTGGTTCAGCATACCCCTTCTGAACCATCCACTGCTTCCCTCAGCAGTGTTCTTTGTCAGTTGGCCTGTTCTGCTCCCCACTCTGTCTCTGGTGAATCCTCTCACTGCCCCTGTATACCTCTGGCCTGTACCCCAGTACTGTATGCATAAATAAATAAACCTTAAAAAGAAAGTGTTAAAAAAAAAAGATTCAAGTGACACTGTCTCCATTATGAATAGTGATAAATATTGCTTATTTACTGGACTCTCTACATATTCTAGACTCCCTAATGAATCTTTGGATCTGAGATAATGAACTTTGAGGTTGTTAGTTTACAGAAGAAGAAAAAGAGACTTGAGGAGTTCAGGTGACTCCTGGTGGTCTAAATAACACTTTCTGACATTTGCCTGGAAATCAGGGATATGTGATTACTCTTAGCTATTGTACTCTACTGTCTCAAGGCATCTGCCACAGTTCAGACAGTAAATAAAGGAATTAATATATTTAGTTTGGCTACAAGTCAGAGGATATCTCTTAATATATGCATTTCACATAATCAACAAATATTCTTTTTCTTTGAAATTTGTTGTTTCATTTCAAAAATAAGCTTTATGATTCAAATTAAGCTGTTTGTTTTTTGACACTCATGACTGAAATTTTTAATGTTAGTAGTATGAATGAATTAAAATGCCATTTTAAGATTTATTAATAAAGTGAAATGTTTACATGCAAATAGCAAAACATCATATCAAGTTAAAATATAGATACATTAAATTTCAAATATGTGGGCCATCCCTGGTGGTGCAGCAGGTTAAAGCATAGCACTTAAGAAGCTAAAACCACTTTAGCATGAATTCAGTCCTTGCCTCGAAGTTGACTTACATTGCATGGCAGACCTCTCCTTACCCTCCCGCTGCTCCCCTCAGCAATGTAGTTCATCATTCTTCCTGCTCTGCTCCCCACTCTGTCTCTGGTGAATTATCTTATGGCCCCTGCACCTCTGACCTGTACCCCAGTTATGTATGCATCAATAAATAGTTTTTTAAAAATTCAAATATGTGAATAAGTAATGGAAGGAACAAGATGAAATGTTTGAGTTTCAAGATAAGTAATTTTTCATGACACAGCTGAGGTTTCTTTTCTCATGACTGAATTTTCTAGACAGCTTTTGTATGTGCAATTAGTTCATGAGTTGTGTATGTGTGTGTATGTGCGAGGGTGTTGTGTTGGTTTGATGTAACATAGTATGAGTGATACAGTAGGATGGCAAATCAGGAATCATTACTGATGGATTCTTTGTTTCCAGAGGAACTAAATTTATTCAGAGAAAATAGGAGCAAACAATTAAGAGAGAATAACCTTATTTGACATATGATACATAATGTACAAAAAAACAGAAATCGACAAAAAGCAAAACAATGCTGTGGAGGCATAAGCAAGAACAATTAGAGATGGTCTCTTCCATTATTTCTTTTTCCCCGCATATTGCTATTAAGTGCTTTTATTCAACTTCTCCATTTTTTTTCAAGAAATGAGTTGTATTTCACATTTGCCCTTCATTATTCTTTTTTTGTATTAAAATAGTACACATTCTTTGAATGTCTTTTTTTTTTTTTTTACTTCCCAGAATCAAGGGGTTGACTTTAACAGTTAAATGCGATCCAAGTGCTACATTAGCATCTATTTATTAAAGATGATCTTTCATGTACAGTACAACTAGGACATTTGGCCTAATTTACTATACTAACATTTCCAATTTGGCTCTGAGTAGGGAGTTGTGCCGACAGCACTGTGTCCTATGGTGAAATAGTGCCTAATCAGTATTTATGAACAGGGTTTTAGAAGTCACTAAAGAGCACAGGAAAAGATTTTACCTTCTTAAAGCACAAATATTGCTGAGCTCTGGGAATCTGCACAGCACATTAGGATGGAATAGCTTTCCTTTTTTTTTTTCTTTTTGTTAAATTGTGGTTAAAAATGTGTAATGTAATACTGTCAGTAATTTAAATGGAGTGTACCTCTTTCTTTCAGACATTAATGCTATTTGTTAAACTTTGTAATTACTATGCAAATGAAGTGCTGCACTTAAAAAATGGCAGTGCCAAGAGTATAACAGAGAAAAACAGTTTGAATTCAAAGTAATACAAAATAACCTTCAAGTCTTATGGAACTCAAATATTGTATTTTTTTT
The DNA here is from genome assembly GCF_000260355.1 of Condylura cristata. Classification (NCBI taxonomy): domain Eukaryota; kingdom Metazoa; phylum Chordata; class Mammalia; order Eulipotyphla; family Talpidae; genus Condylura; species Condylura cristata. The sequence goes on along the minus strand of NW_004567107.1, from coordinate 57,930,597 downwards.
TATATATATTCTTTTGAATGTAGCATTTGGGTGAAAACAGTAAGGACTTGTCTTTGTTCTTACTGCGTAGATAGCAAAAGGCTTAGAGCCTAGAGCCGGAGATTTGAAAGCTTCTGAGACATATTAGTTCCCTGATCTTCACAACAGGTGGTTGGTATTTTTATCCCTCTTTTAGAGATGAAGAAACCTAGTCCCAGAGATGCTTAACTCATTTGCTCAGGGTCACTTAAACAAGCCAGTGGCAGCCAGGAAAGGATCTCAGCACTCCCAAACTTAAGGTTCCTATGAGCATTCCCACACAGCCATCACTTGAAAGGAACAACTTATGGTTCAAATTATGTTTTCAGAATATTAAACACTGGGTAGACCATTGTGGTGTTGTTTCATGTCTTGCCATTTCCCACTCACCTTGCCTCCCTTTCAGTCAGTTTTAAGACATTCCCAAGTCTGCAAAGCAAATAACTAAACAAAGAGCATTTTACCATCCTTTATTAATTCTTCTTTTCATATTATTGAAAAACAAACAAAAAAACATGGTTTTAAAAGACATTTCATCTTTTCAGAATGTTGCTGTTTCATTGAGGTAATCATATACAAAGATCTAAGTATGGTTTGTATTAATTCCTTTGTACTAGAAGGGTCTAAAGTACCTTGCCTATGGATAGCAATGTTTTGTCTCCTCTAGGTGATCCTTTTTATATTTTAAAGGGAAATTTCTAAGTTCTTTAGCTAACAGAATGAGTTACAGAAATTTAGATGTGTAGTAGACATTTATCAGAGACAATAGGAGACCTGGTAATGATAGTGTTTTTGTTTTTAGATTTGGGGAAAGACAGTGATAGTGTGTCTTAATGGCTGAACTGAGACTACCAGGTACGTGATATTACAGTGTCTCTTGTGACCAGAGTATGGATATGTGATATGGGCTCAACTAAATTCCAGAGATCATTTTAATTTGCTTTAGGAAATGTCAAAGAAATAGGCATTGAAGAACCGATGCTGGTGGAAGGCTGCAATGCAAGAGGCAGCTCCCCAAGATTCCAGGACAGCAGTGGCCATGATAAAGCATGTTGTATAGCTAGTTAGTGGTGATAGTAGAGATACAAAGTTTGGCATGGATGGTTGACAGTGAGAGCATCAATCCAGGACTAGGTCTGTGGCTTGGCTGTGGCAGTAGTCTTAGCTAATGCTCTTGTTCCTTTTGCTTTCCATGTCTCAATCCACAATCCTACCAGTGTTTCTTTGATTTAGCATCCTTTGAAACAAACACAACTGATCAGTTAATTGCTGCTCTTTACAAGTAACAACCATGCATCATACCAAGACCATCGAGGGAGTAAGGTCTGACTTTTTCTTAAGATGTTCTGGGGGAATATAAAAAAACATTACTGTATTTGAAGAAGACTGTAGGTCTCTATTTCAGGTTACATGCTGAACCTTCAATTATGAATAACTGGGCCCTCCCCACACCAGGGTGCAAGGGTTAAAGTCTAAATTCTATCAACTATCCCCAGCCACTGCAACATGAGTTCAATAACCCATCAGAGAGCTGATGCACATGGTGCTACAGGCCTCTCCTGTCTTGCCCACTGCTTCCCTCAGCAATGTATTTCAGTCACTCTGTTCTGCTCCCCATTCTGTCTCTGATGAATCTTCTCACCCTCCACACCTCTGACTTGTATGCATGAATAAATAAAAATCCATATTGTAAAAAATTAAGAATTGCTACTTGTACATGTTCTCAGGTATAAGGTCTTACTTGTGAAATACTTTATTTTCCTCAGGAGTGTTATTTTCAGGTGTTTACAGATGTCAAAATTTGCTGGGTTGATTAGAAAAGTTTGTATTTTTAAAGGATGTTATTAGTTTAAAATTAACAGCAGCTCACTTAAGAGTCCTGGGCCATTAATTCACTTCCATTATTATTTCATGGCATAATTTGGGATCTCCTCATAGGAAGGAAACCGATGCTTTGTTGTACTGTATTTTTTTGTATGTTCTTCCTTAACACTACTTTTTTGAGTCTCTCAAAAGTGACTGAGACACTCTGCAGTAAAACTGTGTTGGGAAAGTCATTAACTATTTCAGGGCCCTGGTCACCTCATGCTAAAATGAAAATTTAGTTTTCTCATTCTTGGAATGTTATGAGTGAAATGAGATTTTGCATACAAAATTATGATCCCAATATCTGGCTCACTCTTTTTCAAATACCAGCATTCACAGAGTGAGATGTTCCCTCTACTTCCAGTCCAATAAAATACAAATTCATTGAAAAATGGGTCACATTATTTTTGAATGACATCTTTCTGCAGGGACATAGGTTTACCAAATCCACCAGATGTTCTCATATTATACCATTCCCTTGAGATTTCTGCACATTTTCCCTACCCTTTTGTGAATCTCCAGAGGCAGATTCCCTTAGGAAAGAATCAGGGTGTAAGTGGACGCTCCATTAGTTTTCTTTTTGACATTTCACAGCCAGTGGTGTAGATGACCAAGAGTTGTCAGGAAAGAAGAGAGAACCTGCAGGCCTCTATAGAATTCTTTCACTATTAGAGCACTGTAAATGATAAACCTTTAAACAGTCCCTTTAAAAGTCCCTTTAAACAGTCTCCAGAAAAGCTTCTGGAAAAGATAGTGGTAATGATGAGTTAGGGAAAGGAAAAAAGAAAAACAGGGCAAGAGCAAAAAATTCAGGTGAAATCCTAGTATCTTCCAACATGAATCTTTACTTCTTTATGATCCCAGTGTAACTATTAATATATATATATATAAAGGCTATATAAGGTTAGATATTTAAGAAATGCGCTAGATAGGTTAATGAATAAGTAAGTTAGATTTCTACACAAACATAACTTTCAATATTCAATCATATGGAAAATGTAGTTTGGATATTAGTAAAAAAAGGTTCACTTTTGCCTCATTAATACTATGTATGTTTAATGATAGCATATAGATTTTAACATCATTATTTTTAATAAAAATCACATTTATATTATATAGTCAAATGTCAATCATTGGACAGTTTGGCTACTTTCATATACTTCTTTTTAAAAATTGAATTAACATTGTAGTATAATATTTTAAATGTATTATAATACATAATACAGAGTATCGTATCATTCATCATCGTGAATCAACATGTGCCTTTACAGTGTTAACATTCACTCCCTAAATTCCAGTTGTACCCTTTGTCACACCATTGTGCCCTTCATCCTAATTCGTTCACCCCTATTCCCAGTTTCTTCCTGATAACCACGAATTGAGCAAATGTTTCTAGGTACAAATAATACATATGGCCCTCCCTGGTGGCATAACAGGTTAGGATGCAAGCTAGCGTAGCTGCTTCAGTGTGAGTTTGATCCCTGCCCTGGAGGGGATCCACATGGCACAGCAGACCTCTACTGTCTCGCCCGCTGCTCCCCTCAGCAGTGTCCTTTGTCGATCTGCCTGTTCTGCTCCCTGCTCTGTCTCTGGTGAATCCTCTCACCATCTCTGCACCTCTGGCCCTAACCCCAGTTCTATATGCATAAATAAATAATCTTTTCAAAATAATAAATAAATAATGCATATATCTTTGTTTACCAATTATAGCATATTATATTATTAACAACTCTTTAAGAGAAGTTCTTCAGAAAAGTATTAGTCAACCTAAAGGTAGGACTATTTTTAACTTTTATTGAATATGACATGAAAAGATTAAATAAATTTCATACATATTCAATTACCTTTTGAAATGCCTTGAAAAGGAGAAGTATTACAAGTCTCTAAAGTATGCTTGGAAGGTAAAGACACGGCAGGATTATTAGATCTGTCTAATCCAAATGGAAATATTCAAGAACAAAATATTTAAGTGATTTGCTTGAAGTGGCACCTCCAAGCCATTCAGAATAAGTTCCAGGACCTAAGCCAGGCTTCCATTAAGTTTTAGATCACTTCATTTGCCTTGACCCTAAAGACATCTTCGCAAATATCTTAATTTCACTGTGCAAAAGTCACCTGGAGGATGTTCATGTTGTTGCATCATCCACTGCAAAATTCTAAACCTAAAGTGCTACTCATTCTGGAAATTCTTTTTGTGGATCTTTGTGACAAGAAAATTCAACACTTTCCTCTGGAAAATTAGTTCACAGATGATTGTTCTTTCTCCAATTCATATTTGTTTCTATTTCAACATAACTTTTGCTTCCTTGTCAACGTACTAACCTACATTTGCAACATTAGAAAAGCAATTATATTATTAAAAATGTTTTTATTTGGCAATATTTGAATTAATCAATATTACAGAAATGATTTAAAATTAAACATTTTCAGTCATTTTTTATTATTATATGGAGACATGTACATTGTGAAAGAATTTACTCCTTTGCTAACTTCAGCAGTTCCCCATGCAGCTTATGATTCTGTTTTTGTTATGATTTATTACTACAGAATTTTCAACATGAGAGTACCACTCATCATTAAAATACAGGGTTTTCCTTTATATAGTCTTCTTATATGTTCTACAAGCACAGTACTGTCTCAAGGAAATAGAATCTTTCCACTGGGCATCATTTGTATTTAAAAATCTTGATTATTATTACATTAGGACTTCAAATTTGGGATAACTTTGTTGTTGTATTTCTATATTGTTTACTTCATAATCATAGAGGAGGATTCATTAATTTGTAGATACTGTCAGTGAACATATGCTCCTGGAATATAAAAACTAATTTGTTGGCGCCATCCAGGAGACCATTGAGTTTTCAGTTCTAGGTATAGGACAGTTATAATGTAAGAAATAAAATCTATTGCTGGCTGAGATTACATTCTTCCTGAGCATTTAAAAATAATTTCTTGAACAAATTAGGACAACGCCAACCAAGATATTTCTATATGCTTTACCTTTCCTCATCCTTTGACAGCATGTGCAGTGCAGTAGGAGGTACAATGGCATCCATGTTAAGAAACTGGTGGCGAAGCTGGTTAGGACACAGCCGCTTCAGTGTGAGTTCGATCTCTTGCCCCGGAGGTGATCCACATGGCACAGCAGGCCTCTCCTGTCTTGTTTGCTGCTCCCCTCAGCAGTGTACTTTGTCACTCTGCCTGTCCTATATCCCACTCTGTCTTGGGTGAATCCTTTCACCAAGTCTGTACCTGTGGCCTTTACCCCAGTTCTGTATGCATAAAAAAGTGTTCTTCATGGTAACCCCTTGTATTACATTTGATATGGTGGATAAAAAATGGCCACCAAACATACACAAATTTCAGAACCTATAATGTCAAAAGAGACATTGCAGAAGTGATTTGACTTAAAGATCTTGACATGGGAAAATTAGCGTGGATTGTCTGGGTAGACAAAATGTATCAGAAGGATTCCAAACAGAAAGAAAAAGAGGAGACAAAATAAGAAACAACGATATGACACCAGAAACATAGATTCAAAAATTCAAGTCTTTACATTTCCTCTCTCACACATATTTCTCATGCTTCTCTTCAAATTTACATCATGTGCCTTGTATTGGCCAATGAAATGTGAATCACAGAGACATGTGTCACTTTTGTGTAGATGTTTTAAAAGACAGTGTATCCCTTAACATATTCTCTATTCTGGCAGAGTAGTTAGTGACTGCCTCATCATCCTGGGTCCCAGAGGGAGAGTAACATGAGGATGATCAGAGAGGTCCTAGTTGTTCTGTCTCAAACATGCAACATGTGTAAGAAATAATTGGATTTTTGTTGTTGATGTTCAAAGTCTGTAGGATTATCTATTTCAGAAGTAAGATGTGGTCTGTTTTAAACAAAACAAATACTAGATATTAGATAATATTCAGGTGAATGAATCACTATTAATTCTTTAATGCAATAAACATAAACATCTCACTTTTTCCATTGAGATCTCATTCAAACATGATCCGATTTAATAAAATTTGACTTGGAAATCTGAATGAAAATAAAAATAACACATTGATTATTTACAATACAAAACATGTCTTCATACTGAATTCCTTTCAAATAATACATTCTTGGACTTCCATATGTGTGCTTATGACATAAAGCAAAGCACAATATATACAGGTTTGTTTCCTCTTCTGTCTTCATCAGTAATTATGTGCAGAGTATAGAGAAATGAAACGAAGGGTCAGACAGAACCAAATCAACAATAAACCATAGTATTGTACTCTAGAATTGAGGCTACTATCTATATAAGGAGAAGGTGGAGAACAGGGTGTGGATGAAGTCCAAAGAACTGAGGTGGAGACTGTGGGTGCCCTAGTGGTGCATGGTATGTGGTGCCATACACTTGAAATATGTTCCTAAACCTCTAATTCATTTACAGTGTTATAACCTAATGTCACCTCAATTAAAGAAAGAAAATAAACAGGAAAACATAGTCCCCCAAAAGAGACCATCTCTTGGAAAATTCCTCTTATTTACAAGATTTGAAAGAGGGGTATTTTAAAGCAAAATAACTTTATGTACCAACTTTTTCTGTTATATAGGGCATGGTGTTTTCTTGCTAAATTCCATAGGTAGACTTTTGCAAGGGCAAATAGGGTAACTCCTTCACCAGTGATTAAGTTCAAAATAATGGAAACTGCTACCTTTCCTTTTCTGGAAAAGCAATCCTATCATTTATGGATATTATAATATTACAGAACTAATTACTAGCATAATTATGTACCTTGCTAATGTCTGTATAACTCTAGAAAGAATTAATTGTAATATTGTACTTGAAGACTGAATGAAAAATTCTGAGAATTATTCATGTCTCTGCCAGAGTATTCTTCAGCTATTCATGACATAACTAGTACAATAGTTTGTCATCTATAATTGTTTGCTGAATCACTAGGCCAAACTTGTAATGGAAAATGAAAGGAAAAACGGTAGAGAAAAAGGAAAGATTTCAGTATCATCTTTTGTTGTGCTGCACTCCACTTATGAGTCTTATGTGGCCAATATGACTAAAAGGATGAGATCTCATAGACTCATTTCCCTGTAGTTCTCTGTACTTGGACTCTCAGAAGTTATCACTCACACATGAAATTAATTTAATTCTTGGTGAGAAAGTTATCCAGGAAGCCAAAACAAACAAACAAACAAAAACATCCATTATGTAATACAATATATTCTGCTGTTATGTTCCTTTATTCTTATTGGACACCAACAAATCACACATATTTATTCAAATATTTTTCTACAATAGTGCAGCTATTTGTTAAAGTCCATATATATATTTTTTAAAGATTTATTTATTTTTTAAAGATTTATTACAGAACTGGGGTACAGGCCAGAGGTGCAGGGTCGGCGAGAGGCTTTACCAGAGACAGAGTGGGGAGCAGAACAGGCAGATCGAAAAAATACACTGCTGAGGGGAGCAGCGGTCGGGTCAGGAGAGGTCTGCCATGCCATGTGGTCACCTTCGGGGCAGGCGGGGATCGAACTCATGCGGAAGTGGCTTTAACTTCTTAGTGCAGTGCTTTAACCCGCTGTGCCCCCAGGGTGGGCCCCTAAAATCCATATATTTATTGGTAAAATGTGAGTTTGATATTTTGTTATAACCAAAATAATGCAAAAGCAAATTTTGGGGCTAATATTAATAAAAAGTCATGCTGTACATTCTTTTTGTATTAAAACCATGTCATCCATAAGAAAATTTCCACATGTGAAATGTGAACCTGGAAAATTTAACATGAGAAGCTCACCTTTTGAAATATGTCACATCCATATTTAATCACACATTAAGTGTATTGTAAGATATTGTAATTAACTGCTTTGCTTATATTTTGCTTTGATTATTAATGAGACAAAATCCATTTTGAGGTTTATGAAGTCATGCCAAATACATACATCTACTGACCTGCTTTGCCATTTACTTCTTTGAACACAATTGAAAGGCATGTTAGAGCTGGCAAATTAATTTATTTATTTAGAATCAGTTTTACAGGTAAAAAAATAGAGATTCAGAGAGATAATTACTTGAGGTCACACAATAATACTGCCATTTTGGTACTTCACTATAGTTATTTTAATTTAAATATATTTGGAAAACATTAGCTTGCTTCATATTTTTGTGAGGTAACTTGTCCACAGGTAGTTTTGATGTTTTGTCATTTTGTCCCTTACTTCTTATTGAGCACCTACAATTCAGACATTTTTATTCAAATATTTTGCTACAATGGTGCAGCTAGTTATTAAGGTCTGTATATTTATTTCAATAAAATGTAAGCTATATATTTTGTTACCACCAAAATATGATGCTAAAGGATATTTTTGGAATAATATTAATAAAAAGCCATGCTGTGCATTCTTTTTTGTGTTTAAACCATAAACATCCATTAGAAAATTGGGACATGTGAAATGTGAACTTGGAAAATTCAACATGAAGAACTCTCTCTCTACTTACCCATTCGTCTATATCTAAAATATTATGCCAGAAGAACATAATATTTTATGTTAATTGCTTGACATTTAATTATCTTGCAGAGAGCCTCACCTTACCATGTTACATACATACTGCCTTCTAAGCAGTAGTTAATATCTGTTCTGAAAGATGGCCACATGGTCTCTTATATTTAAACATACTTTATTTAGTTTAGTTTAGTTTAGGTGTGTCTTTTTTTTTTGATAATCCCAAAGAGAGAGCTCAGGTGTTCTTGCAGCCCAGCTCTAGCTCCAGGTCAATCAAACATCAGGAGGTAGGGTCTGCTTCCAGAAACCTGTAAATTTAGAACTTTTCCCCTGATATTTGACAGGGCTAAATATTACATTTACTAAAGTATTTGATCCTAGATGTCCGTAAATGGCAAAAAGAATGGACCCTGTGACTCCATCTAATGAATCTATTACATTCTATCACATTGTGTTATAGTGATGGTGATAGAGGTTGTATAAAGCCTCTTAAAGTGTGTAGGTAGATGTATCAGACAACTACCATAACTTTTTACCCTGAATAATTTGACATTCTGCAATTTCTTTTAAACCAATAGAAAAAGTAATAAGGGCATGTATTCTTGACAATTGATAGGTCTAGCCATAAATTAGAGTAGAAGGAGAAACTGGCAGATAGAAAATAGTTATATCCCATAGAAAGGTTTGCTCTCTCAGTAAATTGTATCTTAGGAAGCCTCAAGTGCTGCATAAAATTGAACAAAATAAAATGGGAGTAATGATTCTATTCTGTATTTCCTTAATGATCCATGCTTCATTAAATAACAACTGAAAGCAGGCTTCTTGGACCAAAAAGATTAAAAAAAAAAAAAAGATAAAGAGGTGAGATCTGTAGATTTCAACAAACATTTTAAACGCAATTAAATAATTAAAACCTAGAAAGAGAATAATTGAATTTACTTTTAAAGGCGTGAGCGAGCTTTCTGTTACTAGGTCTTGATATCTTGACTTCTGGGGTTCTGTCTGTCTATTTCCACCTACCCATTTAACCACATACCTACCCACTTATCCTATATCTATTCAAAATTTTTAGATCAGCCACAACATTCTTTCTCTTTACATATCGCATATTTAATTTAGCATGATTATTATTTCTGAAGTTCACTTTAAATATGTGTACAAGAACACTCAGAAGTAGCATGAAGAGGCAGAGAGGTTAAGAAAAATATAACTATATCAGACTACATGATAAATAGAAATTTTTGTGCATCAAAGGTACAATCAATGGAGTGAAAAAACAACTTACAGATAGAGATAAAGTGTATCTGATAAGGGAGTTAATATCCAGAATGCATTTTTAAAAATGCATCAATAATGAAACAATTCTACTGAAAAAAAAAGTAAGCAAGAAAAGGTCAGCAAATAAGTCTTCCAATAAAGTATACAAATGGCAAAAACACATGGAAATATGCTTAGTATCACTAAATATTAGGGACATGGTAATCCATAGCACAATGAGATACTACTTCACACTCTTAATGATGATTATAATCAAAAGTCAGAAAATCAAAAGTGTTGGTGAGGCTATGCAGAAATTTAGCACCTGACTGTCATTATCATGCAGTTCATATAAGCTTGCCTCAAAGTTAGCATGGGCAATGAATTGGCTATTAAGATAAAGTCTTATACAGCATAAACATCAGAGGAATGACATCTCATCACTTTTCCCATAGTCTCTTGTCACAAACAAGGCACAGGGCTCCTTCGCAATCAAGGGAAAGAATAATACTAAGTAGGAACACCAGTGGTTGGAGAGTGTTAATGTCTGTTTATCACATTTCTCTACCCATAGTTTCGTCTCCTTTGTGTAATTTATATAGTGTGAAGAATATTATTATGAATAATACTCATGGAAAAATTGAAAGGTAGCTATCATTGCTTTTGTGATGACCTTGGGGAATTTAAGCATGACAATTTCTAGTTTGAAAGCAATATAGCATTTTAAAAACTCTCCTTCCAAAATGTGGGATTTTTGAATAGTCACAAAATTGCTGCTTATTTTTTTTTAGCAATCTATATTAAATCCAGAATATTAGTCTTAGAAACTAATGAGCCACTATTCTCACTTTCAGCTTTCCACATCACAGAACATGTTTCAATCTTTATAATGGATTTACATAAATTAATAATTGGGCTTAAATGTTTTCATTGAATTTTTTCAGTGATATTTTAAACCTTAGTTTAATTTTTTGTCTTGTTTTAACATAGTGTGGGTACTGCTAAATGTTGGGACAGGTTTGTACTCAAAGATCTATTAAGTTTTTTCTCTTTTATTTATTCTCTTCCATTAATCCAATTCAGCTGATACTATCACAACTAAGTGAAGTTCCACAGTCATAGACACAAATATAACTGTCACATGTTAGGGAATCTTCCTAACTCTTGGCCTTTTATCAGTTTGAGGCTGTGCTAAAAACTCCTCAAACTTTCTCATGAAAGTGGATTTTATTCATCTTCCATTTAATTCCTACATTCTATGTACCTAAATAAGTACATTCTGTATTGGCACTCAAAAAAAAAAAATGTGTACTTACTTATGACACCTTTTTGATAAGTTGGAAAGTTCTTTACCTTCCCAAATATACTCAAAAAGATTCCTCTGGAAAAATTCAAGTCCAAATTTCCTTTCTCACACACATCTTCATTAAAGACTTCTATTTGCCAAATACCTCTAAACTATTTAAAATGTAGTGATTAAAGGAACTATCTACATAACTTCATCCAGCTCTAACTCAAAAGATTAGTTCTGATATATTTGCTTTCTAATACAGAATATCTTTTTATAAAGGGATCATATCTATTTCTAGTTAGACTGTCACCAGAAACAATTATTCTTAAACTACCTTCAAATAAAATATAATAGGGTTTTGAAGATTTATGAAAGGAAATTCATTTTGTCATTGAAATAACTAATCCTAAGGACCACACTTTCAATAGAAGTGATCCCTGTGCATGTTCCATTCATTGAGGAGTTAATTTAGTTCTATTTTCGTACATAATAATCAGATGAAAATTATTTCAGTTTCCTGTTTCCCTAATTCTAAAGAATATCCAATAAAATTTAATTCTTAATTCTAAAGAATTAATTCTAAAGAATATCCAATAAAATTTTCTTGTAGTTTCAATGTATTTCCCTCATGTTTCAGAACAGATTTTTTAAATAAGTGAGGCTTAAAAGTTAACATCAGTGGCCTTCCCTGGTGGCGCAGCGGGTTAAAGCACAGCACTGAGAAGCTAAAGCCACTTCCGCATAAGTTCCATTCCCGCCTGCCCCGGAGGTGACCACATGGTGTGGCAGACCTCTCCTGACCTGCCCGCTGCTCCCCTCAGCAGTGTACTTCGTCGATCTGCCTGTTCTGCTCCCCACTCTGTCTCTGGTGAAGCCTCTCACTGCCCCTGAGCCTCTGGCCTGTACCCCAGTTCTGTATGCACAAATAAATAAATCTTTAAAAAAAAAGGTTAACATCAGCTATTTTATGAATACAGCTAAGATTGGTCATGCTATATCACAGATATATCTCATATTCTTGGGAGGGGTTGCATTTCATGACTTTGATTTTTTTTTTATTTCTTTGATAGGTAAGGAAAATGTTTGAATTTACAGAAATTCATAGGTCATTGTACAAATATTTAGGTAGTAGAACTGTGATTTGAATCCAAATCTACTCCTACTTGAACCCAGGCTCACATGTAGCTAGTAATAGATGGGGAGGACAAGGCAGCACAGACACTGTGCAAGGAAGAGGATGTGGAAAAAGTCAAGTTCCCCATTCCAGAAAGAACACTGGTCATTATACAGGCACTAGTACTTGAACTACTTGAGCTCACCAACACATCACCCTCCTCATCCAATATTCTGTTTGAAAATAACTGGCCACATGAGATTTAAGGAAAGCGGTCTGAAAACACACCTAATAGATAAGGTTTTAACAACTTCAGACCAGACTCTATTTTTATCTTCTATGAATTGAAGTCTCCTAAATTGACAGGCTATTTGTGTAAAAAAAATGATTTCTAGTCTAAATAAATTTTACTCTCTAGTCCTGCTCTGCTAAGCCACTATGGGAGCAAGAAGAACACTCATCAAATAGAACAATTAGTTATTTTTTAAAGGTCTATTTATTATTTATGGTACAAGAAGTGGGGTACAGGCCAGACATTCAGGGGAGGTGAGAGGACTAATCAAAGTGGGAAGCAGAACAGGCAGAACTACTGAAATATACTGCTGAGGGGAGCAGTGGATGGGTCAGAAGAGGTCTGCCACACAATGTGGGTCACCTCCTTAGCTGGGGAGTAAACTTGTCCTGCAGTGGCTGTGGATAGCTTCACAGTGCTGCACCTTAACCTGTTGTACCACCAGGGAGGGCCCAGCACAACTAACTCTGATCTGATAAATCAGCACTATGGATGACTGGGAATTATGCATGGAATGTGTTAAATATTTATATGTTAAACCCATAAACTCATTATGCGTAGGATATGTGTTGCATATCCTATAAACATAATTCTTTATGAATGGAGAAAATGTCTATATGACTGTTCATAAGGGGGCAGGTATAAAAATAAATTCCTGAGAGCTCACTGTTCAATAGAAACTTTACAGCCATGATACGGATTATTTTTATGCTAATCTACAAGACATTAAATTAGGGAAGTTAAATACATATTTAACATACAGTTGGTAAGACAGCATGTCTATTCTAAATTTTGCATTATTTTACTCATTGATAAGTCAATCTTAAATATTTACTTTCTTTCTCTTGGAGCTACTGTTGTATAATGAGATAAAGTCAATGTTTTAGAAGTAGATGATATTGAGATACATATATAAAGCAGGATCTACTTAAACATACCTGGGCTCCTTTAAAAAGGGGTATGTCACTCCAAGTTGATCAGCCAATTTCAGACAGATTATTCAACATTTCATAGGCAACCTGAATACAGGTAGCATCACATTCCTCCTCCCCACAATTCAGATCTTTTAGAGCTATACACCTCGAGGTTTCCCTATGGTCACAAAATACTAATTCTATATCCAATGTAAACTATACCTAATTGCTTTCCAAAACAAACCCAGAGTCCTACGTTTCCATGACATTGGATGAATCAGATACAGATGCACTGCCAGTGGACCTCATAAATTATATCAATTGCACTGGCTGCTGTCTTACACTTAGCAAACAACAGCGGAGTAAGGACAGGATAACCATAATAAACATTACTCAAAATGGAAATAGCGGGCAAATAGCACAGTGACTAGATAGTATATTGAAATTTTGAGATATTACTTAATAAGTATTCCTAGAATCCACTAATCCTCAGTTCAGTTCAGATTATTGTTCTCTACAGCTCTTGACTATAGGAATTTCTCCTTTCCATCATATTCCTTGGCTGTTTTGAAAAAAAAACATCCAGCAGATTTTGTGTTTAGTTACCTGCTAAATGTCTTTTCTATTTGTCGAAACCTCATATTCTTTTAATACAAGCAGGTGGCTCCTTTACTAATACAAATTTTGTATTTGATTCAGAAAACCCCATATGCCAGTCACCTACAAAAGATTTAATATTTTTCTATAATTACAAGAAGTTTGACTACATCAGAATCCCATGGGTTTATGATCCTAAGTTTTCTAGGAACTGAGTTGGGCTCAATAGGTACACTAGATGCATCCTAACCTTTCAAAGATAAAGAATGGCCCAGCCACAGGCTTGATTAAGTCTTTGTTCTGAAGTCATGTTTTAGTCAGTAATTGTCCTTTACTGGAGGCTGTTTTTCAATTGACTGTCTAGGAAAAGTTGTATTGGACACAGTTAACAAAGAAGACTTTAAAATTATTGCAATAGAGGAAAGAGATTTAACTCAACTACACCAAAATGAAAATGTTTTAAAGTGAGCTAACTCAACAATGTGGAAGACTTTAGGGAAAGAGATTAGACAACAGCAAGTGTCATTACATTGAATTGTTCCCGAATCTGCAATTTTTTTTTTTCTCTATGCTTTTGCTCTCTCTGCTTGCTAATCAGTGCTTGTCTAAGAATTTAGGTTCCTACCCTTCCATGAGACATGGAGATAGGCACAATTATCTTCTTTGATGCAATTCAAAAAGATGGCTGCCATATTTTAATAAAGAAAGTTTTGGATAGTGAAATTGGCAAGAGGTGAGGAGAATGTTTAAATTTTAATAGAAAGTTTTTTTTTTTTTAATTAAAAGTCCTAAGAAAAATGGAGATCAAGGACCTATACTCAGGATGAACCTGTCTAAGCTTGAGTCATACTATAAGTCAAAGGGGCACTGGATCTGTCTTGCATAAGCACTTCTCTGAAGAGAAAACATACCCTTTTTCCAAACTAAGTTCTCTCCATTCTCCCTAAATTTTGCTCTCAAGCTGTCAGTTTTTTTTTTGTCTTTAATGTGTTCATCAATTTCTTGTAATACCTTACCAAAATATCAATTTGATATCCTGTATTCTTTACTTTCCTTTAAATAATTATAAAATTTTACCAAATGTTTCCCCACAATGTAGCATGGCACCTTTTTCCAGCTTCAGATGAGTGTCTTTGCTACCTCACACTTAATTCCAAAGAAAAGGACAGCCATTTTATTTTATTTTTTTCATGTATTTGTTCTTTTGTTTATGGCATCACTCTCCATTACCACCTTGTTTTCTTAGCTAGTCAGAATTTTCTGCTTAAAAATTTAACATAAGCTGTCGGTGGAATAAGAAATAAAGCCTTTTTCTTAACCATGGTTGTGAGTCAGCTTTGGGTTTAAACTGAAGGGTATGTGGAGACAGGAAATTTTCTCATGATAGTGGAAGAAGCACAAGAGAGAAAGTCAAGATGAAGCATATTTCAAGTTTCTGATGTCATCAGTCCAACTTTATTTCCTTTGCCAAATATTTCCTTTCCCAAACCTCAAAGTCAAAAGCTTATTAAGTACCATCCATGCAAGACTGATTAAGGGAAAAGGGATGAACAGGAACAACTTAGCCTACAAGAGCTGTTTTTGATTTGCATTTTTAAATTTCACTTTAAATGGTAAAAACTGTATGTTTTACAGGGCTGCTGTGAGAATTATATCAAATAACATATGTAAGATATCTAATAAAGACACTGGCATATGTAGAAATTCCCTAAATGTTGTTTAAACCAAGGGAAATGTCATTCATCCAGGAAAATATGAAGATTTTGTATCACAAAATATGTGATATTGTCTTTTAAACTTGTATCTCCCTTTTCCTTTTGATAATGTAATTCAACAGAATAAATTTGTCATACTTTTAGTCTCATATAATAAATAGTTCTTATAAGTTAGTAATTTTTCCAGACATTTTCAAATATTCTAAATCTATTCTGAGTCAGTTACAACCTAATAACCAGAATCAGAATGGCACTCTCCACCCTCCCCCTTTACGAAGATATTTAAAAGAGTGATAGAGAAGAACCTTTTCTGGGTCTCTGTGTCAGAAGTATTGTCAAATATCATCAGTAATTTATCCCTAACTCACAGAATTCAGAAGATTACAGATGTCCACTTGGCACATTTTATCATTTGATCTTATTCTGTTATGATTTAACAGGAACAATTCCATACCGATATGCAGATAGCTAGTTTTCCTCTACTTAATATTCCCTTGGTTCCCTTTCTCATTCAGTTTGCATCTGCTACCTCATAGGTGTTTTAGGAATATTCCCTGGAGATTTTTTAGAATGTGTGGTATTCAGTATGGCTACTCACTCTGCTTAGATAGAAAATATTTCAGGAGAAAAAGATGAAAATATATTGGTGTCCTGAATAAAATTGCTTCCTGTCTGCATAAGCAGGTTCTTTCTGGCCACCATAAGTGCATTATTAAATGACTTATTGAAACAAGTTATAAATTTAAAATTAAAATTTGAGTAAATGTGCCCAATGCTGCTGTCTGACTTTGATGACTTAGTGTTTAACTGTACATGTTTTTATTTCTATAAATATGTAACTAAACATATAAAACAGTAACAATGTGTAAAAGAATGAGTTCTAGAGTAAGACTAAACTGTGTTTCAGTTCCAGGTGGATGGCCCTAGAAATTATGAGATGTGTGTAAATTTCAGTTAATGTGAACAGGATTAATCCCTTGCATGATTATGTCAGTGATTAAGTGAAATGACTCAGATATTGTATTTTTATATGTGATAGAACTAAATGAGAGAATACATATAATGCATGAAAATTAGTGAGTACTCAAAAAATATATGCCCATGTATATGCTATATACCATGCATGATATATATGTATAGTAACTATTAAATATCTCCCAGTAACTTTAATGATCTGACATAAAATATTATTAATATCCTTCATTTAAAAATTAGAAAATCCATGGATAAACCAATTTGATCTGTAAAGGCCTAAAAAATAAATATATTCTGCTTTATGGGGCATACCATATTTGTTTCTGTTTCTCATCTTGGCTATTGAAGTGACCTGGAATGCAACTCTGTGAAAATGAATAAATTGTGATTGTGTTCCAATAAAATAAGTAGATATGAATTTAAATTTCATCTAATATTTTACCTTATAACATATTTAGTTTTTTTTCAACCATTGAAAAATGTAAAAAGCATTCTTAACTTGATAGTTCTGCAAAAATAGGTGATAGATCAGATTTAACTTGCAGGCTAATGTTCAGGCGCTCCTAAATCAGTGCTTCTGCATCTTCCTTTTACAGGTTTTCATTTTATTTAATTTTTTTTCTGTTTTGTTTGTTTTTCTTTTCATATTGCTAGGAAATTTCTCACAGAAAAATTCCATATTGATTTCATTTAGAAAATGAATATTACCTATACGTACATTTCCCCCAAAATCAATTTTTAATTATCCATTGATATAGACAATAATTAGTTGGATAAAATGTAGAACTTTAATTCTTTTGTTTGTGTTTATGTTTGTACTTGATAAACCTTTCTATATTTTCTAATATAGGTTCTGGTTTTCAATACTTTAAATAAATATTGAAAATACTTTCAATATTTATAATATTATATATTATAATTTGTTTTGGGGGTGAATGGGGATAACTATATTATCACTGAAAGAAGATATTTAATGAAGTAGAAATATGTGGAGGATAGGTGAAAATAATTTCAGAAAAAAAAGTCACTATGAGAATTGCAGTAGATTTTAATTCTTACATTAGAGCATTCTTTATTTGTGTGGCTTGCTCAAGTCTGTAAAATTGAGAAGTGTTTTTATTTTAGCCAAAAGAAGTCTATGATAAGATAGGCATCCTAAACTTGGTCTAAAAGAATACAGCCCACAAATTTAAGGCATCACTTAACCATCTTCAATGTACATATGTCCTTTCTTTGATGGTTCATTTTATAGATGGACTTGAGTGGGCTAAGGTATGCTCATATCGCTGGTAAAACTTTATTTCTGGATGTGTCTGTGAGGGTAATCTACAAGAGAGTAATATGTGATTCAGTAGACAAAGTAAAGATCTTCTTTCACCAATGTGGGGACAGCTAGACAGCATCCTATCAGCTGAGTGTGTGAAATTGTAAGGGAGATAGGGAGGGTGGAAGGAAGGAATGGTGAGTTCCTTCATCATCTTAATCTGAGTTGTCTATCATCTTCTGTTTGGAGACATAGGAGCTCCTCAACTTTAATTCTTCTAATTTGGACTTAATTTTACCATTAGCTTCCCTGGTTCTCTAACTTACAGGTGAATGTCCTGAGGACTTAGCCTCTGTAACAACTTAAGCCCATTCCTGTTCTCTCTCTCTCTCTCTCT
>NW_004567107.1:57868383-57912290 GCF_000260355.1 Condylura cristata | reverse complement strand
TATCTATCTATCTATCTATCTATCTATCTATCTATCTATCTATCTATCTATCTATCTATCTATCTATCTATCTATCTATTCTATCATCCCATCCATCTACCCACCCATTGTCTCACCCATTTATCTAGCTATCTGTCATTCATCATCATCATCTATCTCTATCTTATTGATTCTTTTTCTTTCAAAAACAATGACTAAAACACTTATCTTTGCATCAGAGAAGTCTCTTCCTATTCTCCATCAACCTTCTGGGAGACAACAGTTTCCAAACTGTGAAGAAAAATATTCCAATCATAAAATATGACAGTTCTATAACACAAGAATACTATAGCTTGCCTTGCAGAAAAAGTCACAAAATTGATCCTTTTGACATTAAATATTATAAGATTTACAAAGTTTAATATGTAGTAATATTATTTGTTACATTACTTGTTATAGATTTCCTGGAACTAGTACAAAAAATCTGATTTTAATGAATCTATATAAAGGTGAAGTTATCTTAAAATTTTGGCAAGAACACTCAGTGTTACTGATGCAGATATTTTGTGTTTATTTTGGAGAGATAGTATTAGGTAGTCTATATACTTGGGTTTTGTTCTAAAGAAGAACATGGTGCAAAGTCTTAATCTCATATGAACTAGAAATAGACTACGGTGTGGAAAAATTACACAGGTGAATCTGAGATACTTTCTATGATTGTGCATATTAAAGAAGACAGTGAGTAATATAGGTGATGCATTTTTGATATTAGATACACACACACAAAGAAATTCAATTCCTCCTCTTTAAAATGTTAAAACAGTAATTTGATCAAGATGAGTCTTTAAGTAGTTGAGCCACTATGGTTCAGGAGGTCATTTCATAGCGTTCAAATGAAAAGGTACTTTCAAAATCAAGATCTTTTCATCTTGATAAATTTTATAATCTGTGCCAATATTGTTTTTTTGTTATTGCTAATCGTTTAACAGGAAAGTCAGTGTTACATTCTCTGATAAATTATTGGACAAGTTTAGAAGTTGTGATTGCTTTTACACAATTCTAACTTTTTCACAAAGATACCATTTCCTTTAGTAAAATATCATGCCTCTGTGCTTTATATCTAATTATCCTAATAGGTTTGATAAAAGGCATAGTGAGTGAGGGGAATCTACAGTCTTCATAAATTAGTTAAAAACTTTTCACTCACACAAACTTACGGAAAGGAGAAAATTCATATATCACAATACTTTCAATGTAGTGACTACTGTTGTATAATCAATACACCAAATAGTCATATGTTTAAATTAGGTAGTAGACTTTTTAAAACAATAATTTTTAAATGATGAAGTGACACCATTTAGAGTATTTTTTTCCTCTCAGTTTTTATATACACATTATTAGTTCTTATGGCAGATGGTGTTTCTATACCTTTAGAAAAGGCCCCAGAATTTTATTTGTTCATTCATTTACAATGTTTACTTTCTTTTCTTAGGTGCATACACACAGAATTTCTCTCACCAAATCACCCATGCACCATCACCATAGACCCTTATGTTCTTTCTGCCTAGCCCTGATGTCTTTCTCTCCACCTCCCCTGCAGAATGTCTCTGATTTGTGTTTGTCTTTTTCTTGTTTGGTTTTGTTGTGTTTTATATTATTATTATTGTTTCTCCCCTTGATCTCTCAATTGCTTCTCCTATATTCCTCCTATAGGTGAAACCATTCAGTATTTTTCTTTTTCCTTCTTACTTAGCTCACTGAACATGATCCCTTCTGTCAGTTGTTGGAAATGGCATTATTTAATCTTTCTGATTGCTGCATTGTTTTCCATTGTGTATACATACCACATCTTCTTGATCCAGTCATCTGTTTTTGGGCATTTGGGTTGTTTCCATGTTTTGTCTATTATAAATAATGCTGTAGTAAACATAGGGGTGCAAGTATCCTTTTGCATTAATATTTTTGTGTCCTTTGGGTATATCCACACGAGTGGAATTGCTGGGTCATATGGCAGCTAGTTTTAGTAGTTTGAGGAAACTCCACACAGCTTTTCATAGTGGTTGGGCTCCCATCAGCAGTGTAGGAGAGTTCCTTTTTCACACATACTTGCCAACATTTGTTATTGTAAGTTTTTTTTCGTATAAGGTGATATCTCATTGTGATTTTGATTTGTATTTCCCCAATTATAAGAGATGTTGAATATTTTTTCATATATGTGTTGGCCATTTGTATTTCCTCTTTGGAGAAGTATCTTTTCAGTTCCATTTTGTTTTTACTGGATTGTTTACTTTTTTTTGCAGTTGAATCATGTGAGTTCCTTGTGTATCTTTGTGATCAGTCCTTTATCAGTTGTATGGAGTATACACATCCTTCCAATTGGTAGGGTGTCTCTTTCTTTTGGTTAATGTATCTTTTTCTGTGCAGAAGCATTTTAGCTTGATGTAATTCCAGATGTTTATTTTTTCTTTCACTTTCTTTGCTTTGGGGGATGAGTTTAAAGATGTTGCTATGATGCATGTCATAAAGTGTTTTACATATATTTTTTTTCAATGGTAACTGAAAAGAATAATAATTGGTCACAATTATTTAATTAAATGCAACTTTTTTCTAATATGTCTCATTGGAAACTAGAAATAGTTCACCATTGTCTTAAAACATTAGTGATTTAGGTTTAAAAAAGGCATAAAATGCACAGATACACGGGCCCTCCCTGGTGGCTCAGCGGGTTAAAGCACAGCACAAAGAAGCTTAAGCCACTTCTGCATGAGTTCGATCCCCGCTTGCCCTGGAGGAGATCCATATGGCGAGGCAGACCTCTCCTGACCCGCCCGCTGCTCCCCTCAGCAGTGTACTTCCTCTATCTGCCTATTCTGTACACCGCTCTGACTCTGGTGAATCCTCTCACCCTCTGCATCTCTGGCCTGTACCCCAGTTCTGTGCGAATAAATGAATAAATCTTTTAAAAAAATGCACAGATGCACAATAAAAGTTTAAAGAGCAGGACCTAAGTTTTAAAAAATACCCTTAGTGAACATTAAATAGCATAGTAAAGCTAGAACTAACTCTCATATTAGGAATTATTTTCCTTCTGTGACTCAGAACTCCTACCTTTTCTTCATTTCTGAACAACAACATAATGTGATGTTATTAACATCAATGCTTCCTATTTATACTATAAATTGTTTAAAATATTATAAATGATGAACTGGATTCTCCATGCAATAGTCTCATTGTCTCATCCCTTTGCATAACCAAACACTAAAAACATGAATGAAATAGAAATATAATGGAAAAAGTTCTATTTGATTTTGTAAATTAGTGGTAAAGTAGAAAAAGTTAAGGGAATTAAACAAATTACACAGAAAGCTTTTATTATCTTCAAAGAAAAACATCCTTTATATTTACACTAAAATGGACAGATTAAAAATCAGGCTGAGTATGCAATGATGTCCTTCTTTTGTCTAAAACATTATGTCCTTTTTTCTAAAACATTTCATTAAATATCTTTTTTGAAAACCTGATACTCAAATTGTTCCTTAATAAATTATGAAACTTAGGGTTTTCACACAATAGGCGTCATATTGTGCAACCCTTGGAATTTGTTTTTTTTACTGTAGTTATATTGTGCACCTATTGTTTTACTCTATACTTCTGCCTCTAATTAAATACCCTTGGGAAAACATTCTGTTATATTTTTGAATCAGGGTTACATTTATATATTTTAATTATTTATTTATTTTCCTCTTCATTTATTTACTTTTATCTAAATGGATCATCTCATATTCTTAAAGTTTATATTACGTTTCTTTTTTCATATGAGCAGTCAGAAAGCTCACAACAAAGTCTGTGATTCATCTCTATTAAGAACATACACTCAATCTCATAGTATACGGTTTCCTTCTTCTCCCTCCTTTCTGAAGAAAATATTAAAGGAAATACAGAAATACAGCATAAACTGGTAGAGGTGAAAAAGTAGACTCTTCTTAGTCTTACCAAGGCTTTACATACATATTCCCAGTGATGAGCACTTCAAAAAAAAAAAAAGGAAAAAAATCATTTTATTATGCAGAAAAATATCAGCTATTTTCATACCCACAAAATTCATTTCTGTAAACTTTGCAGACTCTAGTTCTGTCATTTGAAGTTTTGAGTCTTTAGAATTTTTTTCTTCCTCCAGTTTCATCTAAAATTACTTTAAGTATTAAGTGGGGCCCTCCCTGGTGGTGCAGCAGGTTGGAGTGCAGCACTGGGAAGCTGGTGGTGATCGCTTCAGTGCAAGTTTGATCCGCTGTACTGGAGGTGATCCACATGGCTTGGCAGACATTTCCTAACCAGACCGCTACTCCCCTCAGCAGTGTACTTCATCAGTTTGCCTGTTCTGCTCCCCACTCTGTCTCTGGTGAATCCTTTCACTGCCCCTGCACCTCTGGCCTCTTTCCTAGTTCTGTATGCATAAATAAATATTTTTTTTTTAAAGAATTAAGTGGTAAATTCCAAATATACCTTAAGAAGTTGTGCTTATATAAACACTCAAGAAGTTAAGGAAAAGACAAAGAATTATGAATTAATTAACTGAGGAAATATGATGAATTAATATTTTCAAAGGAAAAGAACTAAAGGGGCAGATACAATCAAAGTAAAATGTAGAAGCTTGCCTTATTTCAAAGCACAGTTAATTTAATGATAGCATATAAATCATCATTGTTAAGATAGAGCTCTGAAAGAATTGAGTTTAGCTCTTTTTTTTTTGGTTAAAATAACACAAAAATAGTCATTAGGCATGTGTGTTCTACATGACTAAATTAAAGATTAACACAGTAACTTTTTTTTTTTTTAGAAGATTTATTTATTCATGCTTACAGAACTGGGGTACAAGCCAGAAGTGTGGTGAGTGAGAGTATTCACCAGAGACAGAGTGGAGAGCAGAACAGGCAGATTCACAGAGGGTACTGCAGTGGGCAGGTCAGAAGAGGTCTGCCATGCCATGTGGGTCAGTTCCCTGGCTGATGATCGAGCTTGAGCTGCAGTGGCTTTGCAGAGCTTCATAATGCAGGGCTTTAACTTGTTGCGCCACAAGGGAGACCCAACGCATTAACTTTTTTTTTTTAATAATATAATAGTTTAGTTTTACATCATTTTGTGCATTTTTCCATCTCAGTTGTAATCCCCGTGGGCTTCCCATCACCAGATTACCTGTGTGCCATCACCACAGTCTAGTGCATTTTCCTCCCCCACTGTTTTATGGTTCCATTCCCCACTCCACCCCATAAAATGTCTCTGGTATATTGCTGGTCATTATTATTATTATTTTCTCTCCTGGTCCGTTATTCCTGTTATGAGTGAAACCATCAGGCATTTTTTCTTTTTCTTTCTGGCTTATTTCACTAAGCATGATCTTTTCCAGCTTCATCCATGTTGCTGCAAAAGGCATGCCAACACATTAACTTTTAAGGGCTTTTGTGTTATGGCTGACTTTATATATGTACATAATAAAAATTGAGAAATATTGTTGACATGCCATATACGAAATATGTATTTAGAGACAACTAAATATAGTGGACTATTAACAAATCAGACATAAGATAAATATGTGATTATGAAGATCAGTGAGTTTAGTACTATAACACCTCTCTTTTGGTGTTTCTTTGTATTCAAATATATTGTTCTATTTATTTTCCATTTCTATTAAGTAAATAGTCCTTTTTCTTAACTCCCACTCAAAGATTAAAAATAAGTATCCTAATTTGAACCAAATACTAATAATAGTTATAATAATAGTAATTATAACCTTTTATACTGTGAGACAAAGCAACATAATCATAGTATTATTTGATCTTTCCAACAAAGTGATTATTGAATGAACTGTTACAATATTATCTCATTTTTTTTTTCTTTCTACACATTGTAGGCATTCACCACTGAATGCATGCATTCAGTCCACGTTACTCAGCTGTTTAGGATTAGAATTAGTCATGTAGTTAACTGATCACCAAAAGCTATTTGAGTATCTACTAGACCTGGCTTATAAAAATATCATGCCCATGATATTCTATTCTGATATTGTTGCTTAAAACTACCTTATGGAAACTATGTTTTAAAGATTCTAAGTTCCAAGATGAAGTCAATTCTCCTGAAACCTAGCAGAAGAAAGCTCCCAATATTGTATGACATGTTGATATTGTATGAGAAATCATATTCTATTTTACTAAACTCTAAAATGTGTGTGCTGAATTATTAGAGGTAACTAGTGTTATCTCAAAAATATCATTTTAAGAGTTATGTAAATTAAAATTTGAATCATAGATATTTTGCCCTGGTATCAACTTATTCCTTGCACTAAAGAACAAGAAAATATCCTTCTTTTCTCCCCTAATCACTATTCTAGATAAATGAAGTATTAACTTTCTGGTGACCTAGTCAGGTCTTTAAGCTTGTGTATATGTATGGCTGTATATGTATATATGTTAACATCTTGTGGGATTATTTTTATTTGTTTTAGTCAATATAGATGTGTTAAATCATAACACAGTCAATACCTGATTTTATATATGTATGTCTTTCTCTCTCTCTCTCTCTCTCTCTCTCTCTCTCTCTCTCTCTCTCTCTCACACACACACACACACACATATCACATTTCACTTGATTCTTTGATTTTCACTTTGCTAGTCCACTTCGTGTATTTTGTCCCTTCATCTCTATCAGCAGACACTGTATGTACAGTGTCTTTTTCCTTTCTTATCCTGATTCTTTCTCTACCATTTTCCATTCTCTTTAATGATCTCCAGTGGCCATTGCTCACAGATTATGAAGTTTTTATAAGTAGAAGAAATTAAAAAACTTAAAACCATTCTTATTCTCAGGATAGATTTTGTAGTTGGGGTTCTGGTAATGAAGAGACAAGGAATAAATAAACAAATAGGGTAATTGGCTACAAAGGTTTTATTTCTCATCGATAGACTAATAGATTTGAAACAATTGTGTAAAGTACATAGCAGGAAATGTCTTCATAAAATTATATAACTTGACAATAATTTTAAATGGGGGCATAATAAAACCTCACATCCTCAATTTGTTTATTTATAAACTTGCCCCATCAGCATCTTGCTCTATCCTCTATTCCATCAGTGAAATAGCTACTTCCTGAGTTAGAAAACCATAATGGATCTCTATATCATACAGAGTTTGGAGGACTTATTCATTTTTCCTGCAAAAGTTAAATAAAGTGCAAAAGTTTCAGCCCATCAATCCTTTAGCAAGCTGTCCAAGGTGACATTTCATTAGCACATTTTGTCAGTGGATAAATCGTATAGCATGCTCTGAAGGGAAGGTGGAAAACATCTAGTCCTTTTTCATTAGATCCATCTGAACTCGAACCACTGGAGATTACATACAAAAAGCACATGAGACAGAAGAAGCGTTATCCTGTCTATAAACTGCATTAATCATTCATTCCCTTCAGAGTGTCTTAAGTCAGTGCCATGTCTGTGGTTAAGCCCCAAACTGGCTATTCAATTTTGAGCTGCATGACAGATACATTTCAAGGAAAATCAGAGACATAACGACTCCTGCCAGGCTTGATAAAGTCCTCATTCATCAATTAAGAGGTTCCAATAAACCAAAATGGATTCAGAAAAATAAGGGAACTTGCATATAGTACTTGCTGGTTGTCTGTCTTCTTTTTTGACTTGCAGAATTCATGGTGCTAGGGCTTGCAAAACCTTCTTGAAAAGTCTAGATTCAGTAGTGAGTTCTATCTGATGAAAGAGGGTTTCTTTCTTATTTTCCAAAGATGGAAATTCATTAGAAATTTTTTGGTAAGGAAAAGTTTTATGGGCAGCTTTATAATCCTCAAAGATAGAAGCTATAATTCACTTAAAGTTCCTGCTTTCGTTTTGCCTTTTAAACATGAAAGTCTGTGGAAATAATCTCATGATGTCAATTTTGTTGGATTAAATCTGAGTGCTAGGAATGTTCCCTAGTCTTAAATAACTGCAATGCCAAAATGTATCTGAAATATGTGCTCAAATGTAAACTTTTTGCCTATATTACTATCTAGGGTTTATTTCAAACCAAAAATCTTTCGTGTATAAAATGGAAAGAATTTTTAATAAAATGTACAGCATTTCCATTAATGGAATTATCAATGTGACTGCAAACATTATAAATGGAAGCTATTTTTAAAGAAACCTGTAGGCATAATAATACCAAATTTCTAAGTAGACTGCGAGAAGTAGCCCATCCCATTAGAGTATTGATATCATTTTATAGAAGATAATGCTAAATCAGTGAGAGAAAATAATATATATGTATATGTATGTATGTGTATTTTGGCTTATTTAGATAGACCCATATCTAATCAATCAGTAGATACATTATATACGTTTAAGATCTCATTGTGCCAAAGGCAATATTGGTAATACTGTGAAATTGCATCATGATTAAACTTTATTTCAAATTACTTCAAAGTGCTTTGCTTTCAATAAACTAATGATTTTCTAACTGTGCTTCTAAGAGCATCATGTGGTTCCCCTCAGTTGCTTCTAGAGCTACATGGGCAAATGGGAGCTTGAAGTGTTTATGGGAGCTCTTCAACATGAACTAAAGCAACTGCACTTTTACAAGAAGCACTTCTTCATAAGATTTCCTTTGAGCAAAAATTTTGCAGCTAAGAACTATTATACTACCACTGTAATAATTAAATTGAGAATGTCTTTTTACTTTCACTGTGATAAGACACAATTTATTTAAAATCACATCCAAAAATTTCCATATCTGAATCTAAGCCAACTATCCTGGCTCAGAAAATTGGATGAAATATCTTTATTGCATTGATGGAATTACTGAAATTGGTTTGATGATCAGCAGCATAGCCAACACCAGCCCATTTATTAAAGTGATTAATCATGGTTTGTTATTAAGCAGACGCTCCATTTTTTTTTTTAAACTTGGCATTTGATCTTATTAAATAGAACTTGAAAGAAGTATCTCAGGCAGTCATTTTTTGTTGTGAGAGTAAGTAAACATTTATTCATTTGGAACTCACTTGAGTTTCCTGAGGCCTATAACTTACATTTATCCTGTGATTTTATTTCTTATAAAATGCTTTTATAGCAATTTCATTTGATTTACACAACTATGTAAATTTTATGTAGAGCATAGGCAAGCTATGAAGTCTTATTGCCCAAGTTCGTCTGGTCAGTCAAGTAGAGCTAAAACTTGATCTGCCTTTCATATTTTGGAGTCTCTTTCACATACTTTCACATACCCTTCCCATTCCTAAATGAGTCTAGCTGTAGAAAAAGATTTCCGCATTATATATTGTAAATGATGCCAGTATACAGCCAATAAACATGAATTAGAAAGATTGCCAAACTACTGCTCAGATGGGAATGTCCAGGAATCGTCAGGCACACTCATACCAAGCTCCTGTAGTCCATAAAATCGCTCCAAAAAATAAAAAAAAAAAAGCAGCAACATCATCCTCTGAATATTTTTCATCACGTCTTGTATGTGCAAATATATGCCCCTTTGTTCAACACTCTAGGCAAAAGCGTGAAGTTCATTAAATATTATAAGTAGATTTGGCTTGTGAATACCTTAGGTTATCCCCAAGTTTTTGCCAAGTTTCTGCTTTGACTTATTTATTTAGAGTTGATGGGAATTAATTTAGTGAGTTACTAGAAATGACAAGAATCTTAAGTAACTTGTTGACAGGTTATTTGCACTGGTAAACGGATTTAGCATGCATTGTTGCTGTTGCTTTTTTTTTTTTTTTGAGTGGGTGCATATGTTTTGAATTGTATCAGAGTGAGGGTAATTCTGTTAGGTTTGCTTATAACTAAATGCCTTAAGTCAGGAATCAGATTCCCCTTGCTATTTTAAATTTTTAGGTCATTAGAAGATATTTTCCATCTACCAAAGCATCTCTTCTCTATTCATAAATTAATAGGATGTTTGCACATACGTGATATATCTAAAATAACCATAGTGGAATATAATGATTATTAAACGGAAAATCAAGTTCTACATATTGTCCCATAGTAGATGGTAACAAACTTGGCTTCAGGGTGATTGTTTTACTTCTCTGGGTCTGTTTCTTCACCTATCACATAATTTGTTTATACTAGATGGCATCTAAGACTCCTAAAAATTGTGGGATTCCTAAGTAAATAAAATGTGAATTAATGAAAAGAACACAAATACTGAATTCCTTCACTCCTTTGTCAATTCATTGCTTTTTCTTTTATGCACACCAGAATGATCACAAGAACATAGACACATGTCCTCTTGCAGTACAGATAATGTTATTATAAATCATAAACATCAGAATGAGTAGTATGTTCTGTGTAAATATGATTCTGAGTAAAGGTATGGAAGCAAGTGTAAGTGCTGGTAAGTCATAGAATTGATATGGGAAACCTCAGTTTATTTAAAAAACATTTGTTATCACTAGTTCCTTCTTTTTATTAGGTAGACCCCCAAATTGCTTAGTGACTAAGTTACCAACTGGTCTTTGTGGGCAAACACATTTTCAGAATGCTTACTCTGAAAAATATCTGCTTACCAATTCAACATAAGTTCAGCTATTTACACATACAGATTTTTATTTAAATCACAAGATTAAGAATATACTAGAGACACCCCCTTCTCTTTTTGAACAGGATGGGCATTTCAACTGTGCTGTAATAGTGTCCTTCATACATTTACATATGATGTAGTGGCAGCACAGACTGATGAGGAAAATAATTTAGTTGAAAATCCAGGTTCATAATTACTGACATTGCAAACTAAAAGTAATAAGTTATGGTATATTAGTTAAAATATTTCATTACTTGTAATGAAACCAATTTTGATTAAGCTAAACAGGCAAATCATTACAAGAGGGAATATTTCACGGAATCCAAGGACAGGAATACATGAGTTCAAGATGGGAAATGATGCTAAGTTTATAGTTCAATATCTTGGCCCTCAGGGTGTCTGGATTAATTTCGTTTCTGGGTATCTCTTTTCAGATGAGACTAGCATTTGAATCAGTGAAACCAGTAAAGTAAAATAGCCCACCCCAATATGGGTGGGCAAAATCAAGTCTTCTGAAAAGCCAAATAGAATGAAATGTGGAGTGAGATTTGCACACCTCTTGCCTTTTGAGGTAGTGTAGCAGGGTGGTCCCCAGGAAAAGGGGACTCTGCCCCAGGTTCCCTGCCCCACCTAGAAGGAGGGTGGAGCTGAGCAGAGAAAAGGAGAGAAAGAGAAGGAATCTGAGGAGAAGGAAGCAGGATGGAGAGCCAGAAGGAGATCTGAGGAAGCCACATAGGGCAAAGGGAGACATGTGAAGAAATTGTGTTTATTTCTTGGCCCTAGGCAGGTTGAAACAGATGTGGGTGAGAGACCCATGGAGAGGTTCACTGTGGCAATGTTTATATTGATTTTGCTTTTGCTCTTTACCTCCCAGACTCGTCTGACTATTTCTATTCCTTTTCTATGGGTCCCGACCATAAGGTGCTTTAGTTTTGTGGCAGGCTTTGGACCAATCCCTTTTGGGTTGACTTTTGCCCATGAGGAGATGGGTAACTTCAGTTGTTTGATTTAGAAATTATATTCTTTGTCTTCCATGTTGTATTCCATGTTGTATACTCACTGTATTAAAGTTCCTTTTCATTAAAGTCTTACATGTTTTGTCTTGATGTGGCAGATGGCAGAACCTATTTAGAGCAGGCAGGTTTGGGGGTTCACTGGTACCCCTCTCCCCCTGCCCTGTAACAGTAGGACGTCTCACCAGACCAACCACTGTTCAGGAAAGTAGACCATTTTTTCTCCAGGTTCTTTTTCAGGGGTTCAGATTTGACTGGAATTACACTACCAGATTTCTGGGTCACAGTTTGTAGCTAGCATATCATAAATTCAATTTATTTGAGAAATTGCTTATAAATATGTGTGGGGAATATCATATACAATATTGTGTATAGTATCTTATTGGTTTTGTTCTTGGAGAACCCTGACTAATAAAGGGGATTAAGTAAATCTTAAAGATCTGAGTAAATAATATGTCTATCGTCTTGCCTTCTCTCTTGCTCTGGCCACTGGTTCCCTGTCTCCTCAATAACATAAGGCTATTTTTGCTTCCCTGCAATTTCAGATTTTATGCATTTAAAGTCCAGGTGCATACAGACTCTAAATAGTTCTAAGTTTCCATTTCAAGTTCTCAGAGGAGAATAACTAACTCAGCTTAGATCAGCTTTCTGATTATGTGGTCATCTTTCAGCAAGAGTGGGCGGAGATGTAGGGTTCATTTTCATATTTACTAACATTACCACTATGGATTTACTTCTTCAGCTGGGCCTGGAGGCTGAGAATGGGACTAGAGGACAGAATGCAGCGCTAAGAGAAGGATTTCAATGATTAGGTCCCTGATTAGGTAAACTGACTAGTTTTCTTCAAACACTAGAAGCAAACACTCCTTGATGATTTTGTTACAGGGCAGGGAGAGAGGTTCAACCCTGAACTGCCAAATGTGCCTGCACTAGATAGGTTTTGCCATCCGCTGCATCAAGATAAGACATAGAGTTTTAATGGAAAGGAAGTTTAATACAATGGGCATATAATAGGGAAAAGAATATAATTTCTCAATCAAATACTAGAAGTGACTCATCCTCTCATAGTTAATGTTTTGTCCCAACTTCTGTGACCAGCCACAAGAAAGGAAGGTGGGAGGCAGAAAGGCTGAGCAAGCAGAGTTTATTGCTCCCGGACAGCAGCTGAGATGGAGCCCCTAGAGTGGGGTCCGCAGCTACTGCCAGCCCTATGGGGGGAAGGGTCTCTTATATAGATTCTAAACTCAGATTCCCAACGGGTGACTCATCACCGTGTCCCTTGATGTAAGGCCCAGTTTGTTATCACCTTCAGCTAGTCCCATTCCTGATGCAAGGCCCAGTTAATTGGATGCAAAGCCCAGTTTATTACCACCTTATCACCCTTGGATGCAAGGCCTAATTTATTACTGCCCTTATCCAGTCCCTCAGTAAATCTCCACACTTGGTCACTCCCAACAGTTAAAAGTCTACCCAAAAGGGATTGTCCCAAACCAAGGCCTGAAAGCCCACCATAAGACTAAAGCACCTACTCGCCTGGACCCATAGAAAAGGGTCACATATGGCCAGGCAAGTCTGGGTGGAAAAGAGTAAAATCAGAATTAAGACAAAGCTGGCATAGTCAAACTCCTCATGGGTCTCACACCTACATCTGTTTTAACCAGCACAGGGCCAAGAAACAAACATGGTTTCTCCATCACATGCTCCCAGCTTTATGTGGTTTCCTCCTTCTGGCTCTCCCTCCTCCTTACTTCTTCAGATTCCTTCTCTTCTCTTCTTTTCTCTACTCAACTCCACCCTCCTGGGTGGGGCAGGGAACCTGGAACTTCCCCTTTTCCTAGTGACCACCCTGTTACAATTTATCTAGGAGGATGTAGGGCAGCAGTATTTTGCCACTCTAAATACTGTGCCTTTGGCAAATATTTGATTGCATGAGTGGGGATCTGAATGCTGGATGGTTAGACTGTTGTTTTGAAAAAGTTGTTTGCATCTCTCCTGAAGAGCATGAATAGGGAAGACATAATGGCCTACTGTCTTTTCAATGGAGAAGGCAATACTTAATCTGCATACCTTTGTGTGCTATGCCTTTCCTTTAACTTCCCTTGCTGATCTTGCCTTTCTCCTCTTGAAAATCATTCTGTTTTGCTAAGCTATTAAGATGATGTCTGAAGACACCTGGGTGCTTAACTGCATCATGCTGGTTCTCTTCCATGTGTACATTTTGGCTTTTTGTCTGATGCTGAATCCTTTTATGACTCTGTTTGATTATTTGCTAACTTAGAAGAACCCTGGGGAGTATGGGATATTAATTTTGCATCCTTACAAGAATATTGTGTTTTTGCCAGAATACATAACACTGCTTCCTCCCTATCATCCACATTTTCTGATGTGTAGCAGTTACTCAGAGAAGAACACACCAGATTTGAATTCAGGCTCACGGAAGAGTCAGGCTTATAATAAGAAAATTGCAAAATGGGATCAACTCTGCACTAAATGTAACTACAGGGTTCTGTACAAGATTATCATGAGACCTGGTAACAAATCAGGAGGTTGAAACAAGCATTTTCAGAATGAAAATGCCACTGGGTTTTCCCTGTATTGAAGATATAGCCTATTAACAAGGTTAAAAAAAAAGCCCTGTGTTGTATAATAATTATTGTTATTTTGCTGCAGCCTTTTCAACTGGATAAGCTTTACTGAAAAAAATTGCTTGCGCTTTAGTAAATCCAGGGTAACTGATGAGTCACAATTACTGTGGAATTCAGGAATTATTTAGATAACAAAAATACTACTACTCATATATTGAAGGAATTAATATCTTAATCTGTAAATCTGCCTCCTCATTGTTTTAGTTTATTTTATTACATAATTATACTTAGCTTATACATATTCCAGTAAAATGCCATTCTTTTCCATTTTTTTTTTGTCTTATTCAGGTTCTTAGAAGTGAATTTTAAAGATTTATTGTAATTGCTAATATGAACAAACTGTAGTCGAGCTTTTAGAAAATACCTGTATTTCATAGTAATTTATTTTAAGAACTCTACATTTACTATAACACTGATGTCGTTTTTTGGAGTTTGTGGTCCTTTGGTTCACTCTGGGAAAGCTTTCCCCAGAGCTCCCCTTTCAGTGGCATGCACGCATTGAGTTTCTCCGGGCGTCAGAGAGATTCGGTTACCTTTAAAGAGCAGGTTTATTAGGGAAAAGGACAGGATTGTTGGACACTTGCATAGGCACAAGAAGGCAGGGGAAGAGGTCCCAGAAGGGACAGGTTTGCAGAAAGTGAGAGAGAGAGACCGTAAGGGTGTCCCTTAAGAAAGCTGCCTTCTCTGGGGGAGGTCAATGCAGCACAGGAGGCTGCTGCCCTGCAGAGGGAGAGAGCCGGTGGAAAGAAGAACCTGAATAGGCTCAGGTGGGCAAAGGCAGGCTGGTGCTGGTAGAGAGACTGTCCTAATATAGACAGCCTCTCCCTGGGAGGGGCTCACTCCTTATGAGCCTAGGTTTGTTCACTTTGAATAGAATCTGAAAGGACCACAGATTATCTTTTACCTTTTGGGTTTCAGCTTCAGACACAGCCCCCCACAGCCTGTTATCTGCTGAAACCTCCAGCTGACATCCCAGCATCTGAGCCTGAGGGCCTTTATTTTTTGGCTGTGTCAAGGATCTTTATTTTTATGACTGTGTTAATCCCTATGCTAGCCCCTTCCACCCATCCTCCTTGTATGAATCAATCTTGTGATGCCTCCCCTTGCATTCCTTCCTCCACCAAGACAAAATATAAAATATAATAAAACATTGTTTAATGTTCTCTTAAGAGTAGATGGTGTGTCATATGTACATGGTATAAATAGAGACTTTATTTCTAAATAAGAATCTTCTGTTTAATAACACGATTTAATTTTTTCTAGACTTAAAAAAGCTAAGTTAAAAAGCTATATTGATGGTACAGTTTGACCATGAAGTGTACTTTACACAAAATGTCAATGACTTATTGGGACAAATGTTAGTGGAAAAAAAAAAAAAAGTACTGTTAAGAAAAGCAAGTGACAGGTCCTCCCTGGTGGCACAGCGGGTTAAAGCACTGCACTAAGAAGCTTAAGCCACTTCCGCATGAGTTAGATTCCTGCCCCGGAGGTGACCACATGGTGTGGCAGACCTCTCCTGACCCACCCACTGCTCCCCTCTGCAGTGTACTTCGTCGATCTGCCTGTTCTGCTCCCCACTCTGTCTCTGGTGAGGCCTCTCGCCACCCCTGAGCTTCTGGCCTGTACCCCAGTTCTGTATGAATAAATAAATAAATCTTTAAAAAAAAATTAAAAAATAAAAAAAAAGAAAAGCAAGTAACAGTATTTCATTTCCCAATTAAATGGACATATTGAGAACTCACATGTGTTTAACACTGTGGAAAAAAATGAAAGAACTACAACATATGCCTTCATTCTCATAGCAGCAGATAGTACCACTACATAGTCCTAATTTACAAAGTTTTCTCTTGATTCTTCTTTACTAATTTATCTGTACATAGTTTTTAGCTGTTCCTTGAAGAATGTATAAACACCCCTGGAAGCATATGGTAGAGTAGCAGAAGGTATCCAAAATCACTGGCTAAAAATGGCACACAGTTTTAAAACTGCACTTTACTTGAAGATTTGTTAAAGAGAACGTTAAATAACTTAACTAGTAATTGAAATGGAAATGTTCCTCTTTATATACTGGTAGAAATTAATACTGAGTAGAATAAAAATCTTCTTAGAATACATCTAAAGATTTTAAATATTGCGTACTTTCATTACAATTCTAGACTCTTGGGCCTTCCCAGGGTCTTAGGGGTTAAGTCTTAACACTATTTAGTCCCCACCCAGGAAGTTAACCCACATATTGGGCAGCAGATTTTTCTGTTTCCCCTGCTGCTCCTCTTAGCAGTATATTTCAGTAGATATACCTTGTTCTCCACTTTGTCTCTGGCAAATCCTCTCCGCTCCTACACCTCTGGCCAATACCAGAGTTCCTCTATACAAAGCAAATGAATATATAAATAATAATTCTAAACTCTATTACTCTCGTTTGCTTTTCAGATACATTTCACAAGAATTCTTTGAAAGGTTTCATTTGGAATATCCACTTTATGTTATACTCCTCCATTTGTTCAGGTTCCTGGAATTTGTCATGTGGAGAAAGTTCAAATAAATTACTACTCTTCAGTGGGTCACCTCCCTGGCTGGGGATTGAACTCCACTGAAGTGGCAGTCGTGCTTCAGCACTACTCCTGGCTAGCTTCGTGGTGTTGCTGTTTAACCTGTTGCGCCACCAGGCTGGGGCCCTACACAGTAATCATCTTAATTTGTGGAATCCCATCAACTTTTCCCTTAGATAAGCTCCATTAAGTAATATCCATACATGAGAGGAAAACACTGGAATTATTTTTAAATCACCATCTATTACTTAACTATATGCATTCTTAATATTCATATGTTTTTTTATTATGTGCTTTTAATGACTTCATTACTAATATGTTGTTAAGAAATTTTGCATTGATACACATAAGAGATGTGTTCTACAATTTTCTTTTTTATTATGTCTTTGCTTACGGTAACAGAATCATGCAGGTTATTATTTTTCTCCTTTGTTGGGTTCTGTCCTTATATTTATTTTCTCTTTCACCACTTGAGTTTCTTTGTTCTTTTCTTCTAGCTTTTACAATGGAAACTTAGGTAATAAATCTTCTACTTTTTCATATAAAGGTTTAAAGCTATAAATTACTTGTAAGTATGTTGATAATTATTGACTTATATTTTCATTTCATCAATTTAAAAATGTTTTAAATTTTTTTGTGACTTCTTAGAAGTACATAGGTTAATTTACAAATATTTGGGGTTTTATACATATATTTACTTAATTAAAAAGTAAATGGCATTATGGTTCAAAAACATACTGTGATGCTGGTTTAATTAGATTTAATTAGATTTATTTTTTGTGTTAGTGTATATTGTATATCTTGGTGAACAGGCCATATCTGCTTTAAAGTGTACAACCACAAAAATTGTAGTTGTTCTAAAATTATTCACAGTGACAGGGTTGTTTAGATCCTTTATACTTTGAATGCCTTTAGATGTAATTCTATTATTTGCAGAGAGAATCTATACTTAGCATGATTCTTGAATTACCTGTTTCTTATTTTTTGGCCTAACATTCCTTAATATATTTTTAAATTATTTTATTTGCTTGACATATATCATCCTGTATCCTAGGCAAGTTGACCGTTGAATTGCTATGAAAAATTCCTCTTTTGCTATGAAAAATATGAAAAATTCCTCTTTTGCTATAAGAATACTAAAAAGTTGGACTTGAAGTGTAGTTTAGCTAATATTGCCATTTCACTCTTCTGCTTAATCTTTTTACCATTACAATTGCTATGCTTTATCTTTTTCTATCCATTTATACTCAACCTTGATATGTCTTTATTTTAAATTATAGATAGCATAAAGTTGGATTTTTTTTATCCATTCTCATCTCATCTTTTTCATCTCTGTGTTTATTTCATTAATACAGTGTATAATATTGATATGATTTAGGTTTACTATTTGTTTCCTGTCCTTTCTATTGATTGATTTTTATTCCTATTTCAAACATTCTTTTTTGATTATTTGAATTTTTAGGTTGTCACTTATTTATCTATTGGCTGTTTAGTTACATTTTTGCATTTATGTTTTACTATGTATTCTCAGAATTTCACTATTGTTAACTCTGGGTAATCCATTTCACACTAATATTGTAGAATTTCACACTAAATATAAAAAACTTATCATTTTGATCACTAATTTACCTCTATTGTATAGGTCATAACATAGTATACATAACATATCTAAAAATTTCTGTCTTTTAGTATAACACCGTAATTTTTGCTTTAAAAACGTCATTTTATAAAGAATTATATTCTTAAATAATTGCTATGCATTTGCTATTTCCATTGGTTTTTATTCATTACAAAAGATATAAATTTAAAACTATTATTATTTCCCATCAGCCTGAAATTCTTATCATTTATTTAAGTGCAGATGTGCACTTTTATGTTTGTCTGAATATAAAATTTGCCTTATTTTACCTTCATTTTGAAGAATATTTTTAGTTAATATATAAAGCTCTGTTTACTGGCCTCTATTGTTTCTGGACTAATCAGAACATATTTAATAGCTAATTAAGTGTCAGGCACATATTAAGAGAAAGCACAAGTCAAAAAGTATCAGGAGGATGCAGTGCTTTAAAACAGTAAAGTGGGGGAAACTGCTAGAGTCAAGGAGTAAAGACCACTACACACATTCTTCACAGCAAACAGTTTAGCTGGTGAACATTTTATATATAGAAAACTATTATTCAAAGTCTGTAAACTGTCCTGATGATATATAGAAAATGGAGAAACATCTATTGAAGAAAAACTACTTAGTCTTGTAAGAATAGACAGTCTTTGGCATTTAGACCACTTTTTCTCTTCACCCTTATAAGTTACAGAAGCTCTACTCCCCATCTAGGGAGAGTTCCCTTCTGCCCTAATTAGCAGTTTGAGACAGCATTTCACCCTGAATGGACTGGTTGCTCACCTGTCTCATTCTCCACCAACACCATTCTAGAGAAGCTTTAAATTCAGACAAGCAGAACCATCTCAAGGACTGGGTCTTTGTTTCCTCTACCCAGTCTCCACTTGTAAGGGAGGAGCTCCAATCCATTGGTAGTAGGTCATAATATTGGAGAAACTGGAGACTTCACACACTGCTGGAGGGATTTTAAAATCATTCAGCCACTTTTGAAGACAGTTTTTAATGTTCAAGAAGGTAACAGATAACAGCAATTGCTCTCCTGAGTATATATCCAAGAGAAATGAAAGCATACATCTCCACAGAAGTTTCTATGTACACATCAGTGTTCATGGCAGCATTACACACTAGAGTCAGAAAGGTGGAAACAACTGAAATTATTATCAGCTGGTGAATGGATAAATAAAATGTTATATCCAAATGGTAGAATACTATGTGGCAATACAAATAAGTGATACACATATTATCATGGATGAACATAAGCAGTATTATGTCAAGTGAATTAAGCTTTTCACAAAGGCATATGTTATATGATTCCACTCATATGGAATATCAAATATGGGCAAATGTCAGACAGAAAGTAGATTAGTGTTTTCTTAGGACTGGCAGACATGGGGCATGGGGAAATTTCAGGACTGACTGCTTCTGATTATGTTTTTTTGTTTTGTCCTTTTGTTTATTTGTTTGTTTTAAGGAAAATGAAATGTTTAAAAATTAGATTGTAGGATGTTTGTAAATAGAATAAGAAAACATTAAATTATGTGTTTAAGTGGTGAATTGTATGACTATTGAATTATAGATAAATAAAACTTTCAAAAAGAGATAAAAACCCCAGTTGTTTTTGAATATGTAGAAGAAAGAAAAGGTATAAAACTAGAAGACATTTTCAATCCTGTAATCAGTACATGATAGGAAATATTAATCAGGAAATGTTTGTTGAGTGCCTACTAGATGTCCAATCCTCTCTAAGCACTATAAATGATACAGAGATTCCTAGATGAAAAACAAAAAGCTCATCCCATGCTATGTTTTATCTACATGATTGTAAATACCCAGATAGTGAAAGCAACTTTTGAAAATGTAGTTGCTTAGATAAAATGCTTCTCCCTGTAAGCCTCTCCTTCCATTCTGTTTTCTGTCTGTCAACATTTCATGACATCTAATTAACAGTACTGCAAAGTTCCACTTGGTAAGCAAGGATGTTGACTTCATTATGTTTTCATTACATTTCTAATAGCTTCAGCTGCAATGGAAATTTAGTTTATAGTATGAGCAAAGATGTTAGCATACCACCTGTCCTATGTCATAATACTTAACCTTTCTAATAGTGTAAAGGTTATGGTGAAATTCTTTTAAACAATCAAGGGGACATATATTATTAAATAATAGATGTTGAGAAACTCTTTCTGCATGCTCCCTATTCTTCTTTTGCTTCTGTTTATTTATTTGGTATGTTGATATTTTAATCACAGCAAGCATTATTTAAACTAATATTTAGTGCTAACAAAATTTCTTTTAAAAATTACATAGAAAAAAACTGTGATACAGAAAAATCACAAAAGATTCCTTAAGCCTACTAAAGTATCTTGGTTATTTCAGTATTTTAAAAACATTATACAATAAATATGATAATCTTATTGAAGCCTATGATAGTTATTTTTGTAAATGTGTGTATGCACACACACACATATTATACATTTCAAGATCAATTAAGCCTTAAATAAGACTTTTACTTACTATTGTATTTCTTTCCTGTAGGAAATGATTTAGAATGCAAATTATTCCTGAGCCTGGTATTTAAAAGGAAAATAATTCTCACTGTGGATAAATGAGATGAGAATGATAATGCATTATAGTAATGATTAGATTAGCTAATGTTTTGTAATTCCTTATCACGATTCCCAACACTTAGTAATACTCAATAAATATTGCTTAGTTTTTTACTGTATTTGTATTAATTATTTATATTTTAGTTATAATCTTTATAAATATTATATAAAGTTGGACTTTCTGGAATTGCAGCCACTAAAAGCTAGCAGATGTCTGACTTTTGTTACTTTACTCTCCCTTCTCCACACCTCTAGCAGATAACATTGATGGATCACTGAACTTTGACTTTAAGTGTATATCTTAAAATAAAGATGCTGTATGAATATCTGTCTCAGCTACTTCTAGAGTAGCTGTTGACACTATTTGACACATGAGATAAAAATGACTTGCCATTCCTGCTTTTAGTTTTAATGACAATTTCAGGCAATGTGGTGACAAGAGGTTGGGTAGGAAGTATTTCTGTATAGGCATTAACATTTTCTTATTTGAAAATATTTACACAGGTTTGGGAGTATCTTTCACTGAAAAACATTGTATACCACCATGGACCATTTGAAAAGTGTTTCCTTCTCGTTTTAGTTTTGACCTAGG
The DNA here is from genome assembly GCF_000260355.1 of Condylura cristata. NCBI lineage: Eukaryota > Metazoa > Chordata > Mammalia > Eulipotyphla > Talpidae > Condylura > Condylura cristata. Next base: position 57,890,710 of record NW_004567107.1, on the reverse strand, counting down.
AGTTCCAGAACAAAATTCATTTATGCTTAAATTAAGAACCAACATTAAGAATACTGAAGGGTGAATAAACTTAAGGGCCTTCAGAGTTTTGTGGATACTTGTTGATCCATTTTTTTATGTCTGCAGGATGAAATGACTCTTTATATACCAAGACACTCTTGTTGCAATAAAATGGACTTAACTTCAAAGTGTTCTAGAAAATATGAGGCTTTCAATTGATTATCCTGGTCTGTAAAGCACTGATCATTGGCAAGCAAGGTATGTTCTTAGATATGCATTAGTATCTAAAACACTAATTGGAAGTTGCAATGCTATCTATATCCGTCTACAAAATAAATAAATAAGACTTTTTTTTTCTTCTGATTTAAGATTTGCTACATAGGTCTGGATAAAAGGTAGCAGAAATGAAAGCTGATGAAGAACATAAAAATTCTCATAATCATTAGTACACTTTCCTTGCACTAGTAACTTTACAAATTAGTGTTAACTTACCCAAAGTTTATAAATGCACTTTTTAGAAAGCACTTGAGGAATGCTGTGTGTGATGAGTAAATATAATACAATTATAGACTACAAAAATAAAGATACTACTTTATTATTTAACTCCAATACTGCCCCTATCCATTTTGTATCATCATTTAACCTTTGTTTCCTATAAGCAAGTACTTTTAATATTTTCTCAAGATCTTTATGCTGATATAAGAAAGTATAACATTGAGTTATTTCCTCCTTATTTTACACAAATGGTCATTTAGTAAATAATTTCCTGGAACATTATTTTTCACAGAACAATGTATTCTGGGTGTGTCCTTTTCCCTTTATGCATACTGATAATGTGAAGTTTCTCAATTTTTTTTTCTTTTAAAAAATGACCTAATTTGTTATGGCTTGCTTTTTTGCTTTTAGAATGTTCTGTTGATGGGCACTGTTTTTCAAAGTGTAAACTCAGTCATTGGAATATATAAAAAGCATTTTATCAGAAATGAATTTCAGCAGATTTAGGGCTTCAGTTATAACATGAAAGATTTAGATGTACCACATTGATTTTAAAGTAGGAAAAAAGAGCTAAATAAACTGAAAAATCAATCTTTGGTCCTTCAGAGAACTGAGTTTATAGGGGATACTACCATACAGAAATGTAGAAAAGTCTGTTATGAACAGCCAAGATCAGCTTACCTAAAATAGAAACTCCAGAGAGCATAAACTTGTAAGAGCTTTTAAGTGCTAGTGTCCATGTTACTTTAGACTTAGTGTAGAGTTGTTTGAATGTGAGAAACACATTTTCATGAACTTGAACTCAAGGAACACCAGCAAGTTCTCACAGTGAAGAGTCAGGAAAAACTCACTTGCAGTTTTGAAGAGTAAGAGAAAAGTAACTGTTTGAAATGTGTCAAGCAATGTCTCAAAAACAAAGAATGTTCTCCAGAAGAAAAAATAAACTTCATAATAAACTTATTCTAGCAGAGTACAGGACAATTACCCAAATCTATCATGCCTGTCTTGCCTCAGGAAATAATAGGTAAATAAAAGAAACATTTGTGAAGGACATAAACTCACAGAAAAGACTAAGGCTGAGCCATGAGATTATGGACTATATCCCTTCTCCCTCACCTCACCAGATATTATCTGGGATCAAGTAAAATAACAATAAGCTACAGAAGAAAAAGCTTCAAGGAAGAGCTTTAAGAGTAAGTTGTTATAGAAACCCACAGATAAAAGGAGATAATAAAACAAAGTATCTGTCATCTACAGCTAGAGAAAATAAACAGAGCTCAGCCTCTGGCCAAATTAAGATAGACATCTCACACTCATTGCCTATTTATATAAGTTCCTATTACATCATGCCTGGTTTGGCTTCTATAAATAAAATCCAAACAGCTTAACTAATAAAATCTATACTGAACTGTAGCATAGTCAAAACTACAGAAAGGCAAACACAATATCTTCAAAGCAAGGTGACTAAAACTCCATGATTATAGTGGAGTAAGGACAAGAATAATAGTGGAGTTCTCATCAGACAATATATGCAAAAGAAGAAATTGGAGTAAATATTTAAAGTGTGGAAAGAATAAAAAAAGTTTGAACTTTATATGCAATAAAATCTCCTTTCAAAAGTAAAAGGACTTTCTCAAACAAAAATTTATAGAATACATAACCAGTAACAACTGATTTAAAAAATTCTTTTAAGGAAGAAAGCATATGATAACAGACCGGAAACTTGTGTCTACATAAAAGAAGGAAGAAAAGAGGAGTAAATGAAGTTTAAAACTTAATTTTTCATTCTTTAAAATGATTTTTTTCAATGTGGTATTAGCAAAAATATATTGAGTGGTTTTAGTATAAGAAAAAGTGAGATACATATCAAGACTATTGTAAGGTGAAAGGGAAGAATTTGGTATAAATACTCTTTTAATAAGTATCTGCACTACCCATGTGATTAAAATGAGATATAATTGATATGCTAACAGAGGAGAAAAATAAGACACATAAAAATGCTCAATTCAAAGAAAAGGCAAAAAAAGAGGAAAATTTTTTCCTACTACCATTTCTAGTATTTCCTTTTCTCTTTCTCCTTCCCTCTCCCTCTTAACCTTAGAACCTTTGAGGAAGATTGTTTGTCCTCTATTTTCTGTATTTTACTTTGTCTAATTTCCCACTTTGTCAAACACTTGTTTTTATCATTCTGATTTGTCTTACTACACATCATTCCATCAAACTTCCTCTACCATCTTGCTGTAAATTTTCACATTTCACCTTTCCTTTTTGCTGAGTAGTATTCAACACCACTCTTTCAGTAGTTCATAGATGAAAAGTACAGAAAATATGAAAGGAGTGGCTGGACCAATGAGTGGAACTTAGTGAGTAATTGGAGATAAATACTCTTAACCTGTGCTATGCATGAAATTCTCAATGAAAGTTGTAAAAATGATAACTTGCATATCTCTTTGCTTTATATTTGCTTTACATCTTTTTACATCTTTCATCTTTCTCTAGTATATTTAGTGCTACAAATTTCTTCCATAACTTTTTACTATTTATCTTTTAATTAAAATGGACAAAAATTATCTTAAAAAAATCTTTGGTTCTGGGCCCTCCCTGGTGTTGCAGCGGGTTAAAGCACAACACAAAGAAGCTTAAACCACTTCCTCATGAGTTCGATTCCCGCCTGCGCGATGACCCACATGGCGCGGCAGACCTCTCCTGACCCGCCCGCTGCTCCCCTTAGCAGTGTACTTCCTCGATCTGCCCTTTCTGTACCCCACTCTGTCTCTGGTGAATCCTCTCACCCTCTGCATCTCTGACCTGTACCCCAGTTCTGTACAAATAAATAAATAAATCTTAAAAAAAAAAATCTTTGGTTCATATTTTATGGGAAAGTGTAATTTCCAACCTCAAAATATTTTATATTTTCTCACTATCTGATTTTGATTTTAGTTTTACTCATTTGTTGCTTGAGAAAAATACTTTGTATGATTTTTATAATTTCAACTTGTTAAGATAATTTTGACTTGTGATACGATTTGCGTTGGATTTAGCATTCTATAAATACAAAAAAAAAGTAGACATATAGCATTTTTAAATATTCTGTTTCTTCTCCCCTTATAAAAGAGCATTTATACCAAATTTTCCCTAAAAAATTGAGTGAAGTATTAATAACTTTCCAAAAGTGCTAAATCCTGATGGTTGTGCTAATGACTTTACCAAGGACTTAAGGAAGAAATCTGAATTCTCTGTAATGGCTTACAAGAAATAGAAGAAAAGGGAGTGTTTCCTGACTTATTTATGTACCCTAAACCCAAAAGAGAAAAAGTCATCATAAGAAAGAGAAAATATGTACTTCTCTTTTTAATGAACAAATATTTCATTAAATATTATCAATTAAATGTTACTAATTAAATAAAACATAAAATATTACCAGTTAAATATGAAAATGTATGAAAGAATGATCACAACTAATAATTATTGCAACTAAATCAGCACCATCACTAGATTAAAGAAGATAGTAGTGGTGATAAATAGATTAAACAATAAAAATGCTCCAGGAACTCAGAATAATTTTATGTAATGGTAGATACATGAGATTGTCATCAAAATCCACATACCTGTATACTGGAAAGAAATAAGGCAGATCTGATTTATTGGAATCAAATATTGATCCTTTGAGATGATTCAGGTACAAAACCTATAGCTTAAGAAAATTCAGTAGGATGGTAGCTTAAATGGTAGAGGTAACAGCTATAGCAAGCACATATAGCAAGAATAAATTCTAACAATTGTCGAGGACCTTGACCAGCAAGGCCGGAGAGTCGGAGCCCCAGGGCCGGCGAACAAAGAAAACAGTCACACATGTGTATCAGAACAGAGAGAGAGAGTTTATTTTGTCTTTATCTGGTTTATATAAAATACAAGAGGTGGGGGATGCAGAAGTCGGGAAGGGAGAAAGCCAATGGACACTAGACATGTAGCAGTGTTTGATAACATGGTTCTCGCCGGGGACAGAAATGGGCGATAATGGAGCAGTGGTTAGATAATAGGTGGGTGAGAGAAGAAAGAGGAGAAAGAAAAGGTGGGGGCAAGGAGTTCTTCCCGCATGCCTTTTACAACCCGGATGTTTTTCTCTATCCGGACTCCATTTCACCTTTTTATGGCTGCTGACAGACTCCAGATGCCGGCCTCGGTCCCCAACAAACAATCTTTGTTCTTCTTATTAACTTTCATGCCATGTCACGTGATACTACTGCTTCAGTTATTTGAGTGTGATTCTACAGGAAAAAAAAGGTTTTCCCTCATTATAAGACACGGTTTTATTATTTCCACAAGAATTAGTTGCTTTGTCTAATTAATTACTGCCAGAAGATATACTATATCACTGATTATGAAACTAGTCACTGTTGGCAGCCATTCTCTAAATTTTGACTGTTTTATGGCCAATGATCTTTATATTTATAGATCAAACAGAAGAATAAGAAAGCACAGTAAGCTGGACCAAGAGCCCATCTTGGTAAGCTGGAACCAAGTTACATCTTTGATTGACCCTTAAAGATGTAAATCTAACATAGCATAACAAACGGGTCTCATCATAATATTTATAGATGTGTGATTAAAAGTTGGAATGGAGATAATATATATATATATGTATATATATGTATATATATATGTATATATATGTATATATATGTATATATATATATACACACACACACACACACATATGGTCTAAGCACTGACAAATAGCTGTCAATTCACATCCTCGACACAAGTGCAGTTTTAAACAGATTTTTGAGGTGCCATTCCAGGTGGAAGGAGACTCATAGTGATCATATACTTTAGTGAGAGGCTCTGGAAAGAGTGCATTAATTTCCATTATGCCATGCTTACTATCACCTCATACTTTGACTAATTAAGAAACAGTATCGATTAACTATGTGTCTTGCCTAAAGTCAGAGAGCTAATAAAATCTAATGGTGTTATTTAGATTAAACTGATAAATATTAAGGGCCAAATTCTTTCATTTTTTAAAATACATTGTCTCACATCCATGGTCTGGATCCATCTTACACAAAGTAAAACATGTAACTAGGTAAAAGTTGAATACCCAAGTCCTAAAACCCTAAGTAATTCATAATGTCTTTGGCTTCTTCAAATACTAGAGTACATAGCCCTGTTCAGTGGCTCAGATATGAGGTTTAAGAAAAATTAATTAACATTTATTTAATAATTACATGGTCTAGTAGTGCATCAGAAACTCCTTAACTATCTAAATATATCTCACAGAACACTTAGAAAAAGTGTGGCAATAGTCCCTTCTTGAATTTTTTTTTTTAAATGAGGTTTGTGTAAATTTGATTAAGTGTACAAACTCCTACAGATAGAAAATGGATTTGAAGTCAGGTAGGTTGAATTTAAAAGTCCTTGTTCTTTTAATTTCATCCTAGCACCTCCTTGACTTAGGACAGAGAAAGTTTATTGACTATTCTCAAGTATGTTGTGATGACATAAAAGTTGTATATTTAACTTGATGCTTTCAGCATTGTTCATTCTATTAAAGGGGAACAATTATTGGGGGGGGAGGAAGACCAATAAAAGAAGACAATAGTTGTAAGGATTCTAACACTTTAATAATTTGATGAAAATAAGATAAATATGAAAATGTGAAAACATTATCCTTATTCTTGAGCAAACCAGCTCATAAACACCAAAGAAAAACTTCATACTGCTAATTATAGTTTTGAGTGACTCAGTGGCATTAATCCTGACTCTTCTTGTTTTTAATTTGAAATTTTCAACAGTTAAGAGTTCTGAAACATCAAACTTGTAAGACCTAGAAATTGGTATGACACTATCAGTTGAGTAAAATGAGTGGAAATTTGATAAAAAACTTGCCATTGTTTGAATTCTTATCTTATTGTGAGTTTGTAAACTGAGTAGATTTCTGTTGCTCAAATTTGTGTTAAATAGTTATGTAGGAAATAAAGGGAAATGTTACTTTGGCAATTTATTATATATATGGCTAAAAAATGACTAAAGACTGGATAAAGATGTAAAAAAATTCTGATGTTTTATCTCACAACTTTGGAACTGATGATTATATTGTAGATGAAATAGACCTACAGACCAAGGTCCTTGTTTAGTTATTGGGCATGTGTTTCTCAGAAAAAAATTTGTATCTGCCAACTTATCACCCTGATAGCATCTTAAGTAATACAAGAACTTAAGATAACTCACATAGGCTCATTTTTCACATATATTTTGTTTGGATTTTTTTAATCTATGTTTTTAGCCTTTTTGAATATACTTTATCCTTTTCCATATATTTGATGGATTTATAAATTTCTCTTTATAAGCATTCCATTTTCACCTCTGTGGGATTTATTCCATAAAGCCCTTGGTTAGAATTCCCTTTGATTATTGCTTTCTATATATGTGAAATGAGATAAAATATTTCCTTCTTAAGGTTAATGTTTAAATGAAAACAACACTTCTGGAACATAGTAAGTGTTCAAAATGGCTCACCGGTATGAAATCCTAGGGAGAAGGGATCATGTTTTATCTTTAAGCTCATTATTTGTTCTGTATAACTTGCTAAATGAATGTTTGTTGAGTGGATAGGGAAACAAATTGAAAATTTAAAATAAACAAAAACAAAGAAATGTCTTGCCTTCCTAGACTGTATAATAAGGTGAATGAGATATATGAAATCAAGTAACTAAAGTACAGAGGCATGAACAGTAAAAAAGAAATATAGATTAAAGAGTTAGAGAGACACAGATAGAGAAAGGATTATAATAAATCACATTTGCAATATTGCTTCACTTGCAATCACCTATACATACCACATGCAAAATAATGAGGGATCCTTCAGAATGTGTATGTGCTCATAAAAACTCAGTATTCTTACAAGGACGAGTTATCAGGAAGGTGTAATTTTGTGCTTACTTGTGGAGAGTGGGTAGGATATGGAAATTGCATCCAAGTTCTCCTCTTCTTATCACAGTCTTCATACTTCCCCATGATCTCTCAGATTAATTTCACTGAGATCACTTTGAACTTCCAAAAATGAAATTATATAACAAGGAAGAATTAATTGCCCTCTTTGGGTGTTCTTTCTCTAGCCAAAGGCATAGAAGTGTCCTGAGAAGACTACTGTACTTATTATAAATATCCTTTCTGATTTATGTCAATTCTCTTTTTAGAGGAAACCCAATGGGCCTCCTTAAAATAGGGAATATTCTTAGGGTATGAGGGAAAACCTTTATAGTGTTGGGGTAGAAGAGCTTTTAAAGATCTTTTCCTCCTGTGCTTTGATTTATATTTGCCTCTCTGGAATGATTGTTGTTCTTTGATAGTAAGTGTTGAGACTTAATAAGATAACAATCATTGAAAGCTTAATTTCAGGAAAATATAAAAAGAAGCATGTGCCCAATGAAAATAGATGTAAAATTGTTAAGTATGGTTCTATGCTTTGACTAGAGAAGGGTAGAGTTCAAGCGGAGAAATGGAGATCAAGATTGTAACCTTATTAGGAATAGGAGTATGATTTTTGCTGCTTTACCACTTACATTTTAGCTTCATAGTTTGGATTTTAATCTTGATGGGGAAATGATTTGACTGAGGTTTTGTTTGTTTGTTTTTTTATCACTATAGGACACATCTCCATAAACTTCTAAGGTCACATGTGATAACTATCAGAACTTTGGAGTATCCATGTTCCCAGACCTACTCCCCAAGACTTAGATGGTAGACTTAATCTTTGTGAGGAACTAAGTCTTTATTGTCAAAAACAGAAATACCTATAGTCAGCCACATTGATGAAACTTCAGCTGCAACAGCCCCGAATGTAATACCTCAGTAATGTTCTACCTTGATAGTCCCCACTATCAACTATCTTGCTGTTGAATTTTTCTAATTCAATATTTATGCTGGAAGGGAGGATGTGAAAATATACTATTAATTTTTTCACCATTGTGATTCATGCATTTTATTTTTGCTTATATTGTACTCATTCCCTGTAGCTACAGCCAGGTAAAGGACCAGAGAAGTTAAATAAAACAGTGGAAAATACAGGAAGTATTTACTTGCACACGTAATGTGTATTATCTTTCACCTTCACCACAGACTCACAAGATTTATACATTCATTCCCACTTTACAAAAAAGAGACTAAAAGAAGTAACTTACTTTAGCTGACTCAGTCAAAATTCAAAATGTGGTTTCTGATTTCAAAGATTGTGAATATGTTTTACGATTTTCTGAGATACTTAAAATACTAAAACATTTTATGAAAAGAGATCTTCAGGGTATAAGTGTAATCTGAAGTATCTCTTTTTCTGAGTTTGCCAGATTTGCATCTCCAATTCAGCACTCCTATTAGATCCAAATAGATCAAACTTGGCAATAATTATCCTGGTTTTTCTTTGGTAGGCATGCTTACTTTTAACCTACATGTTCCATACTAGGGTTATTTTTCTAAATTTGTAGTAAATTAATCACAACTGGAAAACGTTTTAATTTTAATTTTTTTTAACTGAAGAAACTGAAAATTCTTAATCCTCCTCTGCTATTTCTGATTCTAAAGTGTTTTTTGTCTTTTCTGTCTTCCTTGAGTCACAGCAAGTCTGTTTCTCTTCTTAAGTTATCAGTGGATATTGCAACTTATGTCATAGTAGAAAATGATATCAGAGAAATTACATTATTTTACATTACAGCGTTAAAACTTTCCAGGTTTACTTAACTGTGATAGTGTGCACCCAAACAGGGGTATTCTTACTAAGTTAAAATTCTAGAGAGGCCTTGAGTTAAAGGTTAAGAGGCATACCATGAGGTCTATGTGTGTTCTAAATTGTGCCTTGGCATTTCTTAACAGATATTTAGAGACAACTCTCAGTTTATTTCTACCATTCATTATATTTGTAACAGTAATGATGGCTTTACCAAACAGGGTCAGTACAAACCAAACTAGAAAGGCCACAGGGCTTGGGAATTGTTATTTAATGTTACTTGATATTGATTTTAATACATCTAAATATGTCACACTTTGAACATAAACATCAAGTATGATTGTGTTTTGTTTGACTGGTATTTTCCCTCTATAAATGATAATCACTGTAACAAATTGTTACCCTATGAATATTTTTCTTTTGTAACATGATTAACAGCAGAGAGTATAGAAAATATGCACAAATGAATGTAGATTACTTAAAATGTGAGCAAATTGTAAAGGAGAGTCCACACATGGTTCTCACTTTTCCTATTTCTAGCGAAATAAATGATAATTTGACCCAATTTTTGTCCTCATACTAAATAGTATTTTCCACTGCATTCAGAAAAAGTGAGAAGATTTGGGAACCAGAGTGCATGTGGAATTGCCATGGAAACTGCAGCCACACTTAGCCAATGAAAAGCTTCCAACATGCTCCTTCAACTTCACTCCACTTCCCAATTTAGCGATTTAAAACACCTGTTCTCGAGCACATGATTACTGTGACTTAATGGGGGTTTATTAAAGCTGTAAATAGGATGGATTTTTTTTATGAAGGTGCTGAATATTGGTCTGCATATCTATTTTTGAAAAGGGTAAAAATTCTCTTCAACTAATATAGCCATTTCTATGAAATCCTTACTCTCATATTGGGTTACTTTAAAATGTAGAATGTGATGAAGAAAATATCCTTGGTCTTATTTGGTTTATATACAAATAAATAGAACGATAGTCAAAACTAAATTCCATTAAAAAGAATCAGATAGACTGAATCCCAAATACATTCAGTGCATTTAATGTACACAGTATTGACAGTCACAGAGATGAACCTTTAAAAGTTGACTGACTTCATCCATTTCTTACTCTGATCTCTACCTGTCTCCAAGGTTGGGAGTGCCTGTGTATAATTTCTTTGGTATTTCACATATTTTCAAAATTAGAGTTTACAGTGTGCCTTTTCTGAGATATGAGGGGCAATTTTATTTTGATAATTTTGAGTGTTAGTTAAACTGCTAAAGCCTCATAATATACAACTAATTGTTTTTCGAGATGCCTTACTTTATGAAACTAACCATATCTGTGTGTGTGTTTGCGATTTTTAATAAAAAATTAACCTTTCTATATCATAGGAGAGACTCCAAAATATAAATACATGGGGAAAATCTTGAAATTAATAACTTTTAATAAAGCTATGAGGTATTTGGAAATATGCCCAGAAGCAATGCCTAAAAAATCATATTCATGGCTAGCAAAACTGGTTTTATTTTAATAAATTAGGAAGCACTGTACTTATTGTGATTCCTCCAAAATGTAAAAAAGATAAATTGAAAACAAAATATTATAGAAATTTGGAAAATAATGTCTGTACATTAAAAATGCAATAAGAATAATTGCATTTACAACAGAACCACTGACACTGAAAAATGATTGCTGTTTATGTGTATATTAATGATCCACTTAGCTATATAAAATAGAATTGTCCTTTGACATTGCCTCTTAGGGAAATTACAGTATATAACTAGTTCATTTTTATCTTCTGAAGAGACTGAAAAACCAAATGTTCATGAAAAATAAATAAGTTTAAAAATTGAATTGCATTTATAAAATCTTTGAGATGTGACACCAAAGCATTTAGTCTGCTTAGATTTTCTGGAGACTAGGCTAATGACTTCATGAATAAGAACATTACCCAGAACACTATTTCACTTTATTTGTGTGGCATATGAAAATTTATAGTAAAACAGACAGTAAAAACTTCCAGGCTTTTACAAACACTTTCACTGAAACCCTTTTGTCAATCTAATTCTTGGCTGGAAGGAACATTCAAATGACTGATTTTTTTTTTTTAAGATTTATTTCTTTATTCATACAGAACTGGGGTACAGGACAGAGGTGTAGGGGCTGTGAGAGGATTCACCAGCGTCAGAGTGGAGAGCAGAACAGGCAGATAGATGAAGTATACTGCTGGGGGGAACAATAGGCAAGACAGGAGAAGTCTGCCATGGTGTGTGAGTCAACTCCCTCCCCAAGGATCAAACTTGTGCTGAAGTGCTGTGTCTAGCTGTTCTTTCACCACTTGCAAAACCAAGGAGAGTCCAAATGACATCCAAATGACAATTTTTTTTTTTTAAATCATGATTATTTTCTTCATGAATAAAAAAGCTACTTGCCCAAGTTTTTGTTCTCCATCAACCCAGTATCCACTCAGGGTCTCTAGTCTTGAAACTAATTTTATTTTTAAGATTTATTTTTAGGGCCCTGAATGGTGGCTGACTGTGTTAAAGAGCAGCTCCATGAAGTTATGCACAGGAGTTCAAACCCTGGCCAAGGAGGTGACCCATCTAGCATTGCAGACCTCTCCTGTCCTGCCTGCTACATTGAGCCTATTCTGCTCCCCATTTTGTCTGTGGTGAATCCTTTCACAACCCCACCCCTGTATCTCTGGACTACACCCCAGTTCTTGTGTGCATAAATAAATAAATATTTTTAAAATATTTATTTTTTATTTATTCATGCAATCCATGCATAAAATAACTGGGCTATTTACTGGTTTCTAGTTGATTCATACTTCTCTATTTAAATCAACTTTTGCTTATTGAGCTCTACTGAGAACTAAATATAATAATATTTGCTAATAGGATCTTGATTTTGTTAATTGATCACATATTATGTCTCTAACTTTCAAAAACAATAGAAGTTAGCTTTTGATTGAGTGTAACTAAGAAGTTTCAAGATGATATCTTCTCACTCTTAAGTAGATTGAGTCTTACTAAGCTATGATCTTTGTATTTATTTTATATGTTTTCATTTATTTATTTTTATTTTTGTGTAGAAGGGCCAGGTTGTAGGCCAGAGATGTGGGGCTTGGGGAGCGGCAGTGAGAGGACTCATGAGAGACAGAGAGGGGGGCAGAATAGGCAGATTTATTGAAATACATTCCTGAGGGAAACAGCAGGTGAGACAGAAGACACCTGTTGTGCCATGTGGGTTAACTCCCTGGCTGGAGATCAGACTCAGGCCATAGTGGTGATAGTGCCAAGACATAACCCACAGACCATCAAAGAGATCTATTTTATATCTGTTTTTAATATTAAAAAGAATAAGTTTTATTCCCTTTGTGAAATACATTATTCACCCTTTCCAAAATTAGAGTTATTGTCAGTAATAAAATATGTACATTGTGATCATTTTCCAGCAACAAAAACATTTTTCAGCTCAGTGAATATAATTATAAGTAATATGTGGCCTTCTTTACAGGAAATATAAGGCACTGGAGGATAATATGTGTAATCAAGTAAGTTTGAATGGCAAAGACAAATAATGGATGTTGCCACAGATGATGATTCAACAAAGTAAAATATTAATACCTTTAAAAACTAATGGATGTTAATATATGGACTAAAGGTTATGAGGCTAAGAGGGACAGTAGAGGAAGTAGGGTCAGGAATGGTAGTGGGGAGACAAAAGGACAAATGAAACAATAATAAAAACAACAAAGCAAAAAGCTGTCAGAGATCAAGAGAAGGGAGAAAATCTATCCAGTGGACTAGAACTGCCAGAGAGGACAAACATAAATGAACACAAAAAGAAATGAAGTATCTATGATAATACAATTACCAAAAAGAAGGGAAAAAAAGAAATATGTGGCCTTATGGGAAAAGCTTATTTAAAGTTCCTTTGACTATACAAAGATGTCTCGTTCATCCCTACCATCATGTTTCAAATCAAGAAGTCCAGATTTGCAAATAAAAGTTTTTAAAATTTAATCTTTACATGTGACTAATAACAAGTAAAAAATATATATATGTCATCAATCTTTGTACTGGTTCTAAGCTCCTTTTCTCATAAAAAAAAAAAAAAACACTGTGATTTGCACACACTGGTTATGCTCTGGGATTTGTGAACAATGAATAGTAACATAATAGAAGACAATATCATACCTGTGAAAGAAAAATGAAGATAGCAGAAGGAATTTAAAACAAACTTGACTCAAGATAGAGATGGGTTTAAGATAGACATTTGATACTGACTTTGTTTCTCATGGGTGGGAATGTAGGAATATTATACACATAGGTGACCTCACTAAAAAAAGATGTCTGATGATAGATATTTTCAAGCTCTAGCTTATACCTCTTATATGAGGAGAGGTAGGAGTATCCTAAGGAAGAAGAGCTCTGGAGACCATTTAATTATTGTCTATCACCTTTGCAGGTTGACTTATGTTGGTCACTAATGTATAGATTCTTCATTTGTCAGGAATTCTCTGACACTTACTGAACAGTAGTAATGCAGAGACAATTGCTTCAAAATGTAATCAAGGAAACTGAGAGTTTGAAGGACAAGAAGGATAGAGGAATAAATGAATGTTTCAGGGAAGCTGGATAACCTTCACCCATTTAATAGGATTATCTCATCAGCAAAACACTTCCCATTGTAATGTATCAGGGAGTCACATGTCAGCATAAACTTCTGCTGTTTCTGCTGCAATCAGGCTTTAGTCATTCCAAAGCAATATGGGAAGAAGTAAGAACACAACATAGAAATTCCTCACTGTTTTAGACTGAATGTTTGTATGTCTGTGTTTCCCAATGATCAGAATCCATATGCTGAAAAGACATAGCCCTCAATATGAATGATGATATGTGGAAAGAGAGCTCTTCTAGAAGCAATTATGATAAAGTCATAAGGGCATGACCCTTACTTTCCCTTTAAGAAGATATTCCCAAACCTTTGAATCTCAATACTTCTCTCTCTCTCTCTCTCCCTCTCTGCCTCCCCTTTTCCCTCTCTCTTTCTCTCTCTCCCACCCTCCTTCTCTCTCTTTTACACACACACACACACACACACACACACACACACACACACTCACACACAGCTAAAATAGAAAGCAACATTCTGGCATCTAGGTTCTTGGTGAACCAAAAACTAAATTGATTGGTACCTTTTATTAGACTGTTAGACATTTCTGTTGTTTAAGCCACTCAGTTTGTGGTATTTTGTTGTGGTAGTGACTCACTACAGTCCTTACCTATATTTCAACCAGACTACCACCAAAAGCCATTTCCTAAAAACCTTTGACCTCCTCAGTGTCTTTTTATTTTTATATTCTTGCTTCAGTTAATGCTTTACCTTGCATTTATAGCTTCTGTAGTTTGTATTTGCAGGAAGAGATCTGCTGTCTATGCCAGTTCTCCATCTTGTCAGTGTCCTTTCTTTCTCCACATTCATAATTGTGAAGATCATATGATCCTAATAAAACATTGAGTGTACTGATTAACTATGTGTCTACCCTGTCAAAAGCCAGCATTTCAGCAACCCATGAACTTAAGGGTGAAGTTAAAAGCTCTGACCAGCGTGTTTTTTTGTTTTTGTTTTTTTAACTGTTATCCTGATTAGAATGATGGCTAGTTTCAGTTTCTCTTCTTCAGAAACACCATCTTACTTAAAATCATCTCTGAAAAACATTGAGAAATATAATTTACTCATCAAATATTACGTGTATAAAATGACTATAGGACTTTCACAACATAATTGCTATACATATAATAGTGAATTTAAGTGTTATGGTTTTCAATAGGAAACTCCCTATTTCTCATTTGGGGATTAAAATTGACCATAATACTTTGTCCTTTATGTAGGAAATATATTAACCCTCTAGAGTTCTAATTGTTAATATCCTGTCTTAAAGAACATGTAATGAGGACTATTCTCTTTTAATATTTTTATTTTCTGGATCACAGTCATATTTCTTTGTTCCTTCAATATATATCAGTATATTCAGTGACTGTTTTCTTTGGATTGCAAATATAAATTCTCTCTGGAATTACATAGTGTGACTATTCAATCTAATATTACTGGAAAGAGAGGTTCATGTTTTGGTATGATAAAGATACCATGCCAGATATTTTGAGCATAAATAAACCTTTTAAAATAAGAAGGAAAATGTATAAGATATGGATAGGCTCTTGCTTTTAATAGATAAGAATACAAAAAAAAAATCATGTGGTGGAGAGTGGTACATACAAAATATACAATATAATTATTACTTAGAAATGAAGTAGTAAATTGGAGATACAAGAGCAGTTTAAGATACAAAACTTTGTCAATTTTTTTAGGTAAAAGTGGCTAAGAAATGCTTAGTAAAAGAATTGGTAACTGTATCCCAAAATATCACTATAATAATACTAATGAGGGGTGGGAGTTGGAAGAGAATGGATGAAGGGAAAAAGGAAGAAGAAAAAAAAAGATTATTTGGGGTCATGGAGAAGTTTCATTTACGAGGTTAAAATGTATATTTTATGATAGAAGTATTGAGCTACATAAAAGAGGAACTGTAGACAGGAAGCATTATGGTTAAGGTTTAGGAAGAATGTAACCATTGAACTAAATCTTACCCAGGCCATATAAAGGCCTATCCAGGATGAATAGTTGTGTACTGCAAATTATGGGGTGCTTGGGAGTAGAATGCTAAGTATGAAGCTAAAGTTTGTAGGAATTGTTGGAGTAGATGAGGTAACCTCTTCAGAGCCCTTTGGGACTGTGAGTGTGTATGTAATTGCTTGAGGACATATATTTAGAAATGACAATGTCACGTCTGACTCTTCCTTCTACACCCAACCTAGATATAGTGAAGGGCAGTGTAAGGGATGCAATTTAAGTAGCAGTCTAAGAAAATAATCCCAAACATTGACCAATTTATAGCACTGAGCTATACACATATATCTTAGTTTTAAGAATGTTCAAAAATAATCTGTTTTCACTATTTTTGCAAATGAAAAATATGTGTGCACTTTAACCTCAAAAGCATGAACACAAAAATCATCTTAAGTATTTTTTTAAATTTTTTTAAAGATTTATTTATTTATTTATACAGAACTGGGGTACAGGCCAGAGATGTGGAGGGTGAGAGGATTCACCAGGGACAAAGTGGGGAGCAGAACAGGCAGATCGATGAAGTACACTGCTGAGGGGAGCAGCGGGCGGGTCAGGAGAGTTCTGCCTGGCCATGTGGATCTCCTCCGGGGCAGGCAGGGATCGAACTCATGTGGAAGTAGCTTAAGCTTCTTAGTTCAGTGCTTTATAAGTTACTTAGTTCAGTGCTTTAACCTGCTGCGCCACCAGGGAGGGCCCCATCTTAAATATTTTTAGGATACATTTAGATAATCAAGGAAATACCCTGACAAAGGACAGATTACTTGAAAATAAGTAAATTGGGTACACACATTTAAACTATGCTTTTATGTATCTGTTCCTCCTCATCTTGTTTTTCAGTGAATTTCAATGAAGATATGCTCTTTGAAATATGATCCTGTCTCTTAACTATATATGTGTCCTTGGACAAATACCATACCTCATACTGTTATCATTTATATAATTGTACTCATGGCAGTACCTACTTTGCAGGGTGTTTATGCATAAATGCATACAAAAAATTAGGATTTTGCCTTATACATAATACACACTTAAAATATAATTCCTCTAACATCACTTTCACATTCAAAATCTTAATAACTGACATCAGTTCCCTTTGTTTTTCATACCCTGAAGTCCAACTCAGAAAAATATTTTTACAGAGCAGACATTTCTCGAACAGTTCTCTTCAGCTTGCCCTTTGACTCCCTAGCTTGCCAAGTTATGCCAGACTCAAAGCAGAAGTGGGTGTGATTTTCAGATCTACATGCTATTTTCTTGCTAGATATAATCTTTTTTTAGCAAAATCAATTTTCACCCTTGAATAGTGGCCAGGTATATCTGAACATTCCCTCTGGACCTTTTACTGGAATGTCTGTTCCTCATACTTTGCAATCTCTGAGGAGCTCACTTGTGTCTCGGATCCTAGGTGACAGATGCAGGGTTTCCCCTTTTGCTTCCTGAACCTCTCTTTGAGGAGAATTCACTTCAAATACACCAGGTGAATTGCTAAGTGTTTACTCCCACAGATAGAATGGATTAGCAGAGGCTTACAATGATGTTGTGCTAATTATCTGTAAGCATTCTTGTCCCTCACCATCTGGGTCAACATTCCAGCCAAACAATACATGAGAACCCAGTTATCCTTGTCACTTGCTTCCTAGTCTTTATGATGCTGGTAAAAGGCAAGTTTAAAAACTGTAGTGATTTATTTTCTCCTCTGTCCCTTCATTAAGGTATATGGTCTCTGGATCTTCCAACTGTGTGTATTTTGGGGGGTGGAGAGGAAGTGCCTAAGTTAACAATAACCTAATGACCCTAAATTCATCTCTGTAGGCCTTAAAAAGGTTTATACATATAGCTCTGTATGTCTATTACAAACTAATTTTATTAACTAATGCTGTAGGAGCCTTTCTACTCCCCTTCACCAAAACCCTACACACACTCAGCTAGGTAAACTGGGAAGCTAGGTAGAGATATCTATATCTATCTTCTTTAAAATAACCTTATTGTGAACATAATCTACAAGTATCGTTTTTGACATCAAAATGTGTCTGAGTCTTTCCATGTCAGCAAATGGAGATCTACATGGTTAGTCTCATTACTGGGACATAGGCATTGGCATAACTATACATGTGTTATTTTTGTACCAATCTTATTTTGAGTGGAGTTGGCTATCAATATTAAACCCTTGTAAGAAGTGTCACTGGATATATACTTGTACATTTCTATTTATATATTTCAAGTAATTTCTTTGAGGTATAAAAAAAAAAAAGGATTTAGTTTTGTGTGTTAATACTGTCAGTGACCTGCACAAGTATGGATTAAGTTATGTTCCCCAAAGCAACAGCTATTACTGTTAGGGGGAATTTAGCCCTGAAGGAACTCTGTAGATACAGGATTTGTGTACTCCACCCCTACTCCAGCAACACCAAACTAAAACTCCCAGCAACACCAAAGGGAGGACTGCTGGGACCCAAGGGCAAAGTTAAGCAGCCATTTTTGAGACTTTTGGCTATAAAGGTGGACATGTTGTGCTGAGACTCTCTCTTGTCCCTGCCTTGTGGCAGGCAGCTGGTTGCTTGATTCTTCATCAGCTTTCATTGTGCTATTGGGGTTCCAAGTCAGCGAACTGGTAGGAGGCATTAGTTAACTTGTATCTCTCTCTCTGTGTGTTTCTCTCTCTCTCTTTCCCTGGGTTGTTCCCTTTCTTTTCCCCTTGTAAATAAACACATCATTGACCTTTTTTGTGTGTGTTTGCAGTGCAGTTGAATCTTAAGCACTTCGGTGATGACCCACAGACAGGCAACCCAGTTCATGTGGGTTGTCCTGTAACATTATCACTCTTTTAAATCCCTTTAAAAAAGAGACTTTACTGGGCAAGTAAAATAAGAATATATATATGTATGTATGTATGCAGGCATGTAATATGTATATTTATATATATGTATATATGTAGAAAGAGAATGGAAACACTAGCAAGAGTACATATCCTGTTTAGTTTCAGATTGTTTCTGGATCAAATAGTTGGCATATATTTATATAAAATTATTTGAAAATAAATTAATGAAGTAAAATAAATGCTACATGAATGAGTCTTGAAAATATACTGCACGATAAATCCTAGTCATAAAAGAGCAGGTTTCATCATCCTACATACATGAAATACACGGAGTGGGAGCACATACAGACATAAAGAAGGTTAACAATTGCCTAATGTGGGGGTAACATCCAAAAGGTGAGATAAACATAATCTAAAATTAGGTTATAGTTATATTTACAAAATTGTGAATATAATACACAACTCAATAGCACCTTTCAACAGGGAAACTCTATGGTATAATTTTTTTTCTCAAAAAACTCAAGTAATTGCTTTTGCTTGACGATTCAATATCTTGAGCTATACTTCTATAAATTTGTCTCTCCCTTTAGAATATATGGTCTTTAGAAATGGTAAAAGTTTCCTTCCTGTTCACTTTTTTGTCATCATCATTTAGTCCAGTTTTAAAATGTAATATGAACTTCAAAAAGTAAGTTAGCTGAATCTACTGAATTAATGCATTGATTGGAGGAAAAAAATGCCATTTACCAATACCTAAGTGAGGAAATAGGAAAGTTTCTCAGTGTGGACTTACTAAGTTAAATCTTAAATATTTTAAATTTATACTGTCTACTACACATCAAGTTGGACTGCACAGAAAGTGTTAATTATGAACTTAAATACTAAGAAATCATTGAGATTAGTAACTGATATGATGGCTATTAGAACTTAAGCAGGGATAACTGAGAAAAAAGAGACATGTGATAAATTGATGCAATATTCTTAGGGGAAAACTTAATTATTTTAAAAATTGTACTCTATCTTTTTTTTAACTGGTTTTTAATTTTTTTATTTTTATATATAATAGTTTATTTTTACATAATTTTGTGCATTTTTCTATCTCATTAGCAATTGTTTTGTCCCAACTTCTGTGACAGGCAGCAAGAAAGGAAGGCAGGAGGCAGAAAGGCTGAGCAAGCAGAGTTTATTGCGCCGGGACAGTAGCTGAGAGAGAGCCCCTAGGGTGGGGTCCGCAGCTACTGCCAACTCAATAAGGGGGAAGGGTCTCTTATATAGATTCTAAACTCAGATTCCCAAGGGGTGACTCATCGCTGTGTCCTTGATGTGAGGCCCATTTAGCTGTCCCCTTCAGCTAGTCCCATCCTGGATGCATGGTCAGTTTATTACCACTTTATCAAGCTTGGATGCAAGGCTCAATTCTTTTACCGCCCTAATTCAGTCCTTGTCAGTAAATCTTTGGTCACTCCCAACACCAATCCCCTTCCCATCACCAAATCACTCATGTGCCATCACCATATTCCAGTGCATTCCCCTTCCCTTGCTGTTTTTGATCCCATTCCCTACCCCACCCCTACACAATTGTACTCTTTATCTTAACTAGTAATAACTAATAAGGTATTATAAAAAATTAAATTGCCAAGATTGAAGTACTAACATACAGGTACTGTATTGGTCATTAACAAAGCTCTATTCAAAATAGTTAAGCTCTGTTGAACTTATAAGAAGATTTATTTTTATTTTTATTTTTAAAGATTTATTTATTTATTCATATAGAACTGGGGTACAGGCCAGAGATGGGAAGGGTGAGAGGATTCACCAGAGACAGAGTGGGGAGCAGAGTAGGCAGATCAATGAAGTATACTGCTGAGGGGAGCAGCGGGTGGGCCAGGAGAGGCCTGCCTGGCCACGTGGATCTCTTTCCGGTCAGGCAGCAACCGAACTCATGCGGAAGTGGCTTTAGCTTCTTAGTGCTGTGCTTTAACCCGCTGCGCCACCAGGGAGAACCCAAGAAGATTTATTTTTAAAACATTAACTAATTTGGAGACAAACCAGATTTTTTTTTTTTTAAAGTTTTATTTATTTGTGCATACAGAACTGGGGTACAGGCCAGAGGCTCAGGGGCGGTGAGAGGCTCCACCAGAGACAGAGCGGGGAGCAGAACAGGCAGATCGACGAAGTACACTGCTGAGGGGAGCAGCGGGCTGGTCAGGTGAGGTCTGCACGCCATGTGGTCACCTCCTGGGCAGGCGGGGATCGAACTCATGCGGAAGCGGCTTTAGCTTCTCAGTGCTGTGCTTTAACCCGCTGCGCCACCAGGGAGGGCCCAAACCAGATTTTGACCACAGACCTTGCATTATGCTTACTTAGCACTTTACACATTCCTTTGTTTAATTCTCCTTAATTCAACAACAAGGTTTTTGTTAAAATAACAAAAATTTAGAAAGTTTAGGGGAGATGCCTATCATATACTTATTAAATGGTACCTTTAAGAACCAAAGCCAGGTCTTCTGATTTCCAAGCTTATCTATCTATAACCAGTGATTCATTTGAGAGGCTGGCTGGAGTGTTTTGCAAGTCAATAGACATGGTCAAAGTTTTCAAATCCACAGAAACTCAAAAATAAAAACAGAATTAATAATTTTATAGCCCTTTGTGTAAAACCAGATGATGGACATAAGTCCAGGCAAATTTCCACTAAAGGATACAAATCACATATAAAAACATATGCCTTTTCATATATCTTTATGTTTTCTCTAATATTTAAATTGGGCATTCTCAAAAGAATCTTTGTGGATAGAATTTTATATCATATGCTACACTTGGTATGGAGCAGATAGTTGGTGTTTTCTTAAATTCCCAAAACCTAAAAGAAGGCTTATTTCATTCTGAGTGAAAAGATACCTGTACCATCTTAAATAAGGCAAGCAAACTGGGGACTGCGAGGGGCAGTCCAGAGGAGCTTGGCAGTTTTGCACGGATTTTTAAAAAGCTAGTAAGTTCCTTTGGCCTTTCTAAAAGACAAACACTTTGCAGAAAAGCTGTGCAGTAAGGAAAACTATCAAAGATCATTCTTGTAGAACAGTGAGGCAGTGAGGCAAGCACTCTCTCTCTCGTGGTTTCAGAGTCTGTAATAGAAATTAACAGTGCCATCTGCAGCCCGATTATGCACTTTAAGATCCCGCTTGGTTTATAGCATGCATTATGGTATACAGAAGCAATTTTTGCTAAGCTAGCCACAGTTATATCTGTTTCCACAAAATTAAAGACTCAAGGACTAAAGACTACCAAGGCAAAGGTCTGGGAGAGGCAATATGTGAGCATTAAAATACCTTCTGTATTTGAATGTATATGGCATTCTCCAAGTCACTGGCATCAACTTTTCCTAGCTCCTTCCTTATGCAATCTTCATCCTCCTTTGGATTTTTTTTTTTTTTTTTTTTTTTACTGTTAAACTAAATTATGACAATTTTTAAGATAGATGCCAGCTCTAAAAGCAAACTACATATGTGAGCATTAAAATACCTTCTGTATTTGAATGTATATGGCATTCTCCAAGTCACTGGCATCAACTTTTCCTAGCTCCTTCCTTATGCAATC
>NW_004567107.1:57777413-57868283 GCF_000260355.1 Condylura cristata | reverse complement strand
TTTTTTTTTTTTTTTTTTTTTACTGTTAAACTAAATTATATTACCCGCTCCAATGATCTAAGTTAGCACTTTATCCCATATGTTCACCATTTTTTTGTGTGTGTGAAATAAGTCTTCTGTATTTTCTTTTTGCTCCAAAGTGCTCTAATTTTTGAAGGTGGCCAAAAAACTTTTTGCAAAGCTAGAATAGATAAAAGAGGTTAGTAGTTTCATCAGTGATTCATTTCAGAATCTATGGATACAGATAAAATAGGGGATTTTCTTTGAAAACTTATCTTAAATTTAGTACATTAGTTCTCTTTACAAATTGTGCCAGAAGGTTTTTGATTATCATCAATGTTCATTTGTGATTAAAATGGGTATTTAAGAATTAAAGCTGAAACAGATGTATCAGAGAAAACTGCTACCTGTGTTACATGGTTATATCATAAATTTGCACTATGAAGCATATTTTGCTAAATAGTTCCAGCTCAAAAAGTAAAATACAGTGTATATTTTAGAGCATGTCTATATGAAACAATTTACTTTAAAGGACTTGCACCTTAATAAACACAGTTGACATTTTCACACTTTGTTTATTTCACACTCATAATAACTCTCTTAAATAAAATTAACAACTGTAATTTTCAATAGAGACCCATAAGATTTTGTTATATACCCATTTCCAAATTGATCGCCACTGTGATTTCAATTCTTTCAAGTTGAGAGAAATAACACTACATTTATTTCTTTTGTATTCAAACTCACCCCAGGCTTTGAACTCAAGTAAAGGGGATTATTTTCTTTGATGAAGATGATTCTTTGGAGAAAAATTATATAAATGCAGGTATATATTGCCCGTTATAGCTTTCCATGGCTAGTAAGGACTTGATTAAGATTCAGTAGCAATTGTAATTGTAATGGGTTGTAATTTACATTAGGATAATCTTGAAACTAGGGACTAATGAAGCAGAGTGTTCCTGTATCCTTTTAAAGGAAATACTATAAATATGCCAGAGATTTTGCAAATGCAGGGTATGCAATGGCTCTGTATAAAACATTACTCACAAATCAGAGATTTAGAATATCAGTGGCTTTCTCTCTTCAGACAGTTTACCAATAACTAAGTTATTACTTTCTACTTCAACTTTTCAAATCTTCTAACATTTATAATGCAGTATTTGCAAATAATCATTTAAGTATCTATCAACTAAAATGTTGAGTTTTCCTTTTAGCTTGAAATGAACCAAAATGATGAAAACGTTTTGACATTTTATTTTTTCAACACCATAAATTTGCTCTTCTGATTATACCCACTTTGAAAAACTTGGTGTTTTAGAAAAAGATGAGCTTTTGCTATGATTGTGAAAAGTTAACATCTGTGAAGTACATTTTGGTGAGAGCCACACTACCCATGTTGTAAGATAAGGTCCTGATGTGGGGGGAAAAAAATCCTGAAAATGTCAGGATATTCCACAGCTGGTTCCTGCTGGATTCTTTTCATTTGTTTATGGCATTTCCAAGAAGTATGTTTTATTTGGGGCCATTACAAAGAAATCCAAATATACATTCCATATGAAATCAATAATTACTTGATTGGTTTAATAACAATAGCATTGTACACAGAACAGCATGGTACGTTGTAAAATAATTGATATTCCTCTGCTTGGGGGCTCTGGCACACATTTAGGTCCCACAAAAATGAGAAACATGAATTCCCAAGAATTCTGGGAACCAAAAGCTGTAATAATTTCCTGCCCAGTCCGTAATAAAAGATCTCTTGTTTTAAGTAACATAGTTTCATTTTAAGTAATAGAGTTATAAATAATATGTTTTCCCACTCTTCCCTTTAACTTTCACCCTGACCTCTTTTCACATAGAAAGGTTTTCTAAATAAGATTAATAGGATAATAATCAATGACCATAAAGAAAGAATTTTCCCCCTAATTATTGTTAGATATATACACTAGGTTGATAAAACAATTACAGGAATAGTGATTAATAGAAGCTCCTTTTGTAGATCAAAAAAGGGTTTTTTTTTTTATTCTTTTTTTTTTGTGCATACAGAACTGGGGTACAGGCCAGAGATGTGGAGGGTGAGAGGATTCACCAGAGACAGAATGGGGAGCAGAACAGGCAGATCTACGAAGTACACTGCTGAGGGGAGCAGCGGGCGGGTCAGGAGAGGTCTGCCGCGCCATGTGGTCACCTCCGGGGCAAGCGGGAATTGAACTCATGCGGAAGTGGCTTTAGCTTTTCAGTGCTGTGCTTTAACCCGCTGCGCCACCAGGGAGGGCCGCCTATTTTTTTTTTTTTATTCTTAAGGGCAAGGAAATGTCAGTGCACTCGGCATTGGTATTTTTCTGACTCTAGTTCTTTAACATTAGAGCCTGTAACTTTAAAATGTATGTTCATTGAGAAATTAACAAAATGATTCCTTAAGTTGTAATAGCTAACTTATCACCATGGAAACATTTTGTTTATTGATAACTGATCACTATAGGAGTATTTTGTTTGATAACTGATCACCATAGGAATATTTTGTTTGATGACTGATCGCAATAGGAATATTTGTTTATTAATGACCGGTCACTATCGGAACATTTTGTGTATGAATATCACAGTCTCAATAAGAGATCAAAAAGTCCTGAGCTGTCTTTAAGAAAAATGTGATGATTGTTAAGCTTTCTGCTTTATGCACACACTGATGTAATCCTACCGCTTGCTTGTACTGTATAAATAAAGACTTGCTAGGACAATTGGCAGAGGATGCTTTCACCCTAAACAGGTATCTGCATCTCCTCATTTTTCTACATCTTTTCTTCTTGCTCTCTCTTTCCTTCACTGGCACTGTCCTTCCCTGCAGGAGACCCTCACTCCTTCAGCTGAAGCTGGTTTTCAGCAATATTTAAATGGCCCTGAGAAGCCATTTCAGAAATATGGTATGACCTGTCTTCTTGAACTAGGTCAGACTTGTGCCTTAAAACAAACTTGTTAACACCAATAAAATAATTTCTTTTTATTTTTTAAAGATTTATTTATTTTATGTATACATTACTGGAGTATAGGCCAGAGGTGCAGGGTCTGTGAGAGTATTCACCAGAGATGAAGTGGGGAGCAGAACAAGCAGATTGATCAAGTACGCTGTTGAGGGGAGCAGCAGGCGAGACAGGAGAGGTCCGCTACACCATGTGGGTCACCTCCATGGCTGTGTATTGAACTAGTGCTGAGGCGGCTACAGTTAGCTTCGTAGTGCTGAGCTATCACCCGCTACTCCATCAGGGAGGGCCCCCTCAAATCTCTTCTTTAAACTATTTACCTTTCCCATCAAAAATTCCTAACTTTGTCTTTAGTGGGGCACATTTTAGATTTTCTAATTGAATCTTTTTATTACAAATTAAAATTCTTTAATTCCTAAATGGCTATCTTCTCAAATTGCCTCCTGAATTTGGAGTTTCCCCTGAGTAAAGCAAATAAAACTCCAGTAACTTAGAGACTTAGAGAAGCAAAGGTTTATTTCTTGTTTTTGCTAAGTGTCCACTGCAGATTCTTTGATGCTCTTGTCCATGTGTCTGTACTTGGGTCTGAAGATTGAGAAACTGAAGCCTGGTTAAGTCACAACAAAGAAAAGCATTTATTCAAAGTTCAAGCATGCATCCATGGAATACAGACCCAATAAGATTCCATTTGTGTGTCCATGTTGTTCTACTACCCAACTATGTTTTATAATAGTTATTCAGGTGCAAATTATTTGACATTTCACTTTTTTTTTTTTTTTTTTTTGGTCATGTCCAAAGCCATTCATGGGACATATTTTTAAAAGTTTATTTTGTATTGTTGACTAGCAGCTTAAGCCACAAGTCAAAAAGAAAGAGCTGTGTCCTGTCAGATTTCATTGGTTATAATGTTCAAATCTGTTTCAGTGGGGCAAAGAAATAATACATTTCCCTAAAATAGGTAGTAAAGGTTCAGAAATATATTAATAACTAGCTTGTAGTATCTCAGTTTTATAACTATATTATGTAGACACATAGATGGAAAAGTTTGGGCAATATGTACTAAATTATGTGCATGGACTTAGATAAATTGATTTAGGAATATTATTTACTACAGCTAAAGCATATTAGGAATAGAGGATACAATGAGCCAATGCCAATTTTAGAATTCTATAGCGACATTATGATTTCCATTTATAACATAAATTATTCAAATACAGATAGTAAATAATTATATGCTGCTTTAGCCTGAAATGTACTTCGTCATTAAAACCAGAGTAACTATTCAATTTTGTGCTTTACTTGCATTTTCAAAGAATTTAATTATTCTGTTATTAACAATTACTTTAAATTATTCTTTCAAAGTGTAGTATTGGAACATAGAGGAAACCCTTCAGCATGACTGGTTTCTTTGGCGATTGCAACAACAACAACAAAAGAACAGTAGACAGGTTAGGAAAGGGAAAATAAATTAAAATAAATTTAATAATGTAGCAGTGGAGTATTTATGTGGTTGTTCTTTCTGAAGGGTAATAGAAAGGGCCAGGAATATTTATTTGGCATTTAGGGACCTGAGGCATCAAGGAATGGGGAGAATCATGGGACAGAGAAGGGATTACTCTGAGAGTAATAGTGATAGTCTTAGATGTAGTTGGCTAATTCCTGATAAACTCACAAATATGTGACCTTATTTTTCTTCATAAAAGGTGGAACAGTGATTGGTTCTCCAATTAAGAAAGGTGAGAGACCAAGAAGCTGGAGATCTTTTCTTTCTGTCATGAACTAGGCAAGAACAAAAGATTTTCTCAGTCTCATTGGATTTCATTGTCTTAACTCAAAACATCCCACTTTCTAGAGTCAGGCATCTTTAGTAAACCAGATCTAAGAATCTTGGGGTGACTTGATTCAGCATCTTCAATTATATATACATTCAAGAAAGAAGACATGGTTGTTTTCATTTAAGCAATGCCATGGGAGCTGTTAATATGTCATTTCTTTATTGTTAAATTTTCAGTTATTTTGATGACCACATCTGCTCAGTTATGTTGTTGTTACATTGTACAATTGCTCTGACTTGGATGGATGACAAAGTAACCAAATATTACTTTCTTTGTTAAATAAAAATAGTCTTGCTTTATAGCCACTACCTGAACATAGAACTACTTACAACCACAGCTTACTCCAAATTTTCATGACAACACCAGATAAAAGAACAAAATATGGGACTCAGTGATGGAAAGACTTAATTTTATGTCATATATAGTGGTGCATAAAGGAAATCATCCCACCATTTTTTTTGTTTGTTTGTTTTGGTGGTGAGGATGGAGGCTGGAAAATAATTAAACAATCATCAGCTAGATTGGTAGGTGAAAAAGTAAAAGTAAATGTAATAATTATATATATATATGCATCTTCTGTATATATGGGAGAGACATGGCATAACTGAGCATATTGCCTAAATGGTGTTAGATAGGATCTTAAAGAGGAAATTTTTCTCCTATCCTACAGTATTAAAGCTTTTAACTTTCCTACTGCTCCCACAGTTGTGTTATATTGTATAGAAGAAATAGCAATAGACTTTTCCAGGATAGAGGGAAATAAATAAGAATTATCTTTCCTATGTCCTCTATTCTAATCCATTCTTCTAAAACATCACTCCCCAAGGACTACCTTAATATCTTCCTATAATCACTCAGCAGTCTAACTTTTCTAAGTTGTGTGATTTTGCTTTTTGTTATTTATCGTTGCCTGCTGTTTGTTTTGCTGGTAGCCTCAACTGATTCTGCCCTTTGAAAACTTATTTTCTCTGGTGATTTTGAATACTTAAACAATTCACTATTTCGGGTAGTTTGTACCTCAGTTTCATTAAACCACCCTTGTTTTACTCAGGTAACATTTTTTTTTTTTCACAATAAGGAAAAACCCCCTAAACATAACTCTATTCATTTTCATTATGATTGAACAGAGTGGGAATTAAAAAGTTCAACTGGAATTAAGAATTAAGACTTATCCATGTTACAGGAGTTTTTATAATATAATATCCAGGTTCTGTTAGCAATTATACAATATTTTATTGACATTAAACTCTTCCCCTATTTTCTTTTCTGATTTTAGGATAATCTGTTTTATTTATTTATTTATTTATTTATTTATTTATTAAGATTTATTTATTTATTTATACAGAACTGGGGTACAGTCCAGAGATGCGGAGGGTGAGAGGATTCACCAGAGACAGAGTGGGGAGCAGAACAGGCAGATCAAGGAAGTACACTGCTGAGGGGAGCAGAGGGCCGGTCAGGAGAGGTCTGCCATGCCATGTGGATCTCCTCCGGGGCAGGGGGGAATCGAACTCATGTGGAAGTGGCTTCAGCTTCTTAGTGCTGTGCTTTAACCTGCTGCGCCACCAGGGAGGGCCGGATAATCTGTTTTTATGGATAAGCTGTTACCAAGGTGTGGCCAGGTGGTCACCCAAATATTGCAAGTTAAGAATGATTGAATTAACACTATTTCCTACAATTTGAGCAAGGTCAAATCTCTGTGGCTCAGTTTGAAGGCTTTAAAGAAGTGCTAACAGAACCTTTTTAAATACAATTAGACCTTAGTAGAGTACACTAAATTGTTTTGTTTTGTTTTTTCCTGCTAGTTGCTTAGTAAGTTCTTTATCCTATGTTGTTTTCTCTTAGGTGGGTGCTGCATATATCATGCTTCTGATAAGCATTTCTTTACATCACTTTATTCTCTCTCATATTTGGCATCTCAAATAGTCTGGTAACTTTGTGTTGCTTCTTTTAGAACTTGGCCTCATGAGGATTTGAAATCCAATGATGTTATGATCACTTGATCTTAGAGCCTCCCAATGTGAGGCTTATTTAACATACTTGGCTTTCTTTCAGGGACTACATCCAGAATTCACTGGAGTCATGTTGGCTGCTCAATAGACTAAAAAGAAAAGTGATCCTCAAAAACTCACCCCTAGGAAACATGGAGTTCCTGTTAGCCCTAGAACTGCCAAAGCGAGTTTCTCTAGTAATACAGTAGCAGTGGAAATTCTCAGCCAGGCCTTATTTTTGGTGTGAATCTTGGAATATAACCCAGGGATTTTGTTCTAAAATCTTGGGTGGAAATGTGATGAGAAAGAAAGTCCTTTGCATCTATTTCCTTAAAGCCATCTGCTTTTCTGTCTGGCTTATATACTTTGAGACTTTTTTTTTTTTTTCTTCCTCTGAGTTTCAGGATTAACAATCCTGGACTTGGAATTGTTTCTGATACTTTTCAAACTGTTATATTACCAATGGCCAAAATTTTGACAAGTGAGTTTAGAGGAAATATGCATGCAGTAGGTATATTGACTTTTTTTTCCACAAATTTTAATGAGTGTGTAAACTTTCTGACAAAACTTTAGTTCAAATGCTTGTAAAAGTAATTGTTTTGAAGTTTAACATTTTATTATGAAGAAAGATAACCAATGTTTGAAATAAAGGCTAATACCATATATTAAAAGTTCCTCAATTCTCATCTATGAATGATAATATTTAAGTATGATTTCACTTTGACTTTCCCCCAGGTACATCAATAACATATTTTATATATTACGTAGAATATTATAATAAAATTTTATGATCTCCATCTTTTAAAAAATTGTTCTTGTTTTGTCAGCCAGTTAATTTTGGCTATCATTTGGAATTTTGCTTTTTAATATTGTGGAATATCTTGATCCAATAACATTTTAAAGCCAGAGAACAAAGTTCAGGAAATTGAAAAATCCATTGTATATGGGGAACCAAAGGGTTTCAACTTTTTTCCCTTCTTTCCTGAAACAGATGTGAACTCACTTTCATTCAAAGAAAGATTAAAAAGAAAGAAAAACATCTAAGCAAATATTCTAAACAAATATTTCAAATACTTACACATTCTCTAAAGCTTGGATGTTAATTAGATACTATAGCGATTTACTAAGAGCTTATATATGACAAGACAAAGTCTATAAAATTCTGACATGTAGAATAAGTATGTTGGTAAAGTTTAGTTAATAGTAGCTATGGAAAATATAAACAAAACTCTATTTAATTAATGTTAGTAGGCTAAAAGGAGAGCCAGTGTATGTGTAATAATCAAACTACATGCATGCCCTGTACTTCTTTGACAGAAAATGTTATCACTTTTCTACTTAGCTAAAGGAAGACAGTCAGCCAGAGGAGACATAAGGGGTTGTAGGCTTTTGATTATGCAGAATGTATGGGTTTCACCATGAGACATTCACTTCTGAATCTGCCCTTTTTTCTTCCCTGGATGAATGAATGTTGTTTTAGCATAACTGATTGCTTTCGTTTGAAATTAACATAGCTGACATAGTAAATATTATTTTATAAAACTGTACTTGAAATCATTAATTTACTTTTTCATATTAAAAAAGCAGGACAGATGATTTTAAACCTCTGAGGTTAGACAAATTGAAATTTATTTAAAAACCAAAAAAAAAAAAAAAACTTGAATCAATAGTTATTGAGATATTGACCATCAGGCAGAGCAAGTAGTGACCTCTGAAAAGGCAAAAAACAGACCTGCAAAGTCTAATATTTGCTTTAATGTGTAGTCTGTAGACTTTCTAGGTAACAGTGGAATGCCCAGAACTTGGTTAACAACTTCAGTTAAGAAGCAGATTTTAGGGCCTGCCTGGTGGGCCAATCGGTTAAGTCTCAGCACTATCACAACCACACACTAAGTTCTATCATGGGCCAGTGAGGTGACCCACATGACTCAGCAGACCTCTCCTGACTTGCCTACTGCTTCCCTTAGCTGTGTACTTCAGTGGAGTCACCTGTTGTGCTCCCCAGTCTATCTCTGGTGAATCAGCTCACCCCTGTACTGCTGTTCTACACCCCATTTCATCTATGCAAAAATAAAATAGATTTCAGATTTTGGGGAGCTTAAAATGGCAGGCATTCACAGGACAGAACACATAAAAAGAGCATGTAGCTTAGAATAATGGTCACAGAAATCGTCAGAATATTCCCCTCAAGCCATGCCATCAACTATTCCACAGATAAGTGCATTTATATGATTTGAAATTCGAAAAGGAATAGCAGAAATGGAAAATACTAAACAATATATTCTGCTTACATAGGACTAGATATTGTTCATTTTCCCAACCACTGGAGTCATGATACTTCAAGTATTGAGACTGTAATAATAAGCCTCAGTTGCAATGCCAGAGTAGCCTGCATCTAGAAGTTATTCTAGTTCCACTCAGTAATTGTTTCAAAACTTTAGAAAAATAGTTTAAAATTAAATTAAACTATTTATAAATAACTGTCTTAGGGCAAATGTCAATAGTATTTAGAGTAACAAATATAGGTACAGAGACCACTGAATTAAATTCACTGGCCTAGCATCTGATCAAAGCATATCATGAATATAATACAGCAGGAAAAGACAACTGATGAAAGGAGAAATTGAAATTAAAGTCAATAAAGACTTGACACAGGTGATGAAATTAATGTATATGAGGATATTAAAGTAGGTACAATAAATGTATTCCATATTTTATGAAGTTAGATTAAAAAAACATGGCATAAATAAATATTTAAAAAAAAGAAAAACATGGCAGATATTAAATTGAATGAATGAAATTCTAGATGTGGTAATTATAATATCTGAGATTAAACATACAATTAATAAGGTAAATAGCAGAACTGCAGAAGTGTTAATGAAATTGAAGACAATTCATTACAACCCAAAGTGAAAAAAAAGAAGTAAGACTAAAAAAAAGTCAACATATCAATCAATTATGAGATAGCTTGAAGCATCATAATGTGCCTGCCTCTAATTGTAGTTCCCAGAAAAAGATAATAATATAAAAAATTAGAAGAAAAAGTAGCCATAATATCCACATTTAATGATAAATTTATAGATTGAAGCAGTTTTGAGCCAATCCCAATAAAAACATGACTAAAATCTATACCAGCATCCTAATAATCAAATTTCTTAAAGGCTGAGATAAAGAGAGTATCTTAAAAGAGTTCCGGATAAATCACACAGAAAAATAGAGATGAAAATGGCAACTGACTGCTTGTTTGAAACAATAAAAGTTAAAAATCAGATAAGGAACACTATTAAAGCTCTAAAGTTTAATTTTTAAAAATCTGACAACTTAGACTTTTATCCTTAAAGGTCTTTAAAAAGCAACAGGAACTAGAGATAATTTGAGAAATAAAACTATTGAAGAATAGCACTGGTAGAGCAACAACATGCTAATAGATGTTAAAAAGGGAAATGACATCTGATAAAAATATGGACATCCACAATAAAAAAAAGTTTCAGAAATAATAAATATGTAGGAAATGTATGCATGTATTTAAAAGTCTCATTTTATAGAAAATAACATTTTTAAGATAAAATTTATATTTTTCTGATATATATTTACACGTATATATCATGACAACTGATAACACTAGATAAAAGAAGAGACATAAAAAGACACAGTTGTAAAATGTTTATCTCCTATATTAATTATTACATAACATAAAATATTACTTGAAATTTGAATGAGATATAACACATCCTTTA
Organism: Condylura cristata; assembly: GCF_000260355.1. Classification (NCBI taxonomy): domain Eukaryota; kingdom Metazoa; phylum Chordata; class Mammalia; order Eulipotyphla; family Talpidae; genus Condylura; species Condylura cristata. Next base: position 57,857,742 of record NW_004567107.1, on the reverse strand, counting down.
AAGTATAAATCAGAGACTAAAAAAGAAGATAGGGCTATTAAACCAATCAAGGAGATGAAATCAAACCTTAAAAATTACAAAAAGAGGTGGGAAAAAGAACAAAGATAAGTTAGAAAAAACAGAAACCAAATTTTAAAGTATAATAGATTTGAATTCATCATATCAATAATCTCATTAAATATAAATGTTACAAAGCTTAAACAAAGGGAAAAGATTTTCAGATTCAATTATCAGAAAAGCAAGATCAAATTATATCATATCTACTTTAAATATGAAGACATTATTAGATTAAAAATAAAAAGAATGAAAGAAAATTATTTTCTAACTTTACTCAAATGTAAGCATGTTCTAGAGAATATAAGGAACAAAGGGAGATTTTCATGTGTTAAAGTAGTCATTTAGAGATTTAATTTTGAGACATAATTATTAATGCTATTTTTTCCTAATAAAAGAGTTTCTGAATATATGATTTTAAAACTTATAGAAACTTAAAAAAGAAATAGACAAATTAAGAAGTGTAATTTCAAGTGTAACGGAGACTTAAGTCCTCTAGCATAGAACAGACTACGCAAAGTCAGAAAGAACTCTTTAACACCAATTATTAACTTAACTTAATTGATATTTATAGAAGGCTTACATTAGTATGCTTACATTAGTATGTTCTGTATGGTGAAAGACCCTTGTTGCAATGACATCCCAGTAGCAGTGCATATACCCATTGCCTAATTCTTGATTTATAATAACATTTCCAATAAGATGAAGCAGAGCTAAATGGAGAATCGAAAATTAAAAACAAGGAAGTGCTCAAAAATAAATAAACAAAACAGCCTATTAACAAACAAATCGGACACAGGAAAATTGAAAGCACTCTCATTAATTAAACCTGGAACAATTTCAGCAACAAGGTGGTATTGATTTATAATCCAAAATAACCTAAAATATAAAATATCACCATGTCCTCACTGGGAAAAAAAAAACAAATAAGCAAATAAAAACAAAACTATTGAATGGAATTATATGCACAAGAGAGTACAAATCTTCCATGCAGAATTCTAAACAATTTATGTAGACACTGACCCAAATGAGGTGAAACATACCTTCCAGTCTTTAAATATGGATTGTGCATAGTAATTTCCTTCCAAAGAATATAACATAGAAGAGGGAAAAATGGAATAATATAGTAAGATGATCCTATAGAATACTCTCTTGGCCAGATACCAAGGCAGCATGAATAATAGTAAGTGTTGAAAAAAGGTACCCACACCCAAATAGAATGTGATATGATATGATGAAAGTGACATTTTACCTCTGTAATCATCCCATGGTATTGTGAGTTTATTAGTTTTGTTACTAAGTTTATTTAAATGTAGCTACCTATCATAATTTTTCCCCTTTACCATATTGTTGGACATGTGAACTATTTCTTATTTTGACTTTATTATAAAACTGGTATGAACATTTATGTACAACTTTTAGGTAGTTATTTGTCTTAAAATCTTTGGGATGAATATTAGATCTAATGACATATATAGGTAACATTTAAGAAGCCCCCAAAACTACTTTTCAAAGTGGTCTTTGATTTTAGATTGTCACAGTGTAGGAGAGATGAATTTCTCCACATTTTTGTAGTTCATCCTTATTTTTAAAAAAGAATTATTATCTCTAGTTGGTGTGTTGTAGTTGCAAAACTGGTGTCGCTATGTATATTCATGTTTGGCATTTTAAAATATATTATTCTAAATTATTAAATTATTTAAATGCAACTGACTGAATATATTATTAATAATTATGTGTTGAAATATTGTGCAAATTCATAGGGAATATATATATTATAAATAAGTTCAACACAATAGCAGTTAAAATAACCTTAACTGCCTCTTGAGAGGCATACAAATCAGTTCTTTGTTTTAACAGTTATTTAAAAAAGAACATAGTAGAGAAGAATTTATTCATCCTCACTGCTGCATGGAAAACCTGACCTTATTTTACAAATAAGTAAATAATTTATCTCTTTTTATGTATAAATGGTGAAACTATTAATTCAAAAAATTGTTCCTGAGAAGAAAATAAAATCATTTAATATGATACTCATCTCAGCCATCTCCACCCTGCACATGATTCATGGGGAGCCTGAGATTTGGACCTTGGAGTCCTTTCTGATGAGTTCTTTAAGTAGGGGGGGTACACAAGGATCTCCCCGAGACTTGTACATTTGGAAGGGAGCACAGGTGACTAAATTTTCACTGAAAAACGGAAGCATAAATTTAGTCAGGAAGAATAGAAAGATCTGGAAAGAACACTAGATCAGGGATCAAGTCCAACTTTGACGCCCACCTTTGTGAACTTGAACTGATTTTGTCATTTTCCATTCCTGTTTCTAAAATTCATTTAGCAAAAATGGATAGAGCATTTAAATAAGTGTCATGGACTATTTTATGCACTTTACAAATAGTAATATTAAGATGTTTAATCTTCATCATAATTCATGACTATAGATATAGTTATTAAGCTCATTCTGTAAGACATGTAAGGTCATTTTCCCAAGGTCACATGACCAGTAAGTGATGGAGTAAGTCTGATTCCTCCCACTTCTCAGAATTCTCCTATGTAAAATGGGGGGAAAGTCTTGCTACTCCCGTCCATCATAGTATTAGTTTCTTTGTGCTCCCTCCGAACTTTGCTTGCACCTCTGTGGTTACTAGAATGAAATCGCTTCAGTGTAGAGCTGGGAGAAGGCTTGGTGCTGCATTCCATCACTAGCACATGAGTAGCAGCTCATATTGTCCTTCCATGGGACGGAAAGTCAGCGTGATGGGAAGACTCGTCTCATTTGCAACCTGGCTTCCATCCACACACCAACAATGACACAACTCCCTCCTCCGACAAGCACTTTCCAATCTCCGCCGAGATCTGTCGGATGAGGAGCCAGTTTCCATCAGCGCCATGCACAGGCAACTGTGGGTGGGGGTGTGGATGTGTGTATGATACTCTTGTATTCTTGTCTGAAACAAATATTTTAAGTATCAACATGTTCTTTATTAGAGACTTCTCATTCCTTGCCATTATGATTTTAGTGTGCTAGCCTTTATGGGAAAAAAAAAAAAGGCAGAGAGAAAAGGCAAATACCAGGTAGTGTCACATTTAAGTATAATAAAAAGAAAAAAGGCAAAGAATCGGATGAAAGCAAACTCAAAAAGTAGCCCTTGAAAGCTGTGTACAGAACTGAGAGTTTTGGCAGAGAGGGACAAGCACAAGATGGAGAGGAAGCACAATGGATTATGGTGGTGGACTGTGGGTACTTTAGTGGTGAGAGTGTTAGAGTAACAGCACCAGAAGGGGGAAAATTTATGATTCCAAAATACAAACACCAATATAAATCATTACCTCAATGAAAACCAATAAAGTAAACTAGTCAAATATAACTTTAAAAAAGATAAAGAAAAAATATGTCATTATTGATATTATGAATAATCTCCAGACTCTAAGTCATAGTAACTTCAGTAGTGGAAACCAATAATTGTCTAAATAAATTAAGCCTGGAGTGATCATTTCCACCCCCCCCAAGACATTTCCCCATTATCAAAATGTATAGCTTTAATTATTTCAAATAATAGATACTTCATTATATTGTTGCTGTTTCACTTTTTTTTTCCACAGCATATCATATGAATAAAAATTCCTATAGAACACAGACATACACTGTAAACAATCAGTAACTACAGATAGTGAAAGTTTTTCCTGTTAAGAAAAACAAAGCAACTTCTGGAGGTGTGGTACAGTTAGGAAGTCACTATACTTGTTAGTGAATTTTATCAACTAAAACATTAAATACAAATTATGTTTTGAAACTTATAGAGACTGTGTAGAAATCTATTTTCCAAAACAACCCTAAGAAAACAAACCATAGCAAGATCTCAACTGTATTGGATCAACCTCCCTATGGCAAATATAAAAATCTATTTACTGGACACAGACAGAAAGAATAACTTTGTCGGTCAGAAATCAATGAAATAGCAATAGTTTGAGATACTTTGTCAATAAATAGCACAAAAGTTGATGTTGAACTTCTTAAAGAGAAAAGCTGCCACTCAGTCTTGTAAATCAGGAAAAAGTGTTCCCAAAATGAGAAATATGAAGTAAAAATTGCATGTTCAGGAAAAATTGAATGCAAAGATTTGTAAGAATTTTAACAGATTTGAAATTCGGTTACTGATTGTACTGTTTTGAAAACATTTTCCATGATATCTTTTGACAATATATCTATATTATAGCATATGAGCATATGACTGCATAAGTATACATAGAGAAAGAGAGGAAGGGAGCGTGTTATATTATGGATGAAATGAATTTCAAGTACTATATAATATGAATTTTCCCATATAAAATATAAACACTGAAGTAAACTTTCTTTCTACAACAGTTTATTCACAGCAGCCGATACTCATGATAGTGCTTTATTGCTCAAGCTAGATGGAAAGCTTGAACACTGTTGTACCCTTATTTGGTATGGGTACTATTGCAGGTCTGAAATTTAAACATTTTTGAAATTTAAAATTTTAATTTGTTTTTCATGTAGCTCTTAGAATTATTTTTCCAAATTATAGATTGATTTTCCATTCTCCTTTATTTTTCTTTATTAACTCTACATTGGCAGGCTAGACATCAAATTTCTTAGTATACTCAGAATATCATCAGGTTTTAGCTGCAGTCCTAGATGATGGAATACATTCCAGTCATTTTCAGTTACAATTGAGTGTACTCTGGACCAGAGATTCTTTGCATGTACAACGCTCTCAAAATCAAGGGTTCTTGATAACATGTTATATAAGTGTATAAAACACTTTCAAAGCAACAATGAAACAGCAACAATAATTATAGTTCAATTTCTAGTGGTGTATAAAGATAGCTCAAGCACTCTATACCAACTTTCACTGTTATGCCATAAGTTACTTTGGCACCTTTTAACAAAGAAGATGCCCCATTGAGCTATTCAAATCTTTAGAGGCAAAATTTGTCTCTCTTTTTGTGTCAATAGTTGGTGTCAAAGATTCACAACTCTTATTTCAATTAAGCTTTATCCAACCCTTCAGAGAAACAAAGGTGTATATACAAGAGCCTGCCAAAACACACATGGTGAGAACATCCATTCTAGACAAATTGAACAGCTTAAATTTACTTAAAAATACATTGTGTCCTTTCTTTGCCATGAACTACTGCTTGAATCCATGTGTAGTGCTTTAAACTCACATTTAATTAGCAGAGGCCTGTGGTTTGAATGAATGAATGCATGGATAATCACATCATTTTGAATACAATTTATTGTTGAGCATTTGGGAAGGAAAAAGAAAGCCATGAATGACAAGAAAAGGGCCTAAAAGTTATCCTGAAAGTGAAAATGTAGATTGGATGATCACGTCACTAATTTTTTTAGAGTGAGTCTATCAAGTCTTAGAAAATACATATGGTACTTCCACTCATCTACTTAACAATTAAAAACAAAGGAAAACTGCTTTTTATGCCTCTATTACAGGTCCTTCTGTGCTCAGATCACAGTCAATGGGAAAGAACAGGGCTTTATAGTCCAGACGCATTTGTCAAATTTTAGAAAGATTTCTATCTTAATTTATTTACTTTAGAATTTCTTTTTTAAGATTTATTTATTTATGTATATAGAACTGGGGTACAGGCCAGAGGTGCAGGTGTGGTGAGAGGATTCACCAGAGACAGAGTGGGGAGCAGAACAAGCAGATCAATGAAGTACACTGCTGAGGGGAGCAGTGGGCACCACAGGACAGGTCTGCCCCACCATGTGCACCTCTGGGGCAGTGATCAAACTCATGCTGAATTGGCTTTAGCTTCTTAGTGCTGTGCTTTTAACCTGCTGCACCACCAGGGAGGGCAGAATTTCTAAGGAAAACTTTAGTGTGTTCTCAATGTTCTGCTGTTGTTGTTTTTTGTTTGTTTGTCTGTTTTGTTTTTTGCAGTTACATTTTGTTATGTCCACCAGAGCTAATTTGTCTTCTCCCTAGCTGCTTTTAATGTCCCAACTGTAAATAAATGCCATGAACAAATTAGGATAAGTGTTGAAGAAAACATAATACAAAACATAATACTATTTAATAAAGGGAGTTTAGAGATTTCAGGGATGTGAACAAGAAGATAAAAAACATTAGCAATGGTGTTCTTCCAAAGAGTAATAGCAATGGAAACTTGCTATCATCTTCTGAAGGGAAAGACTACAGATAGTGAGGTCTAGTATAGAAAGCTATCTAAGGGCCCTCCCTGGTGTGTTAAAGCACAGCAGTACAAAGTTAGCCACAGTTGCTTCAGCACATGTTCAATTTCTGGCCAGGGATGTGACCCACATGGTCCTGCAGACCTTTCCTGATCTGCCCACTGCTCCTCTCAGCAATGTAATTTGTCAATCTGCCTGTCCTTATCCCCACTCTGTCTCTGGTGAATCCTCTCCTCACCTCTGGCCTGTACCCCAGTTCTGTATGCATAAATAAATAAATCCTTTAACAAGAAAGAAAGCTATCTAAGAGGAGTAGAATCTCTGGCAAGGGGTGAAGTCAGCCTAAAACAATCATGCAGGGAGGTAGGTAGGAACAACATAGGTCATGTAATTTGTAAAGCACAGTGCAAAATATAAATGATGGATTTTTTGTTCAATTTTTTTTTTTTTTTTGTTAAGAGTTTCAAGGCATTGATCACAGAGCATTAACCTACGAATGGAACACCTCTGAATATGGGCTCTAATGGGACTGCACAAGTTTCACACCCAAGAGAAAACTCTCTTGCTTATATACTAAAACTTCACACTCTTTCCCCTTTGAAACACATTTATTGTCCTCCTTTCTGAACGGAGTGAGAAGGGAAAAGACATGGAAAACTGCCTATGTACATAGGTCATCCTGGTGAAATACAGGGGAATAGAGGAAAATCTAACATACATAGTCTTCTCAGTAAGTTCAAGTTGTTTATCAAACAAAAGCTTAGCAAGATGCACACTCCCTTAAAAATGGTGAATTGACTTACATGGATCTGCCTGAAATAAATAGAAAAGCACAACTGATGCAAAATGCAAATTAAATGTTGACAGGAGAGGTAAATAAACAAGCTCATCTTGCCTAGAACAAGTTGTAAATGTTTAGAAATTTGTTGTGGCATCATAACTTCATGTAGTACAACCACTCGTTTGCATACAATAGAACTTTACTAACCTTGTCTTCTAGCATATGGTAATATTTAATCTCTGAATTTAACACATTTATTTTGTGATCCCTTCTAACAAAGCAAGGATTAGAGCATTAATTGGTGAGCAGTTTTTTAAAAACAAAGTGAGGGGAAAATCAAACTTGACTAGGATAAAAGATAATGCTTATGAGAGTTGATGACTGTCATGTACTAATTTATTTCTGTGTATTTTAACCATTGGCTTTTGCCACCTGCATAAACTCTGTCAAATGGTTTCATTTTACTTCAAAGAAGTTTATATTTTTCTGAAATTTATAGTACATATAAATGCTGGCCTGTATGTAGATGTGCAGATTCAGAAACACTCATTTTATTAGTTTTGATTGAAAATTTACACTGCAGTGTATGCACACAGCATACATCTTCCTAAGTATGTAAAGTTATTAACAATTAGTTGTACTTATACACATTGAGGTATTACTGGATATACACTTAGGAACATCATGAACTATATATTAACAATTAGGGGGAACTTCTATTATTCTTTAACATTTATTCATTAAAGTATTTATTTAAAAAAAAACAACATTGAATTCTTACTATGGGTCAAGTCTTGTGAAAAGCATTGAAAAACTGGAAGAGGAGGAATAAAATGTTCCCTACTCTGTAAAAGCTGGTATTCTCCAGTGTAACTAATAGGAATGCAATAATAATAATCTAATAAATATAAAAGTTTAATAGAAATATATGATACATATATTATACACACATCATATATATGCACACATATGTATATATATATACATATATATGTATGTTTTTCTGCTACAGTGTACATTTCACAAGAGTGTCTCTAAATGGATCTACTACTCAAATGTATACCCAACATATTTAAGCCATTGTTGCTATCTATATTCTTATCAAGTGAGCAAAATAATGACATAAGGAATTCCAAATGAGTATAAATGACAATTTAAAATTAATGTCATTTATGCCTTAATGCTGCTCTTGGGTCTAGTTTGAAAAGTTTTCTCCTTCTTACTGTCTTGGGTCCCAGATGGGTCTAATAATATTCCAGAAAAGAAGTAATTTAGTATGCTAAATGTATAGTCAGTTCATTTTAACATTTTATGAAGATAAAGGGGAAAAGAATGAATTAGAGACAAAACTTTCTGATTAATTCATTGACATAATTAAAGTAAAATACTCCTGAATCTGTGGACTACCTCATAGCTTTTCTATGACAGCTGCTTTTTGTGTATCCTTTTCATTTCACCTATATTAGAAAACAAATGGAGGTATTTGGTTAACAGTGTATCTCTGTAACTGTGAGCTTTGTGTATTGGATAATAACACATATTAGGTGATACTTGCAGCCAGGTAGAGGAAGGATAAAGCTCCTTAGCTTTCTATATGTACGTGAAGCATACTGCTACTTCAGTGACTACAAATCTAAAGAATGAAGAATCAGAAGGATGGATTTGATGGGGTGTAGAGGATACAGATAGAGTACATGAAGTATTTGGAATCTGTTAATCTGTTGACAAAACTACTTACCAATTCATTTTTAAATGTTTTTAGTGGTTGTATTGTAGCTAAAGATGTTATCTAGATCTATTCTTGGTAACAGAAAATTAATAGCTCATCTTCACAATCATCCCTGCCTTGAGCCATTCATCTAATATCTATTTATTAGAATCTGTATAATTGATAACAAGCCCCAACTCTACATATAACTTGATTGGGCATTAGTGGAGCTTCTGGATAGAAAATTTCTAACAAAACTGAAAGGTGATGAGCTTTTAAATGAGCTACTTATAACGAAAAGCATGGTGTGACATAACTTCTGGTTATCAGTGTATACATGTTTTGACATGGATAACTCACTTTTTTTGATAATCAGGTAATATATCTCTTTAGAGATGATGATCTTCATATCTGAGCTCAATACATAATAGAATAATAGGTTAGGTTTCATAACACCTAGAACTAAAGCAAGGTATGGAAAATGATTATGTGTATCTGAATCTAAAAGGTCAAAAATACGTGTATTTCAGAAATTGCGCAAAACTAAACAGGCTATCCCTAAGATATTGTCAATGCCTGTCAGTCAAAGAAGAATTCTGTGGTTGGAACCTCAGCCATTTCAACAGAGCTGTTTTTACCTTGTGCAAATAAATAATATTGCAAGTGAGGATGTAAACACCAGTCTATGACTAGTGGATTGATGTATACTAAACTACAGGGTGATACAAGCAAGTCAGCGTAATGGTTTTCCTGAGTGTTACATATTCCTTTGAAACATTGGAAAGTAATGATGTAAAGTCCTGTTGCCTTGTGGCAAAAGAGCGTTGCCATCCGACAGAACCTGAGTCTGATCTCTTAAAAATAGTGGAGTTCAGGCCAAGGGCTCATAGCCTTCTTCATGGTCTCCATCTGTCAGTGTAGAGCTCATAACCATGTTACCTTTTTGAATTTATATTAGGATAAGTAAACATAAGTGACATAATTAATTTGGTGCGTGGAACACTGGAGTTTAACAATAAAGAGCAAAGGACTTAGAGCTGATGGCCTCTGTTTGCATCTTGGCATAGACACCAGATATGCACTTGGTGGTTTGCTTAACCCCTTTTCTATTCCATTTTTTTTAAACTTTGTAAATAGCAAGAGTAGTGATTCTAACTACAGCATAAAAATTAAGCTAGTTACTATTTTAAAGTTTTTAAAATAGCACCTAATACTATAGAACAGTGTTATATTTTGTTATTAAATAATTGCAATGAAAAATTCTTACTGCTTGCAAAGCAATATTTTATATGTATTTTAATATTCCCTTTAGGTTTTGGGGACCCGCAGTTGAGGTTATTTTGTTCAAGTTATAGCTCCTACTCAGACACTCAAATTGTTGAGATAATATTTCCTGAAAAACCAAGGAAAGATGTTTCCACAAGCTGAAACCAAAGGTTTATGGTCTAGCTGTGAATAATCACAGCTGGCGTGCTTTAAAAGGTTAGAGGATTAGAATGTTAATAATTTTGTATTTCTTCAGCAAATATGTTCAAACATGCAATGAGCAGCTGTTCCCACGGAAGAATGAGCCAGTGACAAGTTTCATCTTTTAAAAGGAACGTTATTTTTGGTCAAATGAGAGTGCAAAAAAAGTGCTGTTTTTAAAATCCTTTTTAATGACAGGAAACATAAATATTTCTTGCAGCTCTTTAATTCATAAAACAGCTTGTATTATGTTTTTGAACTTGAGAAGGGGTAGATGTAAAACTGATCTCAAGTTCTAGAATAGTCAATTCATAAGGACTTTTTTGTAAGAAAAAATACATATAATTTATGTTGTTTTTGAGGCTGAAGTCAACATATATAGAAAATATCTTGGTTTAGTTGAAGTAGGGCTTATCAATCTTTTTTTTTTCATAATTGCCCCTCATAATAGCATTTTTAGAGTTTTTTTTTTCTAATATTTTCTCATTAGCAATTATGATACCATAACTGCAATATGCATGTGTTAATATGTCACATATATTTACTTGTGATTTATATATAAAAGGATTTTTTTCACCACAAGGAAACAGCTCTCTTCCATTTGGGGGCAAGGTTACTCATTCTGTTTAGGAACTCAAGGTTTAAAGGATTAAACAAGACACGTTTTATAAATTTAGAGAATTTTAAATCACTTTATTAAAGGATTCCTGAATCATCAGGATACTATCAGTGAGTGAAAAGTCACTTCAAGACACAGCACAAAATACAGGGTTTTTATAGTCTGAAAGAGTGGAACAAGATTATTTACAAAAGAAAGATTATCTGAGGCAAAGCCATCTTCACTTAAGGAAAGGAAGGAGTGTTTTATCACACAGATGACTTGACCGGTGCAGACCTGGAAACTCTAGATTGGTTGACTTAAATTTCCACTTTGAGGAGAGATTAAAACAACAGTTAAATGAATTAAATCTTTCTGGGGGCCTCTCATGAAGGACTCCATTTTGGGTCTGTTTCTTTGTTTTGTTTATTTTTAAAAAAAATATTTATTTATTATTTATGCATATAAGAATTGGGGTACAGGCCTAAGATGTAGTGGGTGAGAAGAGTCACTAGAGACAAAATAGGAAACAGAATAGGCAGACTGACTGAAACACACTGCTGAGGCAAGCAGTGGGTGGGACAGGGGTGGTCTGCTGTACCATGTGGGTCACCTCCCTGGCTGGGGATCAAATCTGTGTAGCAGTGACTGTGGATAGCCTGATAGTGCTGTGCTTTAGTGCCATGAACCACTGGGGAGGGCCTCTGTTTCTTTGTTTTAATAAAAGTAATAATTTGCAAGGGCAGTGCCTTCATTTCTTACCTTCCTATAGAATGAAATACCATCAATTAGAATGACTATTGATATTACACTTCTTAGTTCATATTGTTTTGTTTGCTTGCTGTTATTTATTCTGTATAAATGTTAATGCAACAGGGTGCAGCACAGCAACAACAGGGGTTGGGGTTGGAACAGAGGACCTCTCACATCTGACAGGACTGCCTCATCGATGGCAAGTGCAGATGGAGGTAGTGGCCAGATCTGGAGTCTAGTCTATGGGCCTAGGCTGGTGCAGCAGGCTCTGGAGGTGTTAGAGGAACGATGAAGAACCTCTGAGCCACGTGATGATGCTCATAGCAAGAGTGCTTTCTGGACTTAACCCCCTGCTTCTCTGATCAGAGGTTGCTGGAGCAGGTGGCGGAGTTGTACTTTATGTTGACCTTAAAAGCACAGAAGAGGGGCCCTCCCTGGTGGCACAAAGGGTTAGGATGCAGCACTGCAAGCTAGCCACAGCCGCCTCAGTGCAAATTTGATCCCCGGCCTCTGAGGTGACCCACCTGGCATGGCAGATCTCTCCTGACCCACCCGCTGCTCCCCTCAGCAGTGTACCTCATATATCTGCCTGCTCTGCTCCCCACCCTGTCTCTGGTGAATCCTCTCACCACCCCTGTACCTCTGGATCGTTTCCCAGTTCTGTATGCATAAATGAATAAATCTTTAAAAAAAAAAAAAACATAGAAGAGAGGGGTCTCTCTTTTGGTGGGCTGACCTCCAGTTGTACCTGGGTTGCAGCTCAGCTGACTCCATCTGGGGGCAGAAAAGACTGCATCCAGCATCAAGTTGACTTATAAATTCTCTTTTTTCTCACTCACTATGTAAATGAATCGTTTATTGTTGTTTTTCTCTGTTTCCTACATTCTTTGCTGGTGAGGACTCAGCAACCAGGTTTCCCCATTTCATAAAGAAACCAATTTCATACTTTCTAGCTGCAAGTCTATGTAGTCTGTGTTAAATTGAGCATGGAGAAAGGTTTCAGTGTATTTAAATAAATATTTCATTATACTTTTGATAACCTTTGTTCAGCTCTTTTAATAAAATAGGCATCAATTATGGATTCATTATATGGTCCCCTATGCCCAAGTATTCTCATCTATAAATAGGGAAATTAATAATGCTTACCTTGTAGGTGCTGCAAAGTTAAAATAAGTTAATATGCATAAGATTCTTAGAATAGTGCCTAGCAAATACTGTGCAGTATATCTCTTAATTTTGTTTTCTTAAAATCTAGTTAAAGACCTTACCTCAGGAAGGTACAGGGTCAGTTCATTAAAGTAGTCAGGAAGATCAAAGTTAAGATACAAGGAATGAGGCCAAAATTTTTTTTGGGAACTAATCTAAGTGCCCTCTAGTTGTCACGTGGTCTTTCTCACATCTGATTCATTATTTGTAGACAATGATTTTTAAGTTATTTCTCTATTTTTATAGCTAGCTCTCTACCTTAAAGTTGTCATGATTCTCTCTCTCTCTCTTTTTAAGATTTTATTTATTTATGCATACAGAACTGGGGTGCAGGCCAGAGGTGCAGGGGTGGTGAGAGGATTTATCAGAGACAGAGCTGGGAGTTGGGAGTAGAACAGGCTCGATGACATACACTGCTGAGGGGAGCAGCAGGCAGGTCAGGAGAGGTCTGCAGCACCATGTGAATAACCTCCAGGGTTGGGGGTCGAAGTCACACTGAAGCAGCAGCAGCCAGCTTGCAGTGCTGAGCTTTAACCAGCTCTACCACTAGGGAGGGCCAACATGAATTTCTAATCCGGTTTCAAATTTCTTTTGGAATACCCTTTAGTTCAGTTATTTTTCTTCATGGGAACTTCTGTGATGAAGGAGTTAGAAAGAATATAGCAAAATCTGAAAGAGGATTCCATATTTTGAGGTTAAGTGACAATTACAAAATAAAGAGGGTTCCCTAAGTGGATAAATATAGGAAAATTTCCCCTTGCTCTTTTGGGGATAAGTTCAAGTGTTAATAAGAGACAGTAGTCATTAAATCATCATTTATAAGGCATCAGTTGTTTTCCTAAATTAGTATTCCCTAATGTAGAGGAAATTAATAGTGACAATGAAATTGAGTTGTGCTACCTATGCATTGGGAATACTTACTGGAACAATATTTCCCATTGGCCAAGATTCATAGTTTGGCTACTTCATCATTCAAATATCATAAAGGAGTAGCCCTTCTTTCACACAAGGCAAATGAGCAACAAAAATATGAAAGGTGCAGTGAAGTATCTGTTTAAAAACATCAAAAATTGTTCTCTATACTAAGATATATGTAAAACAGATCCCCCAAAATGTTTGAGCTTTTTTTGAAATACCATGATCTTATTTTATTTCGGTTGCTGGCAAAGAGTGAGTTGTATCTTCTTTACTCTTAAAATATTCTGTTGAAAATATCTACTGAGAAATAATTTTAGGAAAATTGTGACTGAATGCTGCTTGATATTTTGCATCAATTAAACATGTTTACTCTTGTTTTGGTGAAAAAAATTTACACTGTGTTAGAATAACAACATATTGTGAAAGTTCAAAATGGTAATATCTCAGAAACATATTGCCAGATAGTGTTTAAAAATAGTTGCAAGAAATGGAAGAGCTTTGAAAATAACATCTTAAACAGACATTACCTCACTTATTCAGATATACTGGACATTAAGCATCATCATTTAGAAATACACTTAAAACCTCAACAAAACCAAATATTGCATTACTATTTTGTATGTATGTTTTATTTAATTCAAAACCTCCTGGAATAGGGCTAGATTTTTTAGATTTATGGGAAACATGGACTTCTTCTACCTCAATTGTCAAGTAGGTCTAGTTTGCTATCAAAATACATCAGATGAGGCAGCTATTTCTGCCTGCTTGTGTCTATATAATCATCATTTACTTTCATTTCTCTTTTTCTAGTAAACCTACGGTTCTGGATCTAACACATATGTATTTCATATGAGCAAGATAGGCAGATTTTTATCACCAGTGAAGTTTATTTGTTTCTAATTGGGATTGCACTGAGCAGGGAATTCATGGGATGAGTTTCTGTGAAAAATAACTTAGTCATGGCATTATAAAGTACACTGTTTCAAGTGTCAAAATATTTATGCAATATGTTACAAGTATTCTTAGGCAAACGAATTTCAGTGAATATAAATTATATAAACACCATTAAGATTTTGCTAATAATATTTGTGAAAGTATTTACAGTCCAAAATATAATACTATAGCCTACATAATTTCATATAAAATGATTAAAATAACAAAACCATTCATTTTAAAAATCATTCATTTTAAAAACAAAATCATTTTGTCTAGGTGGTGATTGTTCTATGGGGTTTTTCCTTTCCTTTTTTTTCTTGAAGATTAACAAAATAAATTTCTATATATGACATCTTACACTCTTAGTTCTTTGAAATGATTTGATGACAACTTATTACATGTCTTCATACTTCAGCCATCAAAAAAAGGCCTAAAATGTGTGATTAATTTATTAAACTATAAAGAGGTATTTAATGTAATTTTTTAAAGCCATGTTCAGTAACATGTGGGAAAAATTTGCAACATTCATATCCTACATCATTTCTAGAAACATAGTATTATATAGATAGAAACTTTTCATTATTTGATAAAATTATTAATTTTATGTACAAGCAAACAACTTAGAGAAGCGAAGTTATTCAAAGCTAGTTATTATCAGAGATCCCAGGAATCATAGATTTCGAGTTACTTGGGATAACGATTGATACAACACACTTTATTTTCAATTATGTGAGGTTTAATACTAGGTACAGATATACTCCTTACCATCTCTCAGTTCAAATAAATATGGTCTCATATTGTCTCATCCATGAAATTTACCATGTTATCAAATCTTCCTTTTATTGATGAAAAACTATTAAGAAAGTAAAAGCAATTTGTTCTTTCTCTAAGGCTTCGAGTGACTACTCTGAAAAACTTTATGTTTTCTAGGCAAGTTGAACTAGATTTTGAAGTAAGACATTGCTCAAATTTATCTGAGAACAAGATTGAGTCTCAGTAAGTCTGTGCAAATGTGAAACGAATCCCTTACACACAAGTTGTAGTTGCTAAAATAATTCATGTCAGAAATCCAGATCATATTTCATGTTTTTGACATATTTCAGTGTATAATGTATAATGATACTTTAGCTAGACTTCAATACATTTATTGAGGTATAATGACACATAATTATCTGTGCATTAATATACATGCAAGTATGAAGCCATCAAAATTATTGAAATAATGAGTATTTCCATCAACCTAAAAAGTTCCCTTATGGTTGTTGTAATCCTTCTGCCTGATCATCCACCCACTGCTGGTCCCCACACTGATAATTTTTCTATCTTCCTGAGGTTTTGACCCTTTAATCATTATAAAATGTTCCTGTTTCTCACAAATAAAACTTGTATCTTAAAGTTATTTTGCATAACAGGTTAATTATTCTCTTCATTTTATTTTCACTACTTTATTTTTTTACACACAATATTAAAAGGTGCTTGTTATCACAAACTATTAGAGTAATAATTTTTTTTGGCAAAATGTAGAAAAGTGGTTCAATTTTATCTCTATTTCCTTTCATATCATTTTGTTGTCTTTGTTATATATATTAGATTTAGATGTGGAAATTCAAACATGAAGTATTATAAAATGCTTTGTCCAAACTTGTCTCTATTAGAGAGTAATGGGAATTATATGTCTATTTAATATTTTATAGTAAGCTACATAAATAACTCGTATTCCCCTACAAATTTGAATAATTATCTGGTTCATTTGTTTTAGTCTAAAAAATTTCCTTTATTAATTCTTGTCAGAGAGATATGCTAGCCATGAATCCCTGCATTCATTGTTTTTTAGGGAATGTCTTTATTTCACCATCATGTTGTAGGGTAGTTTGCCTGGACATAGAATTCTTGATTTTCTTTTTCCTTTAGATTACTTCTATTATTTTATTGAATTCATTCTCATCTCTACTTGTTTCTGATAAGCAATCTTATTAAAGTTCTTTGAACATGAATGTTTAAAATTCTCTGGAGGATTACAATTTTTGTCTTTGTTTTCCAATAATTTGTTTATGAGATGTCTATGAGAGGATTTTTTTTTAATTTCCTCTATTTTTATTGTCTTGTTTGAATAGAAGAGTCTCTATTAAAGACGAGTCTCTATTAAAGTTATCAAATAAAGAATTTTTCTAACATTATTAAAAGTTTTTTTCTGACTTTCCCCTTTCTCCTGTCTTTTTGATTCTAATTGCAGATGTTTTGGTGCACTTGATGGTCTTGCACAGACTTCTGATTCTCTGATCATTATCCCCTTTTTCCATTCTGATATGCATAAAAGGTGATATATTTTCTGTTGAGTCATTGATCACATCATTGAGCATTATATTACCTACTCCAACTTTATTGAGTCTCTTCAATCTTGTAAGAGAAGATGTTAGTCTTTATGAAGGTCCCAATATGATTTGGGGGAAAAAAAAAAAAAACCCTTAGCAACTGTACCAATTGTACTGAGAAAAAAATGGGTTCAGAACTAAAAAAAAATAACAAAAATTCTGTTCTTAAAAGTTAGTGGGTTTACAAGGACAACTATTTATCATACTACTCATAGTATACTTGATTTTTGGTGTCAGTAGAGTTTTTTTGTTTTGTTTTGTTTTGTTTGTCTGAAAGTCCTGTCTCTTTAACTTCCTTTAGATTCTTGGAAAACTTTTATTCAGTGATGGAGTGATGGTGCCATTAGAACAACTGAGCCATCAACTTGAGAATCAATTTAGAACTTTTTTAATTACCTGCTTTGATATTTTTCAATTATTTGGATTTTCTCTGCATTATTTCCCTGATTTTACCAGATTTTGTTGGTATTGCAGATATCAGGAAGTTTATCTAAGTTCTGGGTACATTTTTTTTTTTCAGGCTTTGACATGTTATTGAACAAATTTCAGTAAAAGGCAGTTTTTATTTACAAAATTTAATATGTGTTTGGGGACTTTCCAAACCACTTTGCCCCAAGTTAAGATAACCATAAATCCTGTTTATTTATTTTCTTATTTCCTATTTGCATACAAAAAACAATTTTGTTTCACATTCATGTGTATACCATTACTGTAAATGACAAACTCTCTCTTACCTATCCATGACTAAATATAAAGGCAATTTAAAAATTATAATCTAGATTTGTTTAATCTTAAAATGTAATCCAATAAGGCTAAACACTAAATATTTCAGGTCTTGTACCAAATTGTATATCACTTGAAGGCCATTAGGATCCTTTCACTAATTTACATCAATAAAATAATCTATTTTTGATGTGGTAAAAGAAATGTGCTCATCTTCAACTACAGTGTCAACCTCCTATTAGCCAACCCTGTCAGGAGGAGGCTACAAGCATCATCTTATTGTGTAAATTCACTGTCATCAGTAATTCTTTTCAGTTCTTCCATTATATTGCTATGTACATATGCCTCTTTTCTGATCGTGGCATAATTTTTGTAATTGCTGTTGGCATATGTAAGCTTTCCATACATCCAAAACTCACACTCCAGAAACTTATATCCAAAGTTGCCTTTGTTCCCTAATTAGTAGCAAGAAGAAATTATTGGCAATTGCCATTTTGGGTACAAGAAAGGCCTTGCCAATGTGACATTTTTATTCAAAGGAATATTCTTGAGTTTGACCTTGAATATACTTCACTGGAAACACTTTGCTCTTTTTGACCTTACTTTTATTATTTGTTAGAGTGCATTCTGTGTAACCACCACAAAGTCATGTGAATCATGTGATTTTCCAGTCTAACGTGTGAGAAATAGGTGAGCATTATTTATAGGCCTACACTGTTAAAATTTTTCTGAAGGCTTTCTCCCAGGACATTGGTGTTTTTCCAGACAAGTTTGTGATGGGTTCTGGGGTGAATATTTGTGATAATCCTTCTGCTTTTACCTAGAGTTATCTCTCTGTATATTTGTCATATACAGACTTCTGTTTTCCTCCTAATTCAGGGAGCCTGCTCAGCTTCATCTGGACTTTCTTTCAATGCATCTTGACCAGAAAGCTCGGTCAAGGCAGTGGATTGGGACAAGTTTGCATTTCATTTATTTTTCATTTCTCACTGTCTTTTGTTGCCTGGTGTTCAGTGTCTGGAAAGGTGTTGTTCATCATTTGATATGTTTAAGTGTTCTTCAAGTAGAGGCTAAAGCTCGTTATTTTATTCTGCCATGAAGGAGTGAGTGGAAGTTTCTTATGGTTGTTTTGTTGTTGTTGTTTTTAAAAGAAGAACAAAATCCCTTATTACTTGAACACACTTACGTTGAGGGAGATAAGAGCTCTCACCGTTGTGACCAGGGTGTGAAATTAGAATGTAAAGTGTGATCCTCCATTAAATTTGATACCAGTGAACAGAAAGGAAATCAGCAGAGCAGCAGATGGTACTGTTTGCAGCTCTGGGAGAGACTTGAGGCTCATAGTCACCATCTGCCTGCACAGCATTTTCTCAAACTTAGTATTTAGCAACTTTATTGCTACTGAGCTTATGAGCATTACGAGACAGATTACCAAATTCCTGCATCCTACCATGTTTTAATTAAAAGAAATATATGTCATGTGTTGGGTAGTTATAGGAACTTATGTGAATTATAATGACCATTGCCTGTTACTCTTCTTAATAGCCTCTGCATTTTTAGCTCAATACTTTTTTATCTTAAAAAGATGCATTCACTAAGTTATACAATATACCTTTAAGAGATCTCTGGGATCAATCTATCTTTGGCCTTTGTGCAAATTCTTACATAAATCCTACCCCTTAACGCCTTTATTAAGCCTGGCTCTTTGTGGTTAGTGAAGTTCTCATGATTGCAGTTTGAGTTCCCTTTTATAGATTGTAAATTTTGACGGTGATAAAGTTCACATTCCTAGCTGCACCCATTCCGTAAATTTCAGAGTATTCACTGGCTAAAGCATTGTAGTTATACATATTGAAGCTTAATCAACTAGCAAACAAATTTGTTGAGATATAATAATGCATAATTAATCACAATTTTGGAAAGAGTTGCAAGTTCTGTGGACTAAATCTGTGGACGTCTTCCATATTTTACACAGTCATATTCACAGTGTCAGACTAAAGCATAAAAAAGAAATGTGTTCTTTGTGGGTCAATCCTCATATAATTCAAACAAAGATATAAGGCATCTGTAATTACCATCTTTTGGAAACATTGAAACGATACTTCTGTTAATGATTTCCAAAATAGGAACATAGGTTATCTTTTCACTATATTTGTTTTTAATGTAAAAATTCAGAAAGAATACCTGTCAACTGACATCTTATTCTGTAATACTTCTGACAATGAAATCTTAGTGATCTGAATAAAAACAAATTCATCATTTCTAAAGTTTGGTGAATCATCACTAAATTTAAATATTTAAATATAGGATTCAAATTTATACAAAGGACTTAGTTTTTTTTATTATTAAAAAAACTAAGAAATCTTGGGAAAAAATCAAGAGTGTTCTTACTCTATAAATAAACTGCTTCCAGACAGTGCAACAAAGGGCATGCCATATTTTCCTCTAGCCTTGCTATTCTTAGCTATGTGACACTTCGGATAAAACTTGTTATTTGTATGCTTCAACTTTTTTCAATCTAATCTACCACAGAAAACTATTATAAGATTTTAATGAGTCAATTCCATGTAACCTATTTCAAATTCTCCTAACACAGTGAGAACTAATAAATGTAACTAATGTTATTTTAAGTATAAATTTGGTATTTAGGAGTGATATAGGATGGATATGCATTCTGGCACTTTATATTTTGTGACTCAATTTTCATGTTATGAAAATGTCGATAAAAGAGTACTTATTTTACAAGTTGTTTTTTAAATTAATTGATGAAAATTAAAAATAAAAATTCATATATCTAGTTAACCTACTTTTGCATATTTACCGAACAGATACCAAAACATAAATTCAAAGAGATAGACAGCCTCATGTTTACTGACACATTATTTACAATGGCTAAGAACTGGAAACAGCCTAAATAGGTATCTGCTAATAAAGATCTCTAACAATCTGCTAATAAAGATCTATACCATAATCTTCTTTACTCCTTGACTTGGAGATTTGCCATCTTTTCCTTGGTGTCTTCAAACTGTCTTCTTTCTAAATCTATCTCTATCAAAATTTCTTTCTTATAATGACATTGTCATATTGGATTAGGGCCTAATCTAATGACTTCATTTTAACTTAATTAATTTTGTAAGTATAATTCCTGCAAGTGCAATCATATTCTGAAGTACTGATAATTAGGAACTCAACATATGATTTTGGAATAGAGATATATGATTTACTCCATATAGTCAGAGCAAGTGAGGAAATAGATATATTCATTTTCTGATGATGAAAGTCTAAATTCACACACCTTTTGGAAAGTAATTGGGACTTTTTCATGAAGAATGCTAAAATGTGCAAGCCTTTGATCATATAATTTTGTTGACTGTCATTTGTCCTAGGAAAAAAATTTCTACAAGATGCTCACTGAAGCACAATTTATATTGATAAAAATGGAAATCAGATACATGTTTAAAATATGATTTTTTCAGAATTATGTCCTGTCTAAAAATAGGAAAGTATGTAAACATTAAATTGATGAAAATTTTTCAAAATTGCATCCTGTCTAAAAATGGGAAAATATATAGACATTAAATTGATGAAAATGTATTCAGTGATACAGAGAAATGTTGACAATATTGAGGTTAGTGGAAAAGTGTTAAAAGTCACAATTACTTTTCACACTGTAAATCTAAATAAAATGCAGACACATACACAGGCTAACCTTCATGTCATAGAAAGTTTTATAGAAATTTTAAAATGGAAGATGCCCTTCTGAGGAATTATCAGTCCTGGTTATATAAAATTAACTTAAATTTTGACTTCTTTTGAATTTAAGGACTTCTACAAGAATTTTTGCCTACTGGTGAGGAACCTACTGACCTACAGTCCTAACATGAGAATATGTCTGAAAATTTGGAAATAAGGACCATCATGTTGGGGTCTCTATTGGAGGTGAGTGTCAAATGATTTCTCTAATCACTTGTAATGGTGAGTACCTCTTAGACATATGTTGACATTTGTTTTGCCCTATTTATTTTTTGTGTGTGGATAGTCAACTTTCTTTTTGTTTTCCTAGTTTCTCATCTCATGCGGTTTTTAATGTTTTCGCAGTCTCTAATGAGTTAGTTAATTCATTTTCTGTTAAGAAATTTAAGCAGGATTTCTTAATTCTTAATCAAGTCCTCAGTTGCTCATTTGCTGGTAAAGTCAGGTATGCACCATAAATGGCTTTGTTGCATAGTCTCAGGTGAATCTTAATGTCAATAGACCTCTTCTTTATAGTTGAAATAATATTCATGGTCCCTATATTTTAAATGGTTGATTTGGTAATTACAATTCTTAGTCAATGGGTCAGCACTTTGAAAATCATATGTTAGCCTGGAAATGTAAAGAGCTGAGATTCCTCATGAGGTCAAAGGCATAAAAGCATTTGCTATACAATTACACAAGCATTTAAATTTCTTTCTCTATTATAGTTCCACAAAATCTAGTTACCCCTTTTGTTATTCACAAAGACCAAGATTTCTCAGATGCCATTGCTGCTATATATATCATTTTTTACTTGCTGGGCTTATCGCTTATGTTATAACAATAAATCGTATGACATCTGAACATGTTATTTTTCCATTGTTTGTTAAAAACAATTCTATAAGCTTATGCCTGTGCATATCTGGAGATCAAACTAAGCATTTACTCACTGAATTACCCTCAATATAGTTGAACCTAATCCAAGCCTTCCAAGAACAATCTTTCTGTTATTGAGATATGTGACACTATCTTGACCATTTCAAATATAATTTT
Organism: Condylura cristata; assembly: GCF_000260355.1. NCBI lineage: Eukaryota > Metazoa > Chordata > Mammalia > Eulipotyphla > Talpidae > Condylura > Condylura cristata. Next base: position 57,835,257 of record NW_004567107.1, on the reverse strand, counting down.
CATTCTTCAATATAATTTTGTTTCTAAAATATTGACACTTTACAAGATAAACTTAATTTTATCCTGAACAATACACTTTTATTATTAAGTATATTAACAATATACTTTTATTATTAACCCAAATATAAACATTGGGTGATTACTTTTGTTAGTTGTGCATAACCTAATTTACTCTAAATAGCCAGAGGTTAAAAATTAAAACACTGACATGTACTTTCATTTCATACTAACACAGTTCAGTTTTGTTAACTGATTAAAAGGGTCTTTTTTTTTTTTTTTTTTTAATTTACTTATGCATACAGAACTGGAGTACAGGACAGAGGTGAGGGGTGAGAGGATTCACCAGAGAGAGTGGGGAACAGGACCGGCAGCTTGACTGAAATACACTGCTGAGGGGAGCAGGGGGCGGGTCAGTAGAGGTCTGCTGCACCGTGTGGGTCACCACCCTGGTCGGGGATATAATTTGTGCTGCAGTGGCTGTGGTAGCTTCATAGTGCTGTGCTTTACCCATTGTGCACCAGGGAAAGCCAAAAGGGTCTTATTTATACAGCTAACATATTCTTTTAGTAGTGTTTCTTTCTTATTAATCATAAGAGAAGTGATTTGTTATTTATTAAAGATTTCTTTTTTAAATTGCATAAAACAGCTCATCTTCCTGTTCGCAAGTCGGGAAAGGAAAGCAACCATCAAAAGGAATAGAGCAAGATAAGAGCAGCACATAGTACTTAGTAAAGAAGAGGGGCACAATGATTGTGTGAATAAATAAACATGAGTCAAAACTAGTATGTGAGCTGTGTCTACTCCATTTCCTCAAAATGGAAATGTCATCAATGGCAATTAACTTTTTCAGGGATAGCTTCTCAAACTTATCAAATACAAAATGTCACTGAACTATATGTTTCCTATAATGCGGATGCCTACTTATCCTAGTATTAAGGTTTTAAACTCTTCGTATTTTCAAAGTAGGTGACTTTAAAAAGCAGTTGAGTAAAGGAACTAGCTGACCAAAATATTAACTCAGCACAGGTTTAATACAGGTGTGCTTTCAATGTGGATAAATGATGCTTACTTGTACATTTTCAGGATCACATTTTCTAAATTGAGGATAATTAAATCAATTATTTACTTTTTTAAAGTAATTAAATATTATAGGTAACACATCTCCTTTGCTTATAGAATTTCAGAAGAAATACCAATCTAGACTTTGTTCAATGCCTGTAAATATGCTGGGTAAGGCAGACTGATTAAGAAAAAAATAGCTTGTTTTAGACAATAGGCGGTTTCATTTTCTAATTTACAGAATACACAATAGCCACTATTTCCTATATAAAATAATCATGTTCCTGGCTTTTTTATTAACTAGGCAATACAGTAACTTATTTTAAAAATGAAATTAAGAAGTTTCATTTTCTACCTGTGCAAAATCAGCACAATTTTTGCTTTAAAGTTGCACTTAAAATATTTTATAATAAATGCTATAAATCTCAGAAAATACCTTAAAGGAAATGTAAGACCATTTCAGTTAAATTAAGTTAAAAATATTCATTCTTTGTAACGTAATATCTGTGATTTATTTTGTTCTTTCTTCCATAAAATAACCTTTAGGAAGTCATGATAATCCATTTCTCTGGTGATTTTAATTCCTATAGTAGATCAACTCCCATTATATTAGACATAATGTAAGCATTTGCATATTGCTGTTATCCCCTTCGTATATACAAAGATATAAATGTGGAATAATAATATATGGTTACTGCTTTTATGACATTTAAAGAAGTTCTATGTGTTTGGGGAAATAATATTTTTTGGTCTAGTATATACAAAGCAAATATTTTCTATCAATTTTATTATTTTTACATGAACTCTTGATTCTGAATGACTTAATCCTATGTGAGGGAAACATGTCTATGTAGTTTTTCTGGTGTTAGGAGGATGGTCCCTTTGATATGTTTGTAACATTAAAAAGTTATATTCAAACAGAGGAAAGAGGAAAGGCATTACCACATAAACCACACATAAATAACAAATGAATAAATAAATGCACTTTCAATAATCCCACTTTAAGAATTGATCCAGCCAAAGCCTTAGATAATCAAAGAGGTCTTTGGGAAGATGTTATATTTTTATTTACATTTCTAAATAATTAAAATTATATGTAAATTTTTTAAAGAATATGTAATTAAAAATGAGCTTATAACATACTTCTGTGTTAGAACATCAAAAACAATGGTGTATAAATGTAAATAAAACACATTGCAAGTAAAAATTGAAAAGCAAGCCAGAGATGGCTGAAAGCAAGAGAAACAGAAAGAGAATATTAGTCTTATTTGAGAAAAAGTTTGACATTAGTTTACATACTTCTATATGGTATATTATATTTGACTTTTTACATTTTGTATCTTTTGTATGACATTTAGAAATACCGAATCTTAAAATTCTCTCATAGAAGAGTTAGATAATTCTATGCTGAATTAGCCAAAAAGACCAAATATAACACACTTGACTTGCTATATTGCCATTATTGAACATTTGTTGAGAGTTTTAATATGAAGGATATTAAACAGGAGTACTAATTACTTAGTCCTTGGATTTCAGTTTTTGAATAGCTAATATAAGTGGAATTGACACATATAAAGTAGTAATATGTTATCTCTCTCTGTCATCTTAATAGTGATCTAAATAATACCCCTAAAGAAGAATATCATGCAATAAATTACCACTTTGACTTAAGACCTACAATACCAGTTATAACTTTCATAAGTTTCTATTATTGGTCAATTACCTAATTTTTGATAGGCATACAATTATGGTAACTTGTGAGAAGACATAGATTTACAAGCCAATTTAACATGCTGAACTCATTGGATTACCACTTTATGATTTTAACTGCCTGAGTGATAAAATTCTTTGTCAAATCAGACCAATTTCCTCTGAGCGCTACATATGAAAATTGTATCTCTGAAATCTAAAGTCAGTCTCTAAAGTTTTGGTTTAAGAAACTGAATTAATCTTGAGAGTCATGAATGTCTGTTCCAAATCATACACTCATTCAGAATTATCTCCTCAATCATATAAAGCCTTTCTTAATTATACTTTATTTTCCTGAGTTCTGTAGCTCAACATTGAGCAAACATTTTCTGTAAAGGGAGAAATGTTTGTTACCTATGGTCTCTGCCTCAGCTAGTCAACTTACTATTGTAGTGCAAAAGTAAGCATAAACAATATATGAATAAATGAGTGGGCTGTGTTCCAATAAAACCATTCACAAAATGGCCAGCAAACTTGATTTGGCCTTTAGGCTATAGACTGCTGACTTAATTTGGATACTTGATTGAATTGTCCACTCTGAAGCATTTGTTCATAGTTAGTTCTGAACAAATACTGAAGATGCCTAATAAATAGCTGATGAAGCTGAAGCATTAAAGATCAGACTCAAGAGTTACACTGCCTTATATGAACATGGGTATTCATTCACAACCCTGAATTTGATAGAGATTAGGGTGATGAATTAACCATAATTTCCCGAAGGTCCTCTTTCCTTCCCAAACCAGTCTCAACTGATGTTTACATTAGGACATTAAGATAATTTAATTTCTATCATATGTCAGAAGTATTACCTCATTGATTTTCATATCAATGCCAAGATGATACTGGTCTTATCCTATTAATGAATAAATTGTGGCTCAGTGAAGTTAAACGATTCATAGTGTAATAGAAAAAAATAAAAATGCAGCTCTGGACTGTAGTCACAGGTTATTTACCATAGTATTACAGGTAATTGTTCATCATTAGGTTAAATCTGCTTTTGGATTCTATTGGTACATGTAATATACAGTTTTACATAGCAGTCTAAACAATTGTTTGAATATATCACATATCAGATGCATCAATGAAATGTTATTTTCTTGCTATTGTTCTTTATACCTCTTCTATGATTAAGTAATAAAAACTCTCTAGCTAATATATTCATTAGCTGAAGACTATCTACAGTGACTATGTGAAAACTTACATTGAAAGTTTTAGATTTATAAAAATAAAAGGATTTTCATGCTTTAGAAACATGTTCACTGAATATTACAAAGTTTTCTGACATCAATCTTATCCCTTAAACTTTTTGTTTTGGGGTTTTCTGCTATTCTAGTTCCTTTACTCAACTGTTTTTTAAAGTCACCTACTTTGAAAATACGAAGAGTTTAAAACCTTAATACTAGGATAAGTAGGCATCCGCATTATAGGAAACATATAGTTCAGTGACATTTTGTATTTGATAAGTTTTAGGGGCTATCCTTGAAAAAGTTAATTGCCATTGATGACATTTCCATTTTGAGGAAATGGAGTAGACACAGCTCACATACTAGTTTTGACTCATGTTTATTTATTCACACAATCATTGTGCCCCTCTTCTTTACTAAGTACTATGTCTTTTTTTTTTTTTTTAAGATTAATTTTACTTATGCATACAGAACTGTAGACTGGGGTACCAGCCAGAGGTGTAGGGGTAGTGAGAGGCTTCACCAGAGAGAGAGGGCAACAGAACAGGCAGGTCGACGAAGTACACTGCTGAGGGGAGCAGCAGGCTGGTCAGGAGAGGTCTGCCACGTCATGTGGGTCACCTCCAGGGCCGGGGATCAAACTCTCACTGAAGCAGCTGTGGCTAGCTTGCAGTACTGTGTCCTAACCTGTTGTACCACCAGGAAGTGCTGGCACTATGTCTTAATTTATTTTCACTTGCTAACATGCTAAATGCAATGATAGGAATTGTCTTTTTTGTTTAAAGGTACTGGGGGTGAGATGATTCACCAGAGATAGAGTGGGGGGAAAAAAAACAGGTATGTCAGCTGAAACACACCTTTGAGGGGAGCAGTGGGTGAGACATGTTAGGTTTGCTGTGCCAGGTGAGTCAGTTCTCTGGCCCTTGGGTTGAACTCATGCTGCAGTGGCTGAGGACAGCCTCATAGTGTTGAGACTTAACCCCTTGCACCACCAAGGACTTCCCAATAATAGGAATTTTCACGTGAGGGAATAAAAGGCAGACACACTTTAATTTAAACAGGGGTATCAGGATCAGTTTTCTAGATGAAATGCTACCAGAGTTTTCTGAATAAGTAGCAAAATGGGGGGTGGGAGGAGAATTGGTGGCAGTCAATAAAGGAATTGGTGGCAGTCAATAAAAGTAGTCAGGCTTAAAGAGTTGGTAAGATAGACAGGGTCTAGAAAGAAACTTCTGATTCTTCCCAAGGTGAAGAAATCCAGCAAGGATGAGACTGTTCCTATATTTTTATGTTACATTACAGATGCCAAGTTTCAATTTTATTTCCATCAAGGGTCAAGTATCTTTGTCCATAGAACAGCATAACTCCACAATATAGTCTCACTATAATTTATCTATAATACTCAAAGATGATTTTTCACTGACTTCATGTTCCTACAGAATTTTTGTTAAACAAGCAATATTTGAATGGTAATGCAAATTTTGTAATACTAAATCTTCCTATAAGGACTAAATTGTTAGAAAAAGTGAAGTACCAGACATATTTTTGACACTAATTTGATTAATTCCTCAAATTTGCATTTGTAGAAAAACATTTTACATTATTAATTATTGAATAAATATTTTTCTAAAAAATTGGGGCCCTCCCTGGTGGCGCAGCGGTTTAAAGCACTGCACTGAGAAGTTAAAGCCACCTCCGAATGAGTTCGATTCCCACCTGCCCCGGAGGTGACCACATGGCGTGGCAGACCTCTCCTGACCCGCTCGCTGCTCCCCTCAGCAGTGTACTTCGTCAATCTGCCTGTTCTATTCCCCACTCTGTCTCTGGTGAAGCCTCTCGCCACCCCTGAGCCTCTGGCCTGTACTCCAGTTCTGTATGTACAATAAATAAATCTTTAAAAAAAAAAATTGTGAGAATATAATTTTTAGCTAATTTCATCCTTCCGGAAAACCTATATGCAGGAGGAAATTATATATGCACTAGTGATAAGGAGAAGGTCAGAAAGTTTAAGTTATTTTTTTTTTTAAGATTTATTTATTTATGCATACAGAACTGGAGTACAGGCCAGAGATGCAGGGGGTAAGAGGATTCACCAGAGACAAGAGTAGGAAGCAGAACAGGAGTAGACTGAAATACACTGCTGAGGGGAGCAGCGGGCCGGCCAGGAGAGATCTGGCACATTATAAGGGTCAGCTCGCTGGCCAAGGATCTAACTTGTGCTGCAGTGGCTGTGGTGGAATTGTGGTGCTGTGCTTTAACCTATTGTGTCACCAGGGAGGGCTCAGTTTAAGTAAATTTTTAACCTCTTTTTTTTTTTTTTTTGGTATGTAATTAAGCAACATTCAAACACTCTTAGCTTTTGCTATCCTTTACAATATTATCTTACCATAGATACATTCCAGGGTAGAAATATGAATTACAAAGATAGCAGGTCACTCTTCTAATGTCACTGACTCTGAAATCATTTTTCCTAGTGTTTAATTCTAATATCAATGTATTTTTGGAATTCATTTTATTTTCTAAAAATTTTATTGGGGAAAACTTTCATTATGTGATTCAGTGGTTAGGATCAAACCTCTTCAGATGTGTGTTACCATACCACATCTACCACCAATACCCAAAGTCCATTGTGCCCCTTCACACTGCTCACTACCACCTGCCTCCCCCTTTGGTAGACTTAATCATGCAGAGAAATTTCTAGGGTTTGTTAGTGGTTTGCTTCTCTATATTCCAGATGTAAATGAAAACGTGTGATTTTTTTTTCTACTTCTGAATTAGCAGGATCCCCTCCAGTTCCAGCTATATTGTCACAAAATGGTAACGTGTTCTCTTTTATATGCCTGAGTAGTATCATATTGTGCATACATACTAATTGTAACTAACTCATCTTTCTTCAGGCTCTTGGGTTGGGATGGGGAAAATGTAAACAAATGAGAAAGAGAAACTAGAAGACCTATAACCACTTTTTTGTCAAGTTCTTCAGTTGTTCCAGATATTCAGATTAGAATAATCCCACTATATGGCAGTAGAATAATCCCAAAATTATCATTGAGTGTATATCCGCTATAAGTTAAGTTCAAGTTAAAAATACTAAAGAATTTAGGGCCTCCCTTGTGCAGCAGGGGTTAAAGATGATGCTATGAAGTTACACTAACCACTACAGCATCAGTTCATTCCCAGCCAGGGAGGTGACTCATATGGCTAGGGGACCTCTCCTGTCACTCCTGCTGCTCCCCTCAGCAGTGTATTTCAGTAGATACTCCCCACTCTGTCTCTGGTGAGTCTTCTCACCCCCCACCCCACTCCCACACACATACTTCTGGCCTACATCCCGTTCTTGTGTGCATAAATAAATATATCTTTAAAAAATTGAAAATACTAAAGAATTTAGCAGAAGAAAGTCACAAAGATGAAAACAAAGCTAAACATTAAGGAGGGCAGTGTAGGCACATTTTAGATAAACTAGTTATTAAGCAAATTGGTCATTACATGATTTGATATGACTAATCTGGGCTCCAGCCAAGTGTCAGGCTCAGTGGATGAACAACCAGAGAAGGAAACAATTCTGGAAATGGAAAGAAAATGAATTTCAGTGACAAATTAAATTAGAAACTTGTTTTCTAAACTACAAGGTTTGTGCCTTAATGCTCACTGGGACTGTGCTAATTTCCTATGGCTATTGTAATAAATCACCACAAATTTGTTGCCTTAACAGACATATATTCTTGTATTGTTCTAGAGGCCAGATGTTTGAAACTGCCCCCAAGTCAAAGTGTCACAAGGTTTCACTATGTCAGAGACCATAGGGAATGATCTGTGTTTGTTTTTCCAGTGTACAGAGCTGTCAAAATTCCTTTGTTTGCGGCCGCATCACTCCAGTATCTTTCTTTGTGGCTTTCTCCATGGTCAGATCACTCTGTGCTTTTCATGTAAAAATTATACTGTTGATTCTGGAGGATAATCTCTTCCTCTCAAGATCATTGATTCATTTACATCTGCAAGTATTCCCCCATATAAGGTAATAGTCACAAGGATTAGAATGTGGATATTTGGGGTGGTTTGTCATTCTTCAGTCTAACACAGTGACATAGTTTATGATATTTATGTAGGGATTCCCTGAGTTTCAAATATCAAATTAATTACTCAGTTACAAAAACGAGTGGGTAGTAAAAGAATAATGATGTGGCTCACAGAAGAGATAAGAAAGAAAAAGAAGAAAAAGAAAAGATGGTTAAGCATCTTAAGTGACTCAGGGTTTGTAAACAAGTCAGGTACCAGCAAATCACTACTTCTGACCACTGCTTTCTTTGAATGATGATTTTATACCTTAAAATGGTCTTACTGTGTGTGTGTGTGTGTGTGTGTGTGTATTTATGCATACAGAACTGGGGTACAGGCCATAGTGCAGGGGTGGTGAGAGGATTCACCAGAGACAGAGTGGGGAACAGAGCAGGCAGAAGGACGAAGTACACTGCTGAGGGAAGCAGTGGGCGGGTCAGGAGAGGTCAGCAACACCATGTGGGTCACCTCTGTGGCAGGGATCAAACTCACACTGAAGTGTCTGAGACCAGCTTGCAATGCTGCGTCCTAAACTGTTGTACCACCAGGGATGGACCAGTATTCCTAGATATCTTATTTGGGAAGGAAGTAAAAAACTGGGCATTCCAAGTCCCATGGAATGTATTCAACTAGAAGTAGAGAAGATGGTATAGATCCTGCAGCCCCATTAGACTTCCCACAAAGTGAGCTGTAAGCCATCATGCACAGAAGTTGAGCTTCTGGTTGAGCCAGCATGCACGAAAGTTGTAGTGCGAAGAGGGTGTAGATGGGGTGGCAAAATTTCAATACTGTAACCTACAATTGTTGTCACTTTGGCATGTCACATTATCTTACTTTCACCATGTAAGTGACAGTGACTCTTCCCCCAACTCAAATTTGAAAACTCCTAAGGAAATACTCTGGGCTGGCATTTGTCATTTCTTGAATATAGTTCTATGAATAGGAAAATGGGTTCTTGATAAAAGAAGAGTAAAGCTACAGGCTTAATCAGGATATATAACCTGAACTTGGAAATATTTTGCAACTAAAGGTAGATAATATTCTCAGAAAAGAGCTGTTTTGTTTGCAGATAATAAAAATGAGGTCAATATAGTGAAATTCAGGTGTATTTTTTTTTTTTTTTCTCTTTGGTTGAACTTTAAAGCTCAGTATGATCTGTCAGACTTAATATTGGATTATAGGCAACATCTGAGTACATGTAAAATAAGCTGTAGACCCACCGGAAAGGGAAAGAGAACTAAGCATCGTATTACTGCTTTAAGAAAGTAAATTAGGGCTCAGTGCATCAAGTGAATTCCAGAAAACTACAGTGTAATCAGAACCTGACCCAGTGATCTACATAAGCAAATGTGGCATTCCTGTTAAGTCTACACTATAATTGAGTGCTCATACTGTTCCTTGGTAGACTCACTGTATACTTACTATTTATTGCAATAACACAATTGGTGGTTCCATATTCTCCTCTGTTGATGAGAAAGCTTACTACATTCTACTTCCTACTTGAATTGCTATAATTCCTTCATAAGACTAACCTCCTAATTTGGAGGTCTCAGTTTCTCCAGCCAGATGGGGTCAGGAGAAATGGGAAGTAGTAATATCTATAATAATGAGTCTAAAGAGCCATCTTCTACTATATTTTATTAGAAATTTATTTTAATAAATACAAGTTCAAAACAATGTGACCTTAAATAATGCTTATTTTTAAATGACTAACGCTTATTACAGAACATGAGAAGACAATTTTAGAGACTGAAACAAACCTAATCTAGTTTTAATTATTTTTTGACGGAGGGGGAAAAATGAGAACTGAACCAATTTTCATTTTTTCTGTTGTAACAGCACATGTGCAGTCTTTGTAAAAGCAATTGTTTATAGGGTTTTCCTTTTCTGTAGAAATATTAAGATCCACTACACCTTTCTGCTTTATTTTCATGCTTCTAGGGTTTGCTATAGAACTTTAATGTTCATTCTTTGGTTTCACAGGATTAAATATTAAACAATATCACTAACTAGATATGGTACATTTACTTTCCAAGTAATTGGATTGTGGATGAACCTGCTGCTACTGTTCATTAGTCTGTAACATCATAAGATTTTAACTCTATTCTCCTTTTACAACACTGTAATTTGGAAACTTTCCATAGAGCTGAGAGAAGGTGGAAATAGTTGGGGATGGCCTTTGGATTGCAGCAGCATGCTCACGAGTGAAGCTATCATGCCCTCAGTGTCAAACTGTAATACACAGCATGCCAAACCATGCAAAATTTCCACCTAAACTTAGATGATACCATTACTAATTTAATAATAGTTTTTTCCTGTTAAACATCAGTTTTTAAGTGATTATGTGCTGATTATAGAAGATAAGGATGTTGATGAAAGTAAAAATCACCTGTAATTTTATCAGATATATTACAGCAGATATTTTCTTATGTGTGTATTTTATATGCATATGATAATTTATAAACATAAAATCTGTTCTGTTTATTTTAGCATTATGTTATGAGGATTTTCTGTATCTTGAAAATGTTTCATAGGAATATTTTACCAGAGCTGCTTGCTCTTTATTCTCATGGCTGCACCATGAGATAATTAATCATTTATTGTAGGGTATTGGATTCCTTCCATTTGTTTGCTGCCATAAATAATCGCATGATAAAAATCTCTGTTCATAAATCTTTGTGCTCATTTCTGATCATTTCTTTGGGAGACATTTCTAGAAATGAAATTTCTGGGTCAAAGAAAATAAATATATGTAAGGTTTTGGATATCTTTCCACACTTGCTTTCCTGAATGACTTCATGAACATATATGTACACCTACCATCATTTATGATTATGCCTCTTTCACTGCATTCCATCAGATTTATTTGTTAAAAAATGTTTTAATAAATTACCTAATATAAGTCCAATATTTGAATAAGTTATTATACCATCACTAGATGGAATAACATGCATTTCATTAAAATCAAAATTATGCATATTATATTACAACATTAAACTTATTGATGAAAGGCTATTAAGTAAAACACATGACATAAAATTGAATATACTTCATTATTGTAAATATGCAAATATGTATGCACAATAAAATTATTGGACAAAGATGATGGCAAATAAAAATAAAACCTAATAATAATAATAGATTATATCATAACTGATAGCATACTACATAGTTAATAAACAATGGCATAATACTAAATGCTTGAAAATGCATTATTTCATCCCATTTTATAGTAACTATATGAATAAATTATTGAAGCTTGATGATTTTATTCAAAGGTTTTATAATCAAGCAGGATGTCAGTATAATTCTGAAATCTAAACCCAGGTTTCTGACTACAAATACACTATTAAAATAGTAAGAATATATTTGAATCCTTTAAACATTTTTGTAATTCCTAAACTTTGTAAAAAGTTGTCCTTTACATAGAATAATGTAAAATGTTACATTTGAAAGAATCACAGTGTATAAGGTTCTTATTATGTCTTAGGGAAAAAGTAACTCACTAAGAACTAAATTTAAGAAACACCTATATGACACTACTCATAATAAAAAAAAAAGACAAATATGGTCCTCCCTGGTGGTACAGTGGGTTAAACACAGCACTAAGAAGCCAAAGTCACTTCACCATGAGTTTGATTCCTGCCCCACAGGTGATACACATGGTGCAGCAGACCTCTCCTGACTTACCCACTGCTCCCCTCAGCAGTGCACTTCATCAGAAGGCCTGTTCTGCTCTCCACTCTGTCTCTGGTGAATCCTCTCCCTGCCCTTACACCTCTGGTCTGTATCCCAGCTCTGTATGCATAAATAAATAAATCTTAAAAAAAAAAAAAAGACAGATGCTTCCCCAAAAAACTGAAAAAATGTTCAGTGTTCAAATGTTCAGTGTTCAGGTTTGATCTCTAATCAATGAAATGCAAGCAAAACAATAAAATAAAGTCTTTTCAACCCTATTTGCTGTTGACGATTCACTGATTGCCACCCAAAATTCACTATTTACCATTTATCAATAAGACTATGACTAAATGACTATTTTACATGACAACTGTTCAATTTTATATTGCTATGAATAAAAATATCCCTTGTAATAAATCTCTAGGTTGAGTCTTCACATACTTCATGGATTTATGTTTTAAACATTCAATATTTTAATATTTTTACCAAAATGATAAGAAATAGCCTTTAATTTTTTCAAGAAATATATTGATTGAATATAGAGTGTTAGGCATTGTTGTTGCTGCTATGGTTATATGACTGTATACAACAAATAAAAATACCTGCCTTCAGTTGCCTTATATTTGAATATGAAATATGGAAAATAAGTCAGATAAAGCATTAACATAATTTAATTTTACATATTGGTAAATATATAGATGCCTCGGGTAAGCTGAAGAGGAGAGACATGAAATGTTGGAGATGGAACACTGAAATTTTATGTATGCAAGCCAGAGAAGGCATTATTGAGGAAGTAAATTTAGACTGCAGACTTCAAGGAAATGGAAGAATTTACCTTGAAGAAGTTTGTGGGAGAAGCATTTCAGGCAGTGGGGGAGCAATCCATGCAAAGACACTTTGATGGGGAATATTACACTTTGCCCAAAGTAACACAAGGGCCAGTGTAACTCGAACAGCATAATTAGTGAAGGTTAGTAAGAGAAGAACAGAAATAGGAATGGGGAAGCTACACAGGTGGCCCTACTGTATGTGACCATACAACCCTATTTAACCCTGTGGTTTTGTTGTGGTTATTAATGTTATTTTAACTTCCCAAATTGCCCTGTTTTACAAAGTCATGATGGCTATAGTAAGGAGTTTGTTTTACTTTAACAAAGTTTTTGCTGTGCATAGTTTGAACAGTTGAATAATAGGATCTGTCCAGTGCTTCACCCAAATAACTAAGACCTCTTGAAGAGTAGACTAAGGGGGGTGGGCTAAAAGTTGAAGTTAAAAATGTATTATTTAAGTTTGTCCAGATTTAATAATGGCTTTTGAAGCCTAAAAACAAGGGTCTGTCACAGGATGCTATGAAATGCCTATTTGTATTCATTTTTAAAGTATTTTTAATTGATTTAAATGATTGCTATCGGGTTGTTTACTTTGAAGAATTCATTTTCTTCTTCTGTCCTTTGTAACATTGCTATTTTTACAGATCAGCTACTCTTATAAAAATTATACAGGCTATTTTGGATTTGTCTAATATTTCTTTTTACTTATTAATAATATTCTATTATTTTCAATATTTCTTGTCACAATGTCATGATGTCATTTTGTCCTATTATGATCTTTGGTCACTTAAAGTGATATTTACCTAGTTTTTATAGCTATAAATGTACTATTCTTCTTTTTGTTGTTAATATCTTCTTGCCCCCAACATTTATCATACACTGACTAACTTGCTTGAAACAGTTCTCACCATTATGGTTTACAAATAGTGATTTCCTAATTCCAAAAATGTTTTTTTTCCCTTCTAGTAGAGGTTATTTTATTGTAAGAAAAGTTTTATTCTTCCCCAATTTTTATATATACATTTCACTATGGTCTCACACATTTACATTTTAACCAAATACTACAAAGCTTTCCAATATTGTTATTCTCAAACAGTTTTAGATTTGATCAGTGGAAATGCTTTTAAAGAGTGTCCTTTTGGGTAGTCCTGATTCTTTTTGGACACTTCAGTTTGGAAATGCAATATATTTCAAGTTTCATCATGTAACATGCCAGCCCATGTACCTAGACATACACATTCCTCCTTCTCATCATCAGAACCTCATCAGATATTAAATTTTGGATTATATAACCAAAACAGAGTGGTTATATAAAGGTACTAGGGACTGAAATAATCTGCACATAATAGAGGACACATATACACAGAGGTTGGAAAGGCACCTCTCAATTCAGTCATTCATTTAGACATTTGGTATCTCATTTTGCCAAACTTATTTTTTTTGGGGGGTGGGATGAGGAGAAGGGAGACACACTTTGAAAATTGTGCCAAACAAAAAGCATCTCTGATCTAATGCTAAGAAAGACACATTTGAGTTCAGATATATAATCAGATTTGTTTTATGTCTTTTACTTATTTTGCAAAAAAAAAAAAAAACTTAATCACCATCTGCACATCTTTAAGTTATTTTTCTTTCACTAAACTCTTGACTTTTGAAAGTCTTACTACTTTTTATAGCCCTGCTGTAATGTGCAGCTTCCTATTTCATATAAGTAATATTTGCAAAGATGGTATTTCTGAGTGGGGAAGGAAACATACTAGTATATTATTTTTGAGGAAGAAGTGAAAGATATTGTTAATTATATTTAGCAACAGAATTACTTCTTCCTATAGGTCTTTTGAGTAACTATCCTAAGAGTAACAAATGTGAACAAAAATTTTACTGTCTGTTGGTACTGGAAAGTGAAACAAACAGCTCACTTATAAAGATAGAGGTTAACCTATTATAAAGGAATAAGGGCTATCCATTCATCATTGTACCGAATTATCAGGATAAAAGTTTTAATAAGGAATAAAGGAAGAACAGGTGAAAAAGAAACAATGAGGAGAAAAGAGAAAGAAGGAAGGAGAAGGGAAGAAGAGCTTACTTCTTTTTACTTTTGTCCTAGTAAAAATGTTTTCAATATATCACCTCTACCTTTTCTTTTTTTCACGACTGATTTTTTTCTCTCCTTTTTATTTCTCACAAGTCCAAGAGTATAAAGTCATATCAATTTGTTTTATCTGCTACTGTAACATTATGTAACAACAATTACAGTAATGATCATAAAATATTATCAATGCTGATGACTCAAACAGGTTTATTTCTCATTATCTCCATTTGATAAATGAAGTAGAAAGCACTTTGTTTATTTTCTCAAAACAGATAGTCTATTAGAGCTTATGAATGAAAACCAAACCACAATTTGCTCCCATTATAGCTGATGTTAAAAACATAGTTGTTGTTGTGCTTAACTCATCTACTACTAACTTATGCTAAAATTATTTTTTCTCTCCTTGTTAACTTTAAGAAGCATTTTTTTCTTCAGTACATCACTTTAAGATTTCATTAGACGGTTATAGTATAAGTCACAACTTAAAATACACAATTTTCAAGCACTCAGTGAGGTTCAAACTATTGAAAGAGTTGATACATTTCTTGCTTTGAGATAATAAAGTCCTGAGATAAGAAATTAAGAGAAAAAATAAACTCAAGTAGAAAAATAATATAATTTTGTATACAAAAAATTAACATTTTTGATGGTTATGAATACTTACCTCAGGCTATTCTTCCCCAAATTTTAAGCTTATTGTAAATTTTCTATTAAGTTCAACTTTCAATGATTGTTTTGTCTTTAAATTTCTGATATTTCAATTGTGAAATACTTGGGTTAAAATAATTTGTAAGTATGTTCATATGGAAGACAATTTTTTTTTCTTTTTAAAGATTTATTTATTTGTGCATACAGAACTGGGGTACAGGCCAGAAGCTCAGGGGCAGTGAGAGGCTTCACCAGAGACAGAGTGGGGAGCAGAACAGGAAGATTGATGAAGTACACTGCTGAGGGGAGCAGCGGCGGGTCAGGAGAGGTCTGCCATGCCATATGGTCACCTCTAGGGCAAGCGGGAATCGAACTCATGAGGAAGTGGCTTTAGCTTCTGAGTGCTGTGCTTTAACCCGCTGCACCACCAGGGAGGGCCTCGGAAGACAAATTTTTATACATTTCATACTCGAACTGAGAATAAAGGATTGATCAACATTTAAGAAAATAGGATAAAAAATAATCAAATTTTTAAAAACTCATTTTGACTTTGATGAAAACAAAATTAATTTATCAATGAGTATTTATCAAGACCTTCTTTTAATGCTCATATACCAAATTAGACAAAAGTTCATTTATTACAAATGACAACATAAATTTCTATTAATATCTAAAATACATTTTTATATTAAGATAGAACTCTGGTTAGAGAGACATATTTGCATATCATATATTTGGACATGTACGTATATTAGTAAATGCATATATTTTGTTGACATTTAATTTTTATACTCATTTGCTATACAATATGCTAATGATATATTACATCTTTATTGGTATATATAAAGCTATATACCAATATACATTTATTTGGGGGTTTATAAGGAGGCTTAAAAAGATCACTTTTCTCCTTTCCTTGCAGCCAGGGATGGGACGTTTTGAAAGGTTTAAGGGAATTAAAGAGTTACTGTGGGAACTAGGCCCTGAGACCTTGGGCAGATAGAGGAACCAAATGATTGCTATTGACATGGACTATAAGGGCTATTAACACCTACCTGTGACAATTAAAGGCTGATGTAAATTCTAACAAATGCCGGAACTAATCGTGGGTCTGACACTTTAGTAGACTGTAGCTGGCACAGAACTGTGTACTAAATCTTAGAAAGCCTACAATTTCAGAGTATAAAAAGTGCTGCAAGCACTCCTCACTCACAGACCTTCTCATCTAGCACTCTATTTCTCTAGCAGGGTAATCAATAAATCCACCCTTTCTACTTTCCGTACTGTCGCTAGTGAATTCTTTCATCCCCAACCTCTAGCCCGCGACCATGGTGCCCCTTCACATCACTGGATATCTCTCTGCATGCATATATGTAATATATCCAGGATGGATTATTCACTTCCTTTTACGGGACTGACTTCCTTTTACCTTTATTTGCATATCACCATATGCAGAAATAAGAATTTATACAGATTTATATAAATTCATGCACCCATACTGCAAATATCCATATTGCGAATATTTCATAGTGCATAGAAAAACTATTTAGCAAGCCTCCTGTTTCTTGAATACAGAGTCATATATTACACCCTACGACTTCAGCATTCCTTATTACAGAGTGTCATACAAGAGTCACATTTTTACTCACAATATATAATTGGATTTCAATCTTTTTTTAAAAAAAAGCTTATTTTGTCAAAACCAGGATAGTAGGAAAAACGGTGCATGACTGGTCAAACGATAAAAGTGGTCTATTTTTCTCCCCTCTTTTCTGAGTCCATTTATCAGTCTGTCATGACACTGTCATTGATAATTATGTCTGCCTAGAAACAATATAAGTTCACTTTTCACTTTACCAAAAAGTTGCTATACTATGTTGAAACTTTCACCTCAAGGAAAACCACATTGTACTGAACAGATGCTTCGAACTCATCCATTCATACGAACTCTGCATAAATATGCTTATTTGCCATTTTCTCAGAATCACAGAAATGCATTTCAAGGCATATATATATTTGTATGTGTGTATAGCTGTATGTATGTAAGTACTTCATTTTATTATGTGTTATATATAGATATTTTACATATAGGTCATGTAATAATTAAAATGGAAGACCACCAAAAACTTCTTAATCCTCTGTAATTTCTGTCTCCCTCCATCCTGAACTTCAGTCAACCACTGATCTGTTTTCTGTCACAATTTACTAGTTTGCATTTTAAGAACCACAAACAAATGAAGCTATTTAGTAGGATTCCTTTTGTCCATTAGTTTTACTGAGCATAGTTCCTTTAAGGTTGTGTATATCAATAGTTTGTTCCTTTTTCTTGTTGAAGAGTATTCTACTGAAAGAGTCAAGCAAAATGTGTTTATTGCTGCCCCTAGTAATGGATATTTGAATTGTTACCAGTTTAGGGATGTTACAGGAAAGGTGCTGTGAAAATTGCATAAAATCATTTGGGTGAATATATTATTTTAATACTCTTTTGTTACCCTTGAGTAATAGTTCTACTAAGCTTTTTATGAGACTGTCAAAATTTTTGCTGTTGAGTAATTGCATTAATTTTACAGCCCCACAAATATTGGAAAAGGATTCTCATAGCTGCCCCTTGTCTCATCACTTAGTTTTCTAGGAGTTCCTAATTTTAATGCTTCTAGTAGGACCTTATTGTCATTTTAATTTGAATTTCCCTAATGATCAGTGGTGTTAAGTCTATTTCCACATGCTAAGTTATACACAATATAATCTATCTACATATTCATGGACTTGTAATTTTTAATTATGCCTATTTCCTATATGCTCCTGTTAGAATTATCTTAGGAAGACATAGTGACAATTGAATAAGCAGTTTCAAACTAGACACTTAAAGTGATGTTAATTTTTTAAAAAACGATGTGTCTTCAATTTAAAATGTAATTATAATTTTTCATTTTGGGTTGCATCTGGATCCAGCCAGTGGTGTTTCCTAACCTTTATTGACCTGCTGTTTCACATCATCTTCACTGTTTTTGACTCCATGTAACTCTGAGGCAGCAAACAGTGCTTCTCTGGAACTAGATGTTTCTTTACTACAGGATTCTTCTTTCTGCCTTTAGTTTTCCTAGTATGCTTGCTCATGTGACTTATGTAAGCTTTGCTTTTTTTTTTTTTTTTTTTTTGACAAGTGACCACTGAGTTAGTTTCAAAGCTTTGTGTCTGAAACCTCAATTTCATTTCCCTTGCTTAGACTTGCCTAGACACTCAAAACCAGGTATATTTTTAGCTTTTCTTTTCCTCCATTTTCCTGCTAGCTCCCAGTCTCTTAATTTTCATACTGCTTTCTTTTTTCTTTTAGACTTTTAGCCTGACCCTGTGATTAGTTGCTTTTCTACTTTAAGCTATTCTCTGGAATTGTTCTTAATCTTTGCAACTTAAATCTTAGGACAATCCATAGAGACTAGCTAGGCAATACTTTTAAAGTTCCAAAATGAACATATATCAAATTCTTCTCCTGCAAATAGCATCAAGGACTCAATTCCCATCTTAATATACTCCGCATATATTGAGGGACAACTCGGTATCTGCTAGAAGATATAGTGAATAAGATGACATCTTTCCATTCAATATAATTTTTTCTTCTTTTAGTCTCCTGTTGAAGTTCATTTTAAAAACTGATTTTGGAATTCTAATATATCTTGAATTTTTGGTGTGTTTTGTTTGGTAACAATATATTACATTTTGTATGTATTTTTTATCCATGGGCACTGTTTTGATGAAAACAGAGTGCTATATTCATGAAAATTCTCACACATGGTTTCCTGTTCCCCTGATGTCTTTATGTTAGAGGGTAGTGCATGCTGATAAGAATAAGTTGGAAAGCATTTTCTCAACTTTTTTATTCTTCAGTATTTATATGATTTGGTATCATTTCCTTTATAAATTTGTGGCTCAATTTACCAGTATGTATATCTGGACCTGAATTGGTACTTTGTATCTTATTTTGTTTGTGTGTGTGTTTGGTTGTTGTGTTTGAGAGAAGGTTTATAATAATTCTAGTTTAAGTTTATGTCTTTTTGAGTTACCCTGGACAGTTGATGTCTTTCAAGAAGTAAATTTATTTTATGTATGGTATTGAATTTATTTGTATTAAAGGTATTCATATTTGTCTTTTTATAATTTTTAATTTAAATGAAACATTTTAATTTTTCCTTCAGTCTGATTATAGATTTTAAATAATAATTAAAAGGATTCACAAGTAAGAAAGAGAGATAAGAGCAAAAGTCAAAGAAGGGAGTTTATTGCGCTCTTGGGCAATACCCACACACATGTATGGCAGATATTATAATGGTACTGGCGAAAAGCAAGCTTTTTATATAGTTACGGGGAGGATCACCTTAGTGGGACACTTTGCCCTATTTAGAATTGTTTTTCTTCTCTTTGTTTCCCGACACTGACTTCTTCGGCCCTTTCTCCTGCTGTCCTCAGGGGATGCTTAGTAACTGGGTAGTTTCTGGGCCTCTAAACTTCTGCCCTGAGTTGTTTTTTAACTTCCCCCTTGGCATCCCTGGGCCTAACAATAATAATAATAATAATAATAATAATAATAATAATAATAATAGTAATAGTAATAATAATAACAGTAATATTAACAATGATTTTCTCAAAGGACAAACTTTGGTTGTATGGATCTTCTCCAATTCTGTTTTAATCTTAGTGATACTACTATTTCCTTTTCTTTACTTCAGGTTCAATTTGTTCTTCATTTTCTTGTTCCTTAAAGTGAACCCTGGCATGTAAGTATTAAGCTATTTAATGTTTTAAGTTCATCTTTAATAATTACTTTTACTGGATTTCACAACTTCAACTTTGTGAAGTTCACAAAGGTCTAATTCCTCATGTGATTTCTTCTTATTTCCATGGAGCATTACAAGTGTTTTATTCAATTTCCAAATACTCAGGGATTGTTTATACCTGATCATTTTATTGTTGCTTCCTAATTAAAATCATTTTAGTCAAGAAACTGGCTATATATAAGTTCGATCTTAAAAAAAAAAAAAAATTCATTGATATATATTTTTTATTTCCCAGAAAGATTCATTTCAGGCTTTGTGAAGTCTTTTCCCCCCAGTAATAACATATAAACTTCAGTGGTTACTACTGACACTCTAGGGTGTTTTGGGAAGCTCCTCCTGTCAAATCACCTTAGTGCTATTTATCTTATTCTTCTCTGTCATGGACAAAACTGTACTAAGGCTCTCAGCCACCATTATAAACAGAAATGTCACACTGAATATTAGACTTTTAGTGTAAGTTCTCTAAGAATTAGACACAGACAAGATTAGGAAAATTTATTGACTGGCATGTTTGTGAGGGAAACGGCCTCCTAGAGAAGTTGGTAAGTTCTTTTTTAAAAGGCCCTATTATGATTAAGGAGAGGAAGTACAGTATATTTACAGGAAAAATCTGATGATACCAAAGTTAGAAGAATATTTCACCCAGGCTGATGGGCAACATTCAAAACAAAATTAGCCATTAAAGGAGTCCTGAATATTACAGTACAAGGAATTAATCAGTATCCTTGAATATATACATATATATGTATATATGCATCCATATATGTTCTGATTTCTAGTCATTTTTAGAAATAGGTTATTGTAGGCCCTCCCTGGTGGCACAACAGGTTAAAGTGCAACACTGCAACCTGGCCACAGCTGCTTGGGTGCCTGTCCCTGAGGTGACCTGCATGGTGCAGCAGACCTCTTTTGTCTCACCTCCTGCTCCCCTAAGTAGTTTCTTTCATGAATCTGCCTGTTCTGCTCCCCACTCTTTCTCTGGTGAACACTCTCACTGCCCCTGCATCTCTGGCCTGTACCCCCGTTTTGTATGAATAAATAAATAAATCTTTTAAAAAAAAGAAATAGATTATTGTATAATCAGAGAATACTTTGGTCAGCTATATGCAAACAAGTTTGACAATTTAGCAGAAATGGACAAATTCCTACAACTCTACAACCATTCAAAGCTAGATAAAGAAAAAATAAAGCAACTATACAGGGCAATTACAAGCAAGGAAATTGAAGAAGTAATCAAAACCCTCCCCAAAAATAGAAGCCCAGGACCAGATGGATTTACAAATGAATTTTACCAAACATTCAGCAAAGAACTAGTACCTATTCTACACAGGCTCATCCAAAAAATCGAAAAAAAGGAAAACTACCAAATAATTTCTACAAAGCCAACATCATAATCATACTAATGCCAAAACCTAACAAAGAAAACACAAACAAAGAAAATTCAAACCAGTCTCCCTAATGAACACTGATGCAAAAATCCTCAATAAAATCTTAGCCAACAGAATCCAACAATACATTAATGTAATACATCACATCGACTGACAGAAAAATAAAAATCCTATAATCATATCAGTAGATGCGGAGAAGGCATTTGACAAAGTTCAACATCCACTTATGTTTAAGGCCCTCGAAATCCTCAGAATAGAAGGAACATATTCCAACATGATAAAAGCCATATATGACAAACCTACATCACTATGGTGATGGCACATGGGTGATTTGGTGCTGGGAAGCCCATGGGGATTACAATTGAGATGGAAAAAGGCACAGAAGTGTGTAAAAATAAACTATTATATTATTAATAATAAATAAATAGAAAGAAATACATTATTGCCATATCACTATTTCATAATGAATTAAAAGAGTGGTATAAAACCAATTTATTTTTTTTTAATTTATTACATTGTATTTTTTCAAAGATTTATTTATTTATTCGTACAGAACTGGGGTACAGGCCAGAGATGCTGGTGAGAGGATTCACCAGAGACAGAGTGGGGTACAGAACAGGCAGATCAAGGAAGTACACTGCTGAGGGGAGCAGCAGGCGGGTCAGGAGAGGTCTGCCTCACCATGTGGATCTCCTCCGGGGCAGGCAGGGATCGAACTCATGCGGAAGTGGCTTAAGCTGCTTTGTGCTGTGCTTTAACCCGCCATGCCACCAGGGAGGGCCTACATTGTATTTTTTTTTTTAATTAAGGTAACATTGGCTTATAACACAGTGTGTGATTTGGAAACATAGGACCCCACCTCTTGAGATGTATGTTACTGATGCTCTGCAGAGGGAGAGGGCTGGTGGAAAGAAGCACCTGCATAGCCACATGTGGGCAGTACTGCTGTCAATGCAGAAACTTCACTGATATAGACATCTTCACTTTGGGAAAAGCTCACTCCCTGTGAGCCTAGGTTTGTTGTCAATTTTGAATAAACTATGTAGAGTCTGAATGGGATGGGAGATTCCACAATGGGCTCAATCTCCATATCTTTATCTTTCACCTTTGGGTCTGTGCTCTGGACACCACCTACAGCTATCTGCTTTGATTTTAGGCCTGATAATCTCTAGGCATTAGCACCTAAGAATCTAGGTTTCTATTGCTGAGTCAATGGCTATGTTAATCCTTTCCTCTTCCATCTCCCTGTGAGTCAGCCTCTATTCTAGTACTTCCTCCATCATTACCACACCACACCTACCACCAAGGCACCCATAGTCCTCCTCAAAGCCCTTTGTGGCCCTCCCACATTTGCCCCTAATCTGATTCCTGCCAGATAAACTCACTTTTCTAGGATTTGTTTGTTTCTCTTGGTTTTGTCTTTCAATAATCCATATAGAGCAAAAGCATCTAGTATTATTTTTTTTTTCCTTCTGGCTTATTTGTTATAATTTTATATTGAATTTATACAAATAAAAATATATAACTCAAAATGCGATGGCTTGTGTATATGGCAAGTCAGGGTTATACAGTCTGTACTTATAATTAATAAATCACTGAGTAAACTACAGAAAATAACCAAGAGTGTTCAACTCAAAAAGGAAGACAAATACAATTTCAAATATTTTAAATCATGTAATTAGACTTTCCTAGTTTAAAACAAAAACCTTTGAAAAATTGCATATTTCAAGCAAAGGTATATTTTAAACAAATAATGATTACTTTTATAAAAATGACAGCAAGTAAGATTTTCCAATTTTATCTTAAGTAGCTGATTAAGTAACTAGCATCACCAGAAATTAATATATCATGTATAAGGCTCATGGAAAAGGGGGCTGCTTTGATTAAATTTAGTTCTAAAAACATTGGTGACTTAGGGACCAAGGGATTTTCTAACTGAGTTTCCTAGATTCAGTTCCATTGAAATATTCAGTATTTTGTATCTCTCCTTTAATAAAGTGTCAAATAGCTGTATAGCCCCTGACATTATGATAGTTACTCTGTAGCTTACTAAAAAAGACCTAGTGAGGTCCTGGCTATGGAGAATTTTAAATTACCTCTCAATTAAATGTTCTGTGATCCTTTGTCTTACTCTTTTATAGTCCTTATCTCTATCTTCCATTCTCTAAGATATGTGATGTGAATAATTGTAATTCCAGCAATGTTTGTAGGTACAGTATGTAAAAATAACATTTGTACTTTGTATTTGCCACAAAAGACTTCTTGAGAAAATGGACATTTAAAATAACAAAACAAGATTAAAAATTCTGATCTTTCTATCATGAAACAAAGCAGCCTATTAGAAACTTCAAAGTAGACGCTAAATTCCCTCTCTAATGTAGCTTTTAAATTAGTAGTATATAAAATATTTGTTAATAATAAGGGTCTAGACAGACTTCAGTCTCCTTGGCATCTTTCATATTTAAATAATTGATCCAATTTTTTCATGAATTCTTAATTTTTTCCTTTTATCTTTTTTCTTAATTTTAATAATATCTGGCTGGTAATTTGTATAGTTTTTAGTCTGCTTGAAGTAATTCTCTGACTTTTATTTTTTGAACAAGAGTGGCTTTTTATTTCTAATCCTCTTTTTGTCTGTTGAACAAACTAAAATATCTCTCCTCTTAGTGTAAAATACCACTTGATGCATAGTCTTTATCATCATTCTTTGGATAATCCTCAATTTCAATTTTAATAAAATTTCTCTTGGCAGTAATGAATTATTTATTGAGAACCAGTGTCAGTTTTATTTTTAATACTTAATTGTGGACTAGTAATTCAGTTGTTAAAACGTGAAAATCTCTCTTTCTGTCCTCATCCTAATGTAAAATATTTCTAACCAAATAACTTCTGATGTGATTAATTCCACATGTTTCAGGTTTTTAATTATCTTATGAAATAACTCTTCACACACTGGCTATAACAGTTGATATTGCCAGGTAAATGTAATCTGATCTGTTGAAAGTTAGATTGGTTTTCCAATTTTGATATGGAATATTCATGAAGTCCAGAGAAATTTGTATCTACAATGACTTGGTTAATCATTTGTTTTTAGCCAATCAACTATTATTTTTCATCTTTCCTGACTTTACCAGTGCACTACCAATGTACTTCTGTAACAGGGCAGGAAGAGAGGGGCACCACCAAACCCCCAAACCTGCCTGCTCTAAATAGGTTCTGCTATCTGCCTCATCAAGACAAAATATAAGAGCTTTAATGGGAAGGAACATTAATCCAATGAGTATATAATACAGAAGACAAATAATATAATTTCTAAATCAAACACCTGAAGTTACCCATCCCCTTGTGGGCAAAAGTCCACCCAAAAGGGATTAGCCTGAAGCAAGGCCTGAAAGCCCCCCACAAGACTAAAGCACCTTCTGGCCAGAACCCATAAAAAAGGGTCAGATATGGCCAGACCAATCTGGGAGGAAAAGAGCACAATCAAAATCAATATAAATGCTGCCAAAGTCAACCTCCTCCATATGGGTCTGTCACCCACATCTGTTTTAACCATTCCAGGACCAAGGAACAAGGACAGTTTCTTCACAATTCTCTCTCTGCTCCATGTGGCTTCCTCAGTCTCCTTCTGGCTCTCCATACTGCTTCCTTCCTCTTCTCTGCTCAACTCTACCCTCTTTCTCATGGGGCAAGGAACCTGGAACTTCCATTTTTCCTGGGGATCACCCTGTTACACTACCCTTATGAGCTTTCCAATAATAACCTTAACTTCTGTAAAAAAAAATAATAATAATTTCTGATGCATTTTCTTTCTTCTCTGAATTTTTTCTTTCGTGGTGTTGCTTCAGGGTATTATACCAATTTCCACAATTCAATCTCACCTGGGCACACTGAAGTTATGAGTGATTTTGTAGCAATGTTGTCATAAGGACTTCAGAAGTTTTTGTTTCACTATCTTTATCAAATACTTCTGTCAGGATCATGCACATGACTTTCACGAAAATGCTTAGGGGAGTTAAGAATAAATTGGCTCCAGGGCCCTCTCTGGCGGCACAGTGGGTTAAAGCAAAGCAGTAAGAAGGTAAAGTCACTTCAGCATGAGTTCGATCCCCGCCCCTGAGATGATCCACATGGCTCGGCAGACCTCTCTTGACCCACCCGCTGCTCCCCTCAGCAGTGTACTTTGTCAGTCAGCCTGTTCTGCTCCCCACTCTGTCTCTGGTGAATCCTCTCACCATCCCTACACCTCTGGCATATGCCCCAGTTCTTATATGCATAGATAAATAAATCTTAAAAAAAAACAAAGGCTATAGAATAGCAAATACTTATTTCTTCATATATCTCTGCATCTTTTTTTTATTTCTTACTTTGTACTTTATTGCTTTTATTGTAAAATAACATATCCTTAATCTTGAAAGAAGATCCCACAAACCATAAATGGCTACCAGTGCCTAGCGTTCAATATCATTTGGTATTAGGTTGTAGCTTAAATAACAATTTCTTAACTGCTACCTTCTTTTAGTCTTATATTTGTAATATTTTGATATCTAGAGTGCATATATGGTGTCATCACAAAGACTGATTATGTGGCCTTTCACTACACAGTCACTTTAAATCTTCATGAGGAAAAGAATATTAAAAAGACACCCTTTCAGAAAGTGGAAGGAAGGCCACTCATGATATGACAGGTAGGGAGCTCCTGAAAACAGGCTGACAGAGTCAGGTGCACGTACCAAGTGTAAACTGCCAACAAACTGTCAGCTGCCAAAATGAATTAGACTCTCATACCAAGGAGGTCTCAAATCTTAAATGTTTAAACATTCAAACTTCACTAAGACATCTAGTCATGCTATGTATCCATGGGTATCCTGCCACGCCTTCAGTACTGTTCCCAAGTAAGATAAGATAAAGACATACTCTCTGTCTTGCATGAGTATTTTCGCAAAGTGCTTCTTGTTCAGAGAAAGAGAGGCAGAGAGAGAGTCAGAGAAAGAGAGTCCTTAAAAGATTGCCAGTGTACCATATTGCAGTGTCTGGTTTCATTTTGATTATGTAGTTACTGCATTGTTTCGCATATTTTTTTTATTTTCAAAGTTTTAGTTATCTGTGGTAATATGTCATATTTTGTTTCCAATATTATTAACATAGTGTATATACTACATAGACTCAGATACAAGATCACTTTGAGTTATTTCTGACTTTTTTACTTGAGGTCATGTAATTTCCTATTTTCCTTTCCTCTGTGCCATGGTCCTATCTCTGTCACTTAGACATATTAACACTGTTAACCAAAGAAATGCAGATAGTGCAAGATCTTACTGAGAAGTGGAATTTAAAAAAAAAAAAACTCATATAAACAGATAACAATTTGGAGTTTTTTTGGTGGCAGGATTTGGGTGAAATGGATCAAGGGAGCCAAAATACACAACTTCCAGTCATAAGATGAATAAGTCCTTGGAATAATGTAAAGCATGGTAACTATAGTTAATACTATATTGCATATTTGAGAGCTAAGAGATAGATCTTAAAATTCTTTAAAATTTCAATTGTATGAGTTGATGGATATTAACTTATTGTAATCACTTTATAATATTACATATGTTAAATCATTAGCTTGTATATCTTAAATTTATACAATGATGTATACATAAAACTGAAAAATGATGCCTTAGATACTCCAAATGCTTCTCATTTCAACCCAACTTCCTGTTGCTTTGATTTTTCTCATCTTTATTTCTCTAATCTAATCCTATAGCCTTACTGAGCAGTTGTGCATTGGACACTCACTTGTGGAATGAGCGAATTTGGGACTCACTCATTTGGGAGCTGTCTAAGCAGTCTCCATGTTCTTCCACAGAAGATCAGCTTAATATACTAGTTGGAAAGAAGTCTCATATTTTTCTTCTCTATTATGTAGCAAGAAATATTACTTGTAGATGCTTGCCAAATAGCTGTGAAGAAAAGATGTCCGTAACCTTAGCATGGTTCTTCTGCCATTGTTGAAACGATGAATAGAAATAATATATATTCCTGCACCTGCCATTTAAATCTTGGGCATCATTGATTCCCTTTTGAACTGGTGTTACAAGGGCATTCTGTCACTGAAAGTATTAAAAGAGGTTAGATCCTTTTCTTTGCCATGAATTTGAGTTATTCATGGAGCTCTTTTATTGTCCCTCAATGCTTTCTTTTAAAGTCATAAAGAATATATTTCTCTATTGTTCAGTACTTGAATATGCTACAGTATTTTGAATTCCATTAGCATTATAACTGGACAAAGAAATTATACTATAAAGAAGCTATGTCATAAAACATTAAGTTTCTAAGCACAAAACTAGTGTGACCAGGCATAGGCCAAGATTTAAGAAATTATTACAAAGTTTTTGTTAATATTTTTGGTTGTGAACTTCCTAATTTATGTAAAGTTTCATCACTGAGTACTACCCTCTTATTTTTAGTGAAAATATCTGGCTCTTTTGCTTTTCTTTAATCAGCATAACATTATTAGTGACAATTTCATCTTGAATGTTGTCTCCTGTCCTCTGTCTTCTGAATCTACTAGAAATCCATATTTTATCCTTTTTATGAGACTTTATCATTATACAGTTATTTATATGCTTATGTTTCATTTTCTTTCCCTAAACTATTTTAATATACAATGTCTATTTATTCTCCAGTGCACATACATTTCATGTGTTAAATGTTGCTCAACAAATATTAGACTATTGAATGAGTGAATAATTGGAGGAAATATTTTTAGATTGTTTTTGGCTCAGTTACATTGTTTATTGCCATAAAAAAAAAATAAGCCATAGGAAAAGGTTTGACTCAGCCAACCCTGCATCTTTCAATCAGTCTACTAACATATTTTGAAATTCTCTTCATAAGGCAGTAATAAAATGAGCACTTACTGTAGCTTCTGGCACCAAATAAGCATGAAATAAATACTTTCATTTTAATACAAATTTGAGTTTTTTGCCAGACAATCCTACACATTTGTGAAGTCTTTAGTTTCTCTCACTTTCTGGTGTCCTATTTCTCTTCTCTTAGTTATATCTTCATTGCATCCTGCAGATTTCTTTCCCTCCAATCAGTGCCATATTAACTTCTTCATGTATTAAGAAGCTACAGCTTCATCTGTGAAGCTAGAGCTCTTGTTCAGGGTATAACAGACAGAGAAAGGATTGAGACACAGTAGTAGAAGCATACACTCCCAAAGCAAGGTTTTATAACATAAAAAGAAAAATGTAGAAAAGAAAACAGTGTCTGGTGATATGATAGAGAATAAAATTCCATTTTCATTTAATAACAATCTGTATGATATGTTTATTGTTATTTTAGAAAGGAAATTATTATTACACACTGAAGATCTCTCAGAGTTCTGTAGATTTCAAGAAGAAGAGAAATAGATGTGAGTTAATACACAGGAGTTAATAATGTGAATTGTGAACTTGGATATTCAGTGACTTAGTATCAACTTGACTAAGTAAATTTCTAGCATATACAGAAGTCCAGCCAACAAGTAACATATCTTTTTTTTCTTACCTTTGAAGAGGCAACCTACCTTTCTGATTTTCCCCACTACTTCCTGGCTCCTGTAGAACTGGCTATCTGAATAAGCATTTTAGAGGCTTGTCGAAATAATGGGGGAAAGAAAAAAGTACATATTTAATTCCATTTACAGAGAAAATAGCAGAATTAGATAAGCAGCAAACAACCAAACAAAAGAGACACAAATTAGAACTAATTAAAGCAAAATAATCTAAGATTTAATCTTCTGTAAAGGATAAAAAAAAAATGAAAAGCATATCAAATGCGAGTTTACCTTTGGTGGCAGTCACTCTAATTTATTGCTAGAAAAATCATATCTAGCAATTCTAAATGTTTAGTGTTAGGTAAACATTGTGGGAGCGTAAATCACTACAAACCTTTTAAAGGGCAGTGTGTCATACAAGTCATATTTTAAAATATGCCTAACTTTAAGAATGATACTGGATCATTTGCTAACTCCATACACAATACAATACACAAAAAGAATTCAAAGTGGATTAAAGACCAGGATGTAAGACCTGAAACCATGAAATACCTAGAAGAAAACATAGGCAGTATGTTCCATGACATCGATGGAATTGACATCTTTGGGGAATCAACTCCAATGGCAAAGGAAATAAAAGTAAATATAAACACTAGGGACTATATCAAATTAAAAAGTTTTTGTACAGTTAAAGGAAATATCTACATATTATGGACAGTCTACTGTCTGAGAGAAATGTTTGGACAATAAGGGGCTAATATCCAAGGTAGATAACACACTCACCCAATTTACCAACAGTAACAAAATAATGACCCCATTAAAAAAATTGGGCAGCTCTGAATAGATACTTTTCCAAAGAAGATATACAGAAATGCCAAGAGAGAGCTGAAAAAAAAATAATAATCATCATCAGTTCTTATTAGGGAAATGCAAATCAAAATCACAATATGATATCACATCACTCCTCTGGGAATGACTTACATTAAAAAGACTGCTGCAACAATGAGGATCTGGAGTAAATGGAAGCCTTATATATTGGTGGAAATGCAAAATCAGTGCAGTATGTATTATGGACATTCTTAAAAGCTGCAGAGATTTTTTCAAGAATAGTCTCAGTCCCACATCTGAGCATCTATCTAATAGGGAATCATCAGTTCAAAAAATTATGTTTATCACATGGCTCTCTGCAGCTTTCTTCGGCTAAGATATGAAAGCAACTAAAGTATCCACTGATAGATGATTGGTTAAAGAAGATGTGAATATATACACAATGGAATATTATTCAGCTATAAGGAAAGGTAATATTTTGCAATTTGCAGCAAAATATAAGGAACTTGATCATGCAAAGCAAATTAATCAGAAAGATAAAGATTTCACATATATGTGTGAATTAAGGAATCTAAGACACAGGGCAAAGTGAAACTAAACTAGTAGACACTGAAAACTGAAATGAGGTTTGCAGATGTAGAAGGTGGTAGTGAGAGCTAAGCTGGAAGGGAAATAGTGGATCATGATGGGTATTTTGTTTTGTTAATTATTTATTTTTTAAATATTTATTTATTTATGCATACAGAACTGGGTATAGGCCAGCGGTCTAGGGGCATCAAGGGTAATCACCAGAGACAGAGTGGGAGCAGAACAGGCAGATCCATGAAGTACACTTCTGAGGGGAGCAGCAGGCAAGATAAGAGAGGTCTGCTTTGCCATGTGGGTCACGTCCTTTGTTGGGGATCAAACTCATGTTACAATTGCTGAGGAGTGCTTCATAGTGCTGTACTTTAACCTGTTGCACCACCAGGGAAGGCCTGTTTTGTTCATTAAAAAAAAACAGGGCCCTCCCTGGTGGCACAGTGGGTTAAAGCACAGCACTAAGAAGCTTAAGCCACTTCAGCATTCGATTCTCGCCTGCCCCGAGGAGATCCACATGGCGCAGCAGGCCTCTCCTGACGCGCCCGCTGCTCCCCTCAGCAGTGTACTTCGTCGCTCTGCCTGTTCTGCTGCCCTCTCTGTCTCTGGTGAATCCTCTCACCCTCTGCATCTCTGGCCTGTACCCCAGTTCTGTATGAATAAATAAAATCTTTAAAATAAAATTAAAAAAAAAATCACAGGTGAAATTTATAGGGAAAATATGCCTTACTCTCTTACACAATAATTTCATTTTCAAAAAAGAAACAATTTTTCTGAAATATGTGCATGTGTACACATTGATCTAATGTATGAGAATATTCCATTTTGTTATATAACTGTAATTGGAAAACTGGAAGTTGTCTAAATGTTTGTGAAAAGAGAGTTAGATAGCTTTTAATGGCCTATTGATACAATGGGATTTGATTTTATAAGACTTTAAAAAAAAATAAAGTCATCTACCTATGCTGTTATAAAAAAAATATCAAGAGTTGTTATATAGGAAAGGAGTCAAATCAGAGTATATCTAACACCTTTCTGAAAACAGTTTTACATATGTTCTGTATTCAGTAAAACATTTATATCACACAAATGCCCCATTTTAATAAGGCTAGGAAGTATTTAAAAGTTTTTTCTAAAGAAGTTGCAAATTGTCCTCTACTTGCATCCACAATGATTTAACCCTGTTGTATATAGGAGTTGCTTTGTTACAAGCATTCATGGTTATACATTAACTCAGATTTAGACCCTATTTACCATCTAAAGTGTTTAACGTGTTACACTGTTCATGATAAACACTTACAAGATGATCATTCTAAATCACACCAGACAATTTAAGTCAATAGAAATTACCAGAAATCTTCAAAAAGACAATGTAATTCCTAATGTTCAAAAGTATTGGGGTGATGATTAGTTAAAATATCCAACATTTCTGACTTCTTGTTATGATATAGTAACTGACAACAGACTAGGCCTCTCCTTGTAAATAACCATAGTCCTGAATGAAATCTGAGACAAAAATTTTTTTTTTTAACATTGGATAAAAGGCATTAGTCTAGGGTAAATCTTGAGAAGAAAATTTGAAGTAATCTCTATAATTGCCTTATTCTGTATTTGGGAAGAGTCTTCCCATATGGGTCAGTGTGTTGAAATCTGAGCGGAAACCAGCATGTCTGCTAAGCTGAGGAGGAAGAGGGCAGAATTTAGAACAGCTGATGGGCAGGACAGAAGAGCAAAGGGATTTATATCAGGGTGTGCTTGGGTTCCCTGCAATTCCAAGGCTAGTGGCTGAGCTGCACACATGCAGGTGAGACCATACAAAACTTTCCAAAACAGCAACTATAGAGTTGAAAATGGAACAGAGATGTCAAACAGTAGGGGGTGAATTGGAGGTTCAACATAGTTATAAAGTGGATTTACTTAGCCCTTCATTTATGTGAGACACCAGAAAAAGGCATCTTTAAGTTTAAAGGCTGTATTGTAGAGTAAGGCTCATTTTGAACTGTCTTAAATGAAACCTAAAATCAGACCCTGAGTACCAAACGGGAATGGAATTTTAGATATTTGCTACCCCAAATTTGAGGGCCATGAAAATTCTTGGGCTTTGCAGAAATAGCCTTAATAAAGAAAAGATTCAGTCTATACAAGTGAAATGTGACCAACCAATAAAAGTTTAATTGACCAAAACCAAAAATCTTCACAGGAAGATAAAAGAAGGTAGTGTCTCCATCAACGTTAGTGCACAATCACCACTTATGAGAAACAGAAACAGAAAAATGTGACTCGACAAAAAAAAAAAAAAAAAAGTCAATATTATCAAGATAGCAAAATGTTGGATTTACATGAAAAATACTATAAAGAAATTATAATAAATGGAGAAAAATGGCCCAAACTTTGCAGAAAATATAAGAGTAAATTTTCATTAATCAGGGCTAGACAGTGGTTTCTTACAGTCCTAAAATCATAGTGATAGAAGAATATCAGACAAATTGAATTGGTTTAAAATTTAATGCCACAAATAATGCCATTATGTGAGTGAAATTACAAATAGGAGAAAGATTAGTAAATCATATATATGCAATGGACCTTATATCTAAATATATAAATCATTCTTACAATTCAAATATATATATATATATATATATCTTAATTAAACATGAATAGGGAATATGAGTAACACTTTTTCTGTAAATGAAATAAGGCCAATACGCATAATAGTAGATTATCACCATTTTGTTTAGGAAAGCACAATTCAAAATCACAGTAAGATATGGTGATACAACAACTGGGGTGACTAGTATCAAAAAATAACATTAAATGTCATCAGTAAACAAGTGTTGGTGAAAAAAAAATAAAACTTTTATATATTGCTGTGGGAGTATAAAATGGAACAAGCACTTTGGAAAGGGTTAGTCATTTCCTAAGAAGTGAAACATAAAGTCGGCATCTAGCTCAGGGGGTGGGCAGACTTTGTGCCCTGTCCCAAATACAACACACTGAAATCCCAGAAATGGTGAATATTTTCTTCTCATTTTCTTATTCCCTCGTCTTTTAAACACACCTTCCTTCCTCTATCCTATGCACACACACACATCTATACATATATACACACATCCTTCTTCTATCCTATATATCTATATCTATATATCTGTTTCTGTATGTATCTCTCTCTCTATATATAACAGGTATCTAATTAGCGTGAAGAGAAGATATCATTTGTGGCAGGCAAGAATGTATGTCCTAACTTTTCTTTGGCATGTGTTTTCTATATCCTAAGAAAACAATGGGGCTGCAATGAGTGGAAGTGAATAAAGGTTGGGTAGAGGTGGAACCAGGCTTATCAGATTTAAATCAATTAAGTCCTTTGGAAATTAAAATGAAGCGTATCTTCACTTAATTTTGGTATCCATGGTCCATGATAGGTTAAGCACAGCCAATTCTTTGCCTGCTTACACATTATTGCTCATTTCAAAGCTTTGATAATCACATTCTCATGTTTTATGGACACATCTTCCTGTCTGTGGCTCAGACATAAACACACAGCTGCTGTGCACAGCTCAGTCTGCTGCAGTGGCTCAGCAAATCATGAGCCTTCAAATTAGGCATTCTGGAGCATAAGCAAAAATAAGACAGGAAATTTGTTGTTCATTTGTAAATGTCTAAACATCCCCTTTTTATGGCCATATTCTGTTCTTTGATTCCATGAATGTTAAAAAGTTGGTCACTATATGAACAGCAAATACACTTTCTAATTTCACATTTGTTTTGGAACTATAAAGCCAGTTTCTTAGGAAAAGAATATCATCAAGCCTGTTCCCACTTCATTTCTGTTAAGACTTTTCCTCATCTTTATCAGATTCCCAAGGTTTTACTCTAAATTCTTCCTTATATCAATCACTGCCACAATTAGGACTTGCAGGCTTTCTGCATGCCAGGATTATTCATTTATGTAGTTAACATTTACTGGAAGCTTTCTTTATGACACACCCTACTAAATATTGAACATAAAAGATCCAATAGAGCATATGCTTACTTTCAAGAAAAGCATTTTCCAGTAAGCCAGATTTTATTCTGTGGTTACGCCAAGATAAGTGAGATATGATGATGCTATGTTATTTAAGTTCGAAAGAGCAAAATCAGCAAAGTATATTTTTTTTAAAAATAAACTTGCATAGATAGATTATCCTTGCAAACCTCAGAAAGGTAATTTAACTTATTGAAACAATAGATATGTTTTAAGGTAAAGGATTGGGAGTTTAGTTGCTTGATTTTGCAAGTACTGGGTATGGAGAAACTTTATTAAATGCCTGTGCATTCATAATGCATCTCTTGATAATAGAAGAGCAGTGCAGTTTGGTTTCACACAGAGATAGCTGGAGAAAAAGAACGTTTTGAACAAAGGAAATTATCTTTCTCCATTTCTCAAGATAAAATACTCTCATCTTTATTTCTCTGTTTCATTCTTAATTCTATAGTGTTCTTCCTGCTGCATTACACATTTCTTACAGAAAAAGCTTGTGTTAGTTTAAGAAATACATATTTTTAGCAAAAGCAAGCACCAACAACTGGTTTCTAGTCCTGAGCTTCCTTTGCAAATTTCCAAGAGAGATAATCTGGTTGGTTTAATGAGCCATCCATTGATGGTAGTAGGAGAAATGGGATTTGAGAACAGAATCATGGAATAATGACTTGCTTGCCAGTCATGAGGGTCTATTAGAATTACTCAGTGCCAGGGAAAGAGACCTTGCTTTGATGCTACCTTTCCTAGCTATAACTAGTAAAGTAAAAGAATAACAATAATAAGAAGAATTTCATATATTTGCAACATTTTTTTTTCCTTTTCCAAGAGAAATTTCTTATCAAGTCAGAAGTGATAAAGATATAAACAGATAAATACAATAAGTGCTCAAAGGTGAACAGAATGGCCAGTCATAATAACTGAGAATTGCATTACAAAGCAAAGATGCACACACCTTTCAGACTTCATTCTTTATACTGTATTTTGGCTTTCATAACAAACTTATTTCAATATATTTGATACTAGAAATCCCCCTATTGAGATTTTTCTGGATTCCAGTGAATAACCAGAACGCACAAAGAGTATGTGTGCAGCTAGATGAAGTAGTCTCACAAGTCCAGTGATAACTCAGTGTTTGTTACCAGCACCCTGGAAGCTTCTCCCAAGTTTCCTCCATGTTAGTAGTGCCATCATTGCTCAAAGGGAACCACTGTCTAACTTGTATCTGTGTAGAGTGATAATCTGACTAGTGACACCTGTTTTGAACTTCATGTAAATGAAATCAGGCCGTTGTCTTTTTGTTGGTCTTGTTTTACTCAACATTTTGTTTGTTAAATAATCACCATGTTCTTTTGTGTATTCATTGTTAGTGAAATTTAACTGCCATATAAAATTTCACTGACTGACCATACCATAGTACATTTTTCCATTACATTGTCTATTGATGGACATTTGAATATTTCCTGTTTTGGAACTAATATGATAAACCTTTCTTTTAAAAATGTGTCATTTTCAG
Organism: Condylura cristata; assembly: GCF_000260355.1. Taxonomy (NCBI): domain Eukaryota; kingdom Metazoa; phylum Chordata; class Mammalia; order Eulipotyphla; family Talpidae; genus Condylura; species Condylura cristata. Next base: position 57,799,266 of record NW_004567107.1, on the reverse strand, counting down.
TTCATTTTAGTCATTACTTTAAGTGTGTAGTTATATGTGGTAGTTGTTTATTTCTTCACAAATGATGATATTGAGCACATGCTGATAGGCTTATAGGCTATTTGGTTTTCAGTTTCAATGAAATTACAATTTTGTCCTTTTGACAAATGAACTTGACATTTTTCTTTTTCTTTTTATGAACTTTATTAAAATTATTAATTTCTGTTCATTGGACACCATTTTGAGTTTAAAATAAAAACATCTTATTCAAAATACACAAACTTTTGTCCCATTTGATTTTCCTCAAATCTTTAGAATTATGTCTGTTATGTGAAATAAGAATACTTCTGCTAAGAAACATGGAACTTCAAAGTACTTTAATAACATTCTTCAAAGATTTGTATTTTCCTTTCATTTGTATGGGAGCACAGTATTAGAAAAACACAGACCACTCACTAGTCGTTTTATGTTTGGTGTGTAGTCTCAATAGTCAATATATATATAAAAAAAAATGTATTTTCTTTTCCTTCCTTCACATCATCATTTAACTTTTTTTTTTTAAAGACTTATTTATTCATCCAGAACTGGGGTACAGGCCAGAGGCACATGGGCGGTGAGAGGATTCACCAGAGACAAGAGTGGGGAACAGAACAAGCAGATGGACGAAGTACACTGCTGAGGGGAACAGCAGGTGAGACAGGAGAGGTCTGGTACACCATGTGAATCACCTCTGGGGCCAGGGATCGAACTCACACTAAAGCAGCTTAAGCTTACTTGCAGTGCTACACTGTAAGCCTTTGTGCCACCAGGGAGAGCCACATCATTTCACTTTTTTTGTTTTAAAAAATTTATTTAGTTATGCATACAGAACTGGGGTACAGGCTAGAGGTGCAGGGACAGTAAGAAGCTTCACCAGAGACAGAGTGGGGAGCAGAATATGTCGACTGATGAAGTATACTGCTGAGGGGAGCAGCAGGTGGGTCAGGAGAGGTCTGCCATGCCTTGTAGATCACCTCAGGGCTTGGGGTCAAACTCATGCTGAAGTGGCTTTAGCTTCTTAGAGCTGTGCTTTAACCTGCAGCGCCACCAGGGAGGGCCCCATCATTTAACTTTTAAGTCTGAGTCTGAAAAATCTATGTTGGTGGTTGATGTGGTTTCATGTTGGGACACTGTAGCTTTTGTGGTAGAATATGTTCCCGTTTGTTTCTACTTACCTTTTGTAAAATATACATAGTTAATATGAATGTTAAAGGGAAACATCACAAGAATATGTATTAGGCATAAATATACTGTTACATATATTAAATTAAATTAAGCTAAATTTTGTATATATGCCTGACTAAATTTATATAACCTGAACACAAACATGATCATAAAATAGATATGAGAAGGCAAATATAACATATGTTTTTCTATCTTTATTTTTATATTCATATAAATTGTACTCATACACACCATTAAAGACAAATTTGTGTGTGTGTGTGATCAGCCTTAAATTTTGTAAGAGAAATGTAAATTATAAGTTTCTAGTCAATAGCCTTATTAACTATTTCTATTCTTATGTCTCATGGCATCCCATTATTTTTATGCCTGCCTTTGGCCATGTGCTTGCTTAACTTTCATTTCAGGCTACAAAGTGCACGTTAGTGCTAGAATCGAAGCTGCCTAGAAGTATTCTGTGCAGCATCTTCTCTGTGTGCAAAGTTCTTGAACTATGAACAAGGATAAAATTTCAAAGCCAAAGCATGGACAAAAAGGCTGGAGAGAAGCATTTTTATGCTAATGACCATAGCAATGATTATAAAGCTGAATGCACACAGGATACGCCATGAAGATGCTAAATAATATTTATGGGGCATATGGGCCTTGCATTGCAGAGCAAAAATGTTCTTTTCTCAAATTCTGTTTGCCAAATTACTTTGCACATTAAGGAAAATGCTGAAGTTTCATTTGAACTGTGGACCAAAAACCCTGACCAAAACCAGGGCTGGAATTTGTGTTGTTGTCTTTTTATTCTTCACATTAAAGAGCACAATCCCATGCTAGAGTGAATTGTCTTTTACTTGCTTGATAAAAGGACTCTCTGATGGGGAAGAAGTATACAAAAAATAACTGTCAGAAAATTTTAAAGCGGTTTATGAAATTCTTAATGGGAACACTGGGTGTCTAATGACTAAACAAATGCTGCTTTTTAATGCAGATTTACTTCTATAAATGTTATCATAACAATATGATGAATCTCTGGATATTTTGGGGATCTTCAAAACATATTGTCATTTGAAAAGTACATAGAGGTCTCATTAATCATCCCTTATGTCTCAAAATTGTACCTAATTGTGGAGTCCTGGTTTATCAGCGGTGGTCTTCATTTCACTTCTGTAACATACTATCCAAATTTTCAGAAGAAATCCTCTTCTTCTTTTTTAAAGATTTATTTACTTGTACATACAAGAACCAGGGTACAGGCCAGAGATGCAGTGGGGGTGAGAAGATTCACCACAGAGTGGAGAACAGAACAGGCAGATTGACCAAAATACATTGCTGAGGGGAGCAGCAGGAGAGACAGGAGAACTCTGCTGCGCCATGTGAGTCACCTCCCTAGAGGGGGATGGAACTTATGCACAGTGTCTGCGTATAGGCTCATAGTGCTGTGCTTTAACCCCTTGAACTACCATGGAGGTCCCAGAAATTGTATTCCTTAGTCCAAAGCAGACTGATCCATGCTGCCAGAAATTATGTAGCTTATTTTTCTTCTTAGGTAAATTAAAGAAACCATTGGTTCTGTAAGCTACACATTCCAACTGATTGATTAAAAAAAAAAATCATGTAAAGAAGTACATATTCACTAAGATATTCTTTTTATCTGCAGTGATATTTTATTTTTCATTAAATTGGTTATGTGAGACTTCTAATCCTTGGGAAGTTTAAGTCCACTGGCTGTGCTAATATATCATATTTAGGTTAAACCTATTTGTAGTCATTGTCTACTTAATCTGTACATAAAAGTAACTAAATGGTACAACTATTTTAGAGTCAGTATTTCTTAGCAACTTTGTAGAAATATTCCTATATACAATATAATTTTCATAGCCCTGTTTATTGGAAATTTCTATAGTAAATATGCTTTCTCAAACATAATTCTGTCTTTTTGTCACTGTTGGTGAATGCACATATGACTTTTTAGGAGAAATGCTTACATTGTTTTTATCTTGAAAACTTTTGTGTGAGAGCTATTGGTCTAACTTCACCTCAACTTGCAATTGTTTTATGTTTACATTTCTAGTAAAACACACACACACACACACACACACACAAAGACAAGCAGTTCCTCATTGTAGTAAAGGTTTTTAATTGACCCAAACTAATGCATGCATGGAGATGAAGTAGAAATTCATGAGGAAAAAAAAAAAAATATTGAAAGAGCAGGGCCTTCATAAACTTAAATAAGAAAATGAAATGGCCAATTTTCCTGATGCTAGAAGAATTAATCACCCTGTGTAGACAATGACAACAGGGAACTTAATTCCAAGTAGAACTAAGGGAGAAGAAAGACATTTTTAGGCTGTAAGAGTGCCTTCTCTTGCTTCTTAATAGCAAAACCATACAGGAAGATAAGAACAAATCTAAACACATTGTAGATGACAAATACTAAGGCAAGATTCTCTAGTATCTCCCAGTTTCTTATTTTCTTGGGGAAGCTTAGTTGTATATCTAATACTATGAAGTTTCTCTCTTTGTTGGTAATATTTCTACAGTGCCTTCAACAAATTAGAATACATATTTTTTACATAATTCTAGGGAATAAAAAAGCAAGAACAACTCAAAAGACATAGACAAGTAAAATAATTTAAAAGGGTGACTAATAATGATAACTATAAACAAGAAAGTAGTTTTCATACTATTTAAGCATATATATATATATCCATTTTATCTTTACAACCAACCACACTATCAATTGAATGGGGGAATTTTACTGCCTCATTTAAAGTTGATAGAACAAAGAATGAATGAAGTAAATAATAAAAGGCAATTAAGAATTTGCTTAATGTAAGTTGAAAACTAGGAACTCTGCGAAGCATTTTAGGTAATTATTTAATTTATTTCCGACTGACTTGCAGAAGATGGTATAATTTTCTTCACTTCAGGGAGGAATAAACTGAGGCTCTAAGAATAGGTTACATTGTTACATGTACAATAAGTTCACATTATTATTCAGGAAAATACCTGCCCTTTTCCTAACATGAAATCAGAGGCATTTAACTTACTATTTACCTTTGGAAGATGTAATTTCTACAATAATCATCAGATAATGCAAATCCCAGATGATCTTTTTCACAGGCTATGGAGAGAAATATGATGCACTATCCTCTGAAACCGAACCTAGTTGAACTATGTATTTAGTACAGATTCTAATAACAGAAACATCTGAGGATCCCATAAGCAAAATCTTTCATTTTCCTTAAAATTCTTCAACATCATTTAGGCAAAATAAATAAATAAATAAATAAATAAACAAGCAAATAAATAAATAAATATCCATACATATCCATACATATACATATATGCATATATATATAATTTAATTGTCTAAGTTAAATCTTCAGCAAATTGCACATTAGTTGACCTTTCAATTTTTTAATTGTATTTCTCTGTAAACATAATAAGCCAACAAAACAGTTGCATCTTTTTCTCTGTCTAGCTTTGAAGAGAAGACTTGGAGTTTTTATTTTCTTCCCTAACAGCACTTTTCTTGTATCTGAATATAAGTAAGTTAACCCTATGTATATTTCCAAATAAGTGGTAGTAGTTTTTAGTTGTTTGATAAAAACTGACAATCTGTATGAATGACTGGAACAAAATGACCCAGTATTCAGGTTTCAAGGTTAAACTGCTTGAATCTGATTCACTGTTTAATTTCTGACTAATTACCTTGTGCAAACTTTCTAAGGTCTCTATATCTGTTTCTTCCTCATTAAAATGGGGATATTATCCCTAATGAATATTGATACAAATATCTTAAAATATTAGCAAATCAAATCCAATGATACATTACAAGAATTATGCATCATGATCAAGTGAGATTTTTATCAGGCATACAAGAGTAATTTAATACAAGTAAATCAATCAGTATAATACATTATATCAACAAAAGAAAAGACAAAAATTATATCAATAGATATGGAGAAAACATTTAATAATAATCACTTATGACAAGAGCTGCAATAAGATGGGAATGAAAAGAAATTACGTGAACATGAAAAGTTTATATATCACAAACCTTTGGCCAAAATAATGCTAATTTTGAAAAACTGAAAACTTTCCTTTTAATATCAAACACAAGACCAGCATGTCCCTTTACCACTACTTTTGTTTAATTTAGTATTATAGGTTTTATATATACATACATATATATGCATGCATGTGTATGTATGTATGTGTTTATATATATATGTACAAGACAACCACAGAAAATATGCTGGAAAGTAATGAACCTATATTTATGTACAAAAGAATGATGTACAGAGATAGATAGATAGATAGATATAAATATATAAAACCAAAAGAATGCTATGAAAATCTATTAGAAACAATATATTAATACAGAAAAATAACTGATTACAAATTCAGTTTGTAGACTCAGTTACATTATAAACAATGAAGGAGAAGAAGAAATTAAGAAAATAATTCTATTCATAATCACTTCAAAAAGAACCAAATATCTAAGAGTTAATATAACCAAGAAGGTGAGGGAATTATACAATGAAAACTACAAAATTCTATTAAAGTGCTTGAATCAGGACATAAGGAGATGGAAAGAAATTTCACAATCATGGGTGGGAAAAATAAGTATAATCAAGTGACTGTTGTACCAAAAATTATATATAAACTTATTGTAACCCCCATCAAAAATACCAACAATATTCTTTAAGAATATTGAACAAACAATATTCTTTAAGAATATTAAACAAAAACATCAAAATTGGAACTATAGAAGAACCTCAAATAGCAAAACAATTCTGAGAAATGGATGCATCACATTACTTGATATTAAACTATTATATATAGCAATAGTAATGTAAAACATGCTATTGGAGTAAAAATGGACAAATGGATCCATAGGGCAGAATTGAAAGTCCAGAAATCAATCTCTGCAGATATCAATCCTTAATGACAAAGTATGATGATACAATGGGGAAAAGAAGGTCTCTTTAACAAATGATACTAGCAAAGTGGGGCAGTAGATATAAAAGAATGAAGTTGGAGTTGTCTCTAACTCCAGGCACAAAGAAAAGTTCTAAATGAATTAAAAATGTAGATATAAATCCTGCAACAATAAAATATATAGAAGAAAATGGTGGTGATATATTTCATGATACCAATGATAAGGATATCTTTGGAGACTTGACTCCAAAAAGAAAAAAAAATGTAAAAGTAAAATAAAATACAAAATAAATAAAATAAAATTCAAAGTGAAACTAAATAATTGGCATTACTTCAAATTAAAAAGATTTTACATAGCAAGAGAAAAATACAAGTTTAAAAAGACATTCTACAGAATGGGAGAAAACATTCCTACATTACAACCTAACAAAGTGTTGATATCCAAAATATATTTAAAAATTATTCACCATCACAGTATTAAAAAACAATCCAATTAATAAGTGGGCTGAAGTTCTGAATAGAGAGTTCACCAAAGATGATACCTAGGAGCTCAGCACACACACGAACCTTCATCATCTCTTTTAATATGGTAAATGCAGGTCAAAGACATGATAAGATATCATCCCACACTTGTGAGATTGGCACATATAAAAAAACAAAATCATGAGGAAGGGGAACTCTATTACATGGTTGGCAGGACTGAATTTACTTTTAAAAATCAAAAATAGAAACTAAGACTCAGAAATACCACTCCTAGGTTTCTATTCAGAAATATGAATCCATCAACTAAAGTAAATCACATGTCCTACGATGTTTATTGCATCATATTTACAATAGCTAGGACATCAAAATAACTAGATGTTCAGTTAGAGGATTAGATTTAAAAAAAAAAAAACAAAAACAGTGGAATATCCACAAAATGGAATGCTATTCAGTCAAAAGGAAAAAGAAAACATTGCCATTTAAGCAAAATGGAAGATCTAGGGAATTATGTGTAGGAAAGCAAGTCAGAAATAGCAATACAAATATTAAACATTTGTGAAAAGAATAATTTAGCAAAGTAAAATGTCTATTAAATACTTGTTAGTAGTATAACTCTTTCCTTAAAATACTCGAACATACTAGTTTCTATTGATTTCATTCTCAGAGAAAGAGTCTTTAAGCTGAATGGAGCAGTTAACCAGCTGTTGTCTTGAGATGTTGTCTTCAACATAATCCTGGGGATTTCTTAGGTTTCTTCCTAAGAAACCAGGTCAGATCCCCTGGTTTAATAGGTCTTTTGTGTATGTTGGTTCATCCCTTTTTTGGTCCAATAAATTTCTGCAACAAAAGTACAGGGGTGTTATATTTTAAAATATGATATGTATAACCTTTTGTTTCATAGATGATTTGAATTTAGAATTCTAGGCTAGGTAGGATATTACACAACAGTAAAAAAAAAAAAAAATCTAACCCAATCTAATTAGTGAATCAACCAGTTAAATAGGATATTAATTTACCAACCTAGACCATTTGACATTTTTATCAGATAAAATACTATGATAGACATGGTTTAAGTTAGTGATGGACCTACAATACACATTTAAGAAATATTCTTCATACCTTTAGTATTAGTGTTTCTTAATTCATATTTTGTATAAAACTTACAGATATTCTGAGACTCATAGAATTCTGTGAGCTGTATTCTAAATTAATTTGTCATTTAAATTTCATCAACTCACCCACCACATTATACCTAAAAACTCCAATAACATGTTCCTCATTATCTCCCAAATGTGTTCTCAGTGTTCAAGTTTAAAGAGATTTCTCCTTTGTATGGACCCCAAAGCTACCTTTCCATAACTTCACACATATATGACTGTTTTCTGCCTCCTGAGAATATACGGAATTAGTAAAATCCCACCATTAAAAGATTAGTTAAAGTCAATTTCCTTTTTATATTCTATTACTTTAGATGGGGTATATTTTATTCCTGTGTTTTCCTACCCTTTGACAAGTTTATTTTGACTTCCTCAATTGCTTTTCTTTATTTTACTGAAAGATTTGGTGTCATTATACCAAATTTGATATCAGTATAACATGTGACTCTCAACTCTACCTGCATATTAGAATACTTTGGAAAGCTTTAACAATACAAATCAAGGGTTCCATACTCAAAGAGCTTGATTTATTGGTTTGCAATTCAGCCAATTTGGAAAAAATTATTAGAAGGTGTAGAAGGAATAGCATAGATTTTTTAGTTAGAAACATCTCTTATTGGTGTGACATTTCTAGCAGCTATGTAACCTCTTTGTGTCTCAAATTCTTTTGTTCATTTTCTTCAGCAAATACTATTAAATGCTTACTGTGGCTTAGACATTGTGCAAAGCAGAGGGGATATGCAGATATGAAGTGTAATCACTGCTTTCTTATGGTAAAAGTAGTAATAATAAAATATGTCACAAATGAGAGTGTACTAGCCATTTAGATGAATGTTATAAAACAAAGTCATGGCTCCATGAGCTTCAACAAAAAGAAGTTTGACTTAGTTTGTATTGTAGAAGGGAAGCAGTTTATGGTAAACTCAGAAACAAAGATTTTTGGGCCAAGAAAAGAGAAGCTTCTTCAATGGGGTGGCAAAGATTTTTAAGAAGTAAAGCCTCTTTCCTTCTTGTCAAGAAAACAATAGCTTCAGCTATCCACCCGCTGCTCCCCTCAGCAGTGTACTGTTCTGCTTCTCACTCTGTCTCTGGTGAAGCCTCTCACTGCCCCTGCACATCTGGCCTGTACCCCAGTTCTGTGTAAATAAATAAGTAATTCTTTAAAAAAAGTATTAAAATATTTTCAGTAGAAATTCCACTGGTAAAAGATTTCACTAGAGACTAGCACATAAATGTGCTTGAGATGACTGATGGAGCTAGCAGTTTTGTTCCTCTCTGAAAAGAAACTTCTAAATGCAAACCTCAGAGTAGGACCCAGATCTGGTCTGGGGCACAGCAGCAGCTATCAGCTGAACACACCTTGTTTGTTGGCTTCTGATTTCTTGGGGGAAATGAGATGGACAAATTACCTCTTCTGAACCAAAGTATCCACCCTGATGAAGAAATTTGTGATGGCATTCAGATCAGTGGCATGTTCATTGGGAGTGTTTTGGCTGAATTTGGGGAAATAAGATTGTTTGAGTAATGAAGTTTCTGAACAAGTGCCTCAGAAACTTTAAAGTATATGTACACCATGTTTAAAAAAAAAAGGGGGAATCAAATTCTTGGCTCTCCCTGGTTGTGCAAAGAGTTAAAGCACCTCATTATGAAGCTCTCGGAAGCCATTGAAGCACTAGTTCTATCCCTGGCCAGGGAGCTGACCCAAATGGCATGGCAGACCACTATACTTTGTCATCTGCCTGTTCTTCTCCCCGCTCTGTCTCTGGTGAATCCTCTCACAGTCTCCTGCACCTCTGGCTTTTGCCTCAGTTTTGTAAGCATAAATAAATAATTAAAAAAATCAAATTCTGATTAATCAGTGGGATATGGGAGCATAAGCCTCTACATCTTGAACACTTTCCAGTGATGTCAGTGTAGCTCAACTATAGACTATGCTTTGATTAATAAGGGTATAACCAATGAATATACTGCCACATATTTGACCAGCACAAGTTTGTTTGATATTAATCATATTAGCTACAGGAATAAGATTCTTCTGTCTGAGTTTATTTTAAATGTTTTTGAAGTTTTAACATAATAACCTGTCTTCTTTAAAATAGAGATGTTTGAATAGTCATCCAATATATACATTGCTTTCACCTTAGTTCTATATTTCAGTGGTTCAATGGTAATACAGTATTCTAGAAATACCAAATCCTTTAAGTCTTCTTATACCCTTTCCTCTGCCAATCTTTTATATGTCTTTCCTTTTATATGTCTCATCACTGACTGCATATGCTTACCAGACCTCTGGTCACTAGTTATTCAATGTACTCTGAAAATTGCATTGATTAATGTGTCTAAATGATCAAATTACTTAGTAAAAATCAATGTTGCACTTTTAATATTCCACAGAAAGACTGCTTACTGGTAAACCTTGGAGGAGACTAGAGAGATTATATTTCTGTATCTGGAATGGGTGTCATATGCAGAGCAAGTGTATATTAGAATATTACATTTTACCTGAGAGCTCATATATTAATTTTTTTTTCCTTATTAGCCTAATTATATGATTCTGACTGCTAAAGTAGTCCTTCGGGGGTGTGTGGGGAGTAAATGTGTTCTATTATACAAAGTCTTAGTAAAACAGGTATAAATGTAATCACAGACTATCAGGATCAGCATAACTTTAGAAAATATCAGGCTAGGCTCCATATTTTGTAGTTCACAAACAAAGATATAGAAGGTAGTGAAATTTCTATAACTAGGCTAGTTTGCTTGTGACAGAGCTAGTTCATACATTTATAGTTCTGGTGACTAGAAATCCAGAAAATTTAGATAACAGATCTATATAGTCATTGATCTTTTAAAATATTGTTTTTAATCACCTGTATATTGAGCTTTAGTTTCTCTAAGACCCAATTTTAGTTGAATAAACTCTGAATCCATAGAAACCAAGACCTAAAAAGTACACAAAACTTTTTGCGCTAACTCATTTTAATTTTTGGATACACATAATAACATCTGAATGCGGGCCTTCCTTGGTTGCACAACAGGTTGAAATGCAGAACTATGAAGCTATTCACAGCCACTGCAGCAGGAGTTTGATCCTGGCCAGGGAGACGACCCACATGCAGTGGCAGACATCTCCTGATTTGCCCACTGTTCCACTCAGAAGTGCATTTCACTTATTATGCCTGTTCTACTCTTCACTCTGTCTAAGGTGAATCCTTCTGTGCCTCTGGCCTGTACCCCAGTTCTTGTAAACATAAGTAGATAAATCTTAAAAAAAAAAAAGTAAAATCTGAATTAATAATATTTTAAAGATTTATTTATTTGTGCATACAGAACTGGGGTGCAGACCAGAGGTTCAGGGGCAGTGAGAGGATTCCCCAGAGACAGAGTGGGGAGCAGAACAGGCCTACTGATGGAGTACACTGCTGAGGGGAGCAGCGGGTGCATCAGGAGAGGTCTGCTGCGCCATGTGGATCACCTCCGCGGCAGTTGGGGATCAAAATCATGTTAACGTACCTTTAGCTTCTTAGTTCTGTGCTTTAACCCGCTGCACCACCAGGAAGGGCCCTGAATTAAAAATGATACTTAATTTTAATATCTTTGTAAACGATAGCAGATACCACTAGAGATAGTGGGTAATACATTTCAGAAGCCAAACAAAAATAAAATGTTATATGAAATATTTAAATTTAGATTAATTGAGTCACAAGCTATTCTCAGATAGTTTGAATATTTAAGTTATATGAGAAATGTGATCTTAGTGACAGCTATAGATGTATTGTGTCTTTTTCATACACTATGGTGAACATTCAGACTTTTATTTGTGTGTGTGTAGCAGGCAGAATTTAGGAGGACACCTGTTTTTGTTGGTTGAAAATTCTACTTTGTAGTAAATAAAAATATTAAGAATTTTTCAAGATATCATTAGTAGATTTCAAACCAAATAAGACATTTCGGTAACACATGGGAATGCAAATTTTTTTTGTTTGCTTGTTTTTTAAGATTTATTTTATTTATTTATGCACACAAGGACTGGAGTGTAGGCCAGAGGTATGGGGTGGGGGTGAGAGGATTCACCAGAGACAGAATTGGGAGCAGAAAAGGCAGAAGTACTGAAATACACTACTGAGGGGAGAAGAGGGTGAGAAAGGAGAGGTCTGCTGTACTATGTGGGTTAGTTCCCTGGGAGCTAACACATGCTGAATTGACTGCTGATTGCTTCAAAATGCTGAGACATAACCCCTTGCAACCCTAGGAAGGCCCATAAATAACTTAGTTTCTTTTTGATTCCCTGGATAGGTAAGAAATATTCAAAGGGCTTTTAGTAAAGTATAGAAATTTGATGAGTATTCATCAGGATAAATCTCTAGATGTGCAAACTACCCAAATGAGAAAAATAGATATTCATTTTTCTCCTTTGTATTGCCTCTTCATTCTACACTAGGGAAGAGTTGATAATCTTGGAATCATAAAAACAGTAGGGTATCTAGTTACCATCCCAGCAGGGAGTTAGGTCTGTGCATGTCTGGAACATTTTTATAGTATCTTCAAATTTGTAATTTCTTATGTCAGTTTTCCTGTAAAAGAAATGGCCTGAGTGCTTGGTCCTCATAGATATCAAAGGAAGGACTGGAGAGATGCTGATAATGGAGAAAAAACCCACAAGATATGTATTGATGATGACAATTCTATAGTGAAGAGGAAAGTCATCTGAGTGTTCAGATGTGCAGGCAAGTTGAGGAAGTGATAGTGATTGTATTCTATGTTTTATCGCAAACTGAGTAGCTGAGACAAATGAATAGTTGTTTCAGGAAGGAAAGTTTTGAATTTTGTAGATGGATTACTTACCTCTGCATTCTTACTAGAAACTTTCCACATTCCGCAATGCATCAACAGAGTATCCCTAAAAATAAACTATATCATGCTAATCCCTCTGGAGCAAACAGTTCAAACTTAATCAGTTGGAGAATAATGATAAAAGCAGTCTGCCAGGAGAGGGGAAAAGGACCCCCTAATGCTGTCTGATTTTGATGGTATCATTTGTTAGATAAAAGCTCCAGTTTGAAAAGAAACCCAGTTGTCTATCTTTGCACATTTACAAAGTGAAGACAATTTACAAAACCATACAACTTGCAGAGATTAAAGCAGTGTCAGTGCCCAGAAAGCTTTGTTGTTATCCTTGCTTTATTGTTGTTTCTGTGTTGTTGTGACACTAAGAATTATGATCATCAAGGGAGGTGACCTAATCAGGGGAGAGACCTCGGCTGGCTAGAGTGAAGCTACCAGCTGTCAAAGTATGGGTCATGGAGAGACACACATTATTTATAGGAAGGCTGCTTGCTGTTTGATAATTGTCCTGTTCTTTCCAGTTTAGTCACCATTCTGTTCTCATTCCCCAGTTAGTCCCCATTTTCAATACATACTCCATCCGGCGACTTTATTTATCACAATACTTGACAAAGCTGGATAAAGTCCGTATAGTGTGTTTTTAACAGAGATTGCCATTTTAATCAGTGGAGGATCCTCAATAAGTATGATCCCCACGGGATTCCAAGTAAAGAGGATGTCACACTCCATGGATTGTATTTTCTTCTCAGTGCCTTCCATCTTGACAATTAACTTGCTGTTTTGAGTCCCTGGGAGGGTATATGTGTGTATACCTGTAGACTGACTCACCATTTCAAACTTGAATTATTATGTATGAGATGCTTGGTAGAATAGCATGAAATAACCAAAGTGTTATGAAAATCAAACTAAAAACAATGAAAAAATATTTAAATACCTTTACACAGTGGAAAGTCACTGGTCATTGTTTGGACTATACTAGATAGTTTGTTATAACTATACTAGAGACTTGGTGGTTTGTAAACAGTGAGGGAATTTTGTTGCCTGATATAAGAACACAAGATTAGGGTAAATTAGAAAGGTTAATGAATATGCACAAAGTGTGATAATTATAGTAGTTTCCTGGCCTGGGCCTTAGGGAATTCAGTATAATTTTTGAGTTAAATTTTGCCTTCTGTGAATCAAAAGCATTAAAACCACTCATTCAGCAAGGTCTGAAATGTATTAAGCTTCAGAGGGAGAAGCAGTGCCCTGTGGAGGTTTCAGTAAGCAGCAACTAAAGAGGTCATGGGAAGCGCACTGTAATTCTTAGTGTCACCTTCTCACTACCCCTTCAACTTTCCCCAGTTCACTGTTCTCTGAGCTTCATCAGATCTGGGAAGGCTTCTGAGAGAAGTTATGAAGCAGAACGTGAAGAGAGTTGTTAAAATTGTTCCTTTCTCCTAGCAGACATAGAAAAGTAGGAGATGGAGGAAACACATCCTGGTCTACTATGAAAGTTTAGGGACAATAAGAAAGATAAACCCTGTGTAATGTTTCTTTTGTCTACATCAGTCCATTATACCACCATCAGTGAAGCACATATTCAACTTAAGTATATACTTAATTGCCTTTTATAGTCTCCTGGTTTGGCATCCAAGTCAGAAAGCTTGGCTTTTACATAAACGTGATTCTATATGAACCTTTCTCTGCTATGTATGATGTCAATGAAGTGTTCAAGAAACTTAAATCATTTGTGAGATTTGCGTAAGAAGGGAATGCATGTGCATGCATACAAATGCTCTTTTTTTTTTCCTTTTAGGAAACATTTTCTAAATAGCAAAAATGTATTTTGCTGATTTATTCTAGAAATTAGAATTAATTCCTCACAACCACTGACATGATCTTTCGTTTAGACATTATTAAAAGTTTTTAATGCTAAAAATGATTTCATTTTTCTCTAATTAAAAATGGAGTTGAATCAAATAGCTACATATCATAAAGTTTATGACTGTTTAGGCAAATGAATTATTAGCAATATTTTAATTGCATGTCTGACTTACTCCAAAAAAGTTTATATAACTAGACTAGACATCACTTGAATGTTTCCAACTTTTTCTTAGTTTTCTTCTAAAATGACAGGTGTTTCTGTGAACTTACTATTAAATAAGGAATTGTATAACCTAAATAGAGCACATACATTAAAATTAGGGGTAAAATTGAAAGAGTTATTAGCAGAATCTGAAATTTCCATGCATCACTGAAAGACACTTGCCAATACAAGAAAGATCTTCCTTAAGAGATTGTTTTGATATGAAATAATACTAGACTGCTTTCCAAAATTCATGATAGAGAACAAGACCAAAACTTCTCTATTCTTGTGCCCATCCTGACTGGTTAGTATTGACCACTTGGAAGAGTCTCATGAAGGATACACATGACTAGTTACAAGGTAATGGACGTGGAATGTTTGCCATGTATCTTGATTTAGGGAGTGGAATCAGCCATAGTACATTTGTGCTATATTTAAAAATAATAATAATAATAATCCCTAGACTCACTAAGAATTTTATTTTAAATATTTATTTTATTATTTAAGTATACAGAGCTGGCGTACAAACCAGAGGTTCAGGGGCAGAGAGGGGAGCAGAACAGGCAGATCGATGGAGTACACTGCTAAAGGGAGCAGTGGGCAGCAGTGGGAGCTGCGCCATGTGGGTCACCTCCAGGGCTGGGGATGGAACTCAGACTGCAGTGGCTGCAGCTAGCTTGCAGTGCTGCATCCTAACCCATTGTGTCACCAGGGACAGCCCAGAATTTTTTTTTTTTTAATGTGATAAATTTTTCACCACAGGAATGCACAAGCCTGTCCACTGTAGTTTACTTAAAAGGTGATAAAAGTCTGACTATGTCAATGTCCAGAAGAATTAGGAGTTGACACCTTCGTTCTGTTTGACAATGTGACCTTAGATAGTAAAGTGGATCAGTGATGATACAAATACAGGTTGTTCAGAAAACTGTCATTGTGTTATGATAGACATGATTCATACTGTAATGCAGTAAAACAAATCTTTCTGTCAGAGTACATGTTACAATTTCCTGTGATGTAGTAGTCCTCAATACAGTATCTGTCTTGAACCACATGATGTGTTCGTCATGAATGTTTGATTACACATGTGTTTATCTTAACTTTTGTTCTTTTGTTTGGTCCTGCATATTGATTAGCACAAGTATCAATTTGCACCCTTAAAGATTTGTTATAATTCTGTTAAGGACCCTCCTTTGTCTAGCCAAGCTCTCTGGAGGCATTTGAGAAGCAAAGTTTCGTGACTAGAAGCTGCTATGCTTTAATTTGTAGCAACACATGGTATCAGAGATCATGAAAGCAATGTTTTCATCCAATTAAACTTGCTAGAAGCTAATGAAAACTGCCCAGAGAATTTCCCTTTGTAAATTAAAGATACACAACAAGGATTGTCACTTGCCTTGTTTTCAGTTGGCTTTGTATGGCACTAATAATCATGGTTAGCAGTAGCTGTGAGCAGTTTGCATCTGTGAAGGGCAATCCACAGAGGACACAGAGATTAGCCAGAATTCGGCTAAGCCACTACCAAAGTTTCAATATTTATTCCAATCATCTTCAAACTCATTAGGTCTACAAAATTGAGTTGCAAATCTCTGGAGCACATGCTTTATTAAGAGATGGCTGCAAGTTCCCTTTTGCAGTTGGGCAAAAGTCCTGTGAGGACTCCATGCTTTTCCCTGGGAGAATTTTGGCACATCTGTCCATAGTCCAAGCCAGAACCAAGAAGTGCATCTGAGTGTGGAAGAATGTATAATAATAAGTATTAAATTTGGATTCATGGTCCTGGACATTTTCTAAAATTTTAACCTGGTTAATTGTAACTTTAACCGTCTGTTATTTAGAACTATTTAAAATACTGCATCACCTAGATGAAGTTCCTTTTGTCCATCATGCCAAAGGTTTTCTGTTATCTGGTGTCTTTTACTTTAGCTAATTCTCCATGGCTGGTACATTCCCTGGGACACAACGGCACTTAGCTTTTTGTTTATGTATCTTTCATGGGCTAAAGTTGAAACTTAGATCCAGAAAATACTGGCTTATCATATATTGGCTTTTGGAGGGTTAAGACAGATGGAGAGGTCCTGAAAATACTAGTTTGGGAGGACAAAGTCCCTGAAGCAGCTAGGCTTAGAGCCATGAGTCCAAGTCTGAGGAAGGTCAGATGCCAGGATTTCAAAGGTCATGTAAAGATCAGCCAAAAACAAATTCCAATAGAAGCCAGTTCAGGTGTCAGCAGATTTCTCTCAGAGAATTGGGAATGCTTTGCTCCAGTACTCATCTGTCTCAGTTATCCACAATAAAGGGAAGGAGGGGAACCAAAAGTGGGTTGTACAATAGAATTCTATACAAGAAAAAATGTAAAGGCTTTTTTTTTTAACATAATAATGTGGGCAGGGGGGAGGAAGAAAAATATGAAAAATTTATCTTGATTATAAAAATAAATTATGATTAGCGAATTGTACACTACACCATCTGCCTAATACCTATGAGTGCATGTTTAAACTGATGAGGTTAGTCTATATAAACTAGGTATTTTGTAACAAGGCAGTTTGGAATTAAGGAAACTACTTATTTGAAAGAAAATTTACTTTAATAAAAACATGCATAGCTGTTATTTATCTTTAATGCTTTATAGGCATTCTCCAAATCTCCATGTCCTAGATACAGTGATGTCTAAACTATTAAGGTTATCTTGTGTATAGACGATGCCACGCTCAAAGGGTAGGGGGAAATAAATTAAAATTTAAAAAAATCTGATTAAGCTAAAGAGTGAATGAAATCAACTATAATGAGAATGACATAGAGAAAAACAAGTCAGTGAGCACATGACCTTGTGCAAGTGATAAGCATTCTATATTTTAGTTTTGTTATCTTTGGGAAAATGTCCTTTAGTTCAAAATTTATTCATTTATTTCAATATTTTTGTTTTCATAGAAAGTATGAAGAAAAATATCGACTAGATTGCCCTTAATTTTATTTTCTTGAAGTTTTTCATTTCAAACACTGGTCACTGGTCTAATATCATTAATTGAATAAAGTGCTAATAATCATCTGTATTCCAATGACTGTAGCAAAACTGGTACTTCCTAGGCCTGATTTAGTTGGCCCCTCCATGTTGTCATTATTACAAAATATCTTAGGAATTGCTATTTGGCTTTAGGTATATAATGCTACACATAAATGCCACTAGAAAGAAATGGAATTTATATTCAGTTACATCAGAATTTATTTCATATGACATTTTGATGATTTTTTTTATATAGTAGTGAAAACCAGTAGTATCTTAGTTGTATAATTAAAAATATGACAAGACAAATAATAAATAATACCAGAAAATAGAACTATATACCAAAAGCATAGACAGAGATATGTGCTTCAGGACAAGAAAAAGAAAGTTATTACCGAACATTCCATATATAATAAATTATAATTTGCAGAAGGTATGCAGAAACTTCTCATTCTTCATCTCCTGACAATGGTATGGAATGCAAAAGAGTTGTGTGGTACTTCAGTGTTATGGCTGCCCTCTCGACTCTGCGCTAGTTACATTCATTCTTGTTAAGTAGTTACTTCATCCCAATCACAGGTCTGTGGCTATAACTCATAATTATGGAAAGAGGTAACTACGGAAATACCAGAGACTGGGAAAACTGAAATATTTTTTTCATGTATCTGGTCTTTAAGAGAGGTCCATCATCATCTCTGTATTGTGTGTAATTGTTTTAAACTTACATAATTTCAAAAATAAAATTAATGGATAGTTTTCATTTACTTTCAATGTAGCCAGTCCCTCAAAATATAGAATCAAATTTTGAAGCATTATGGAAGGTTAAAGGGGGGGAGACTATGAAGAGAACAGAATGTGTATTTCAGAATTAGTCTGTTGTAGTTTATGTATATTATTCCTGCCAATCATGAAAATAATTACATAAGTATTCATTCTCATACTTCAGATCAGAGTTCCTACATCAGTTAAATATTTAGCCCAGTGTGATAGAAATTGTAGACATGTAGATTAGGTTCAGGTCAAAAACCAAATTCCAGTTCTTTCTAGTGACTTTATATGTAGTGTTATATACTTAAAGCCAAAGAGCAATTACTAAGATATTTTGTAATAATGACAACATGGAGGTCACTTTACTAAACAAAGAAGAATTTTAACAGTAGGTAAGAGGTTACATTTATTATGTAAACACAATTAACTCTAGAAGCCTAATTATTAGAAGAAAGATAGAGAAGATGGAGGATAATCATTCCTAGGAGTGACTTTCTGAAATTCAGTTAAATGGATAAGAACCAGTAATTATCTCCTGATTCATATTCTCCCCCCACTTGCCTCAACACACACACACACACACACACACACCTCACAGATCAATTTTGGAGTGCAATAAACAGAGGAACTTAAGCAATTCAGTCCTCTTCATCTAACAGCCACATATATGTACACACACACACATATCAATTTATGTATATCAATTATATATGCATAACAATTATATCAATATATACCAATTATATCAATTATATATAAGTATACCAATTATATCTATCTATATAGAGAAACATATATCAATTACATGTAATATATATGATACGTATAGATTTTAATTTTAGTACTTTTGATTATTGGAATAACATTACCTTACAGCAGTGTACAGGTTAACTCTCTTCAAATGAATGCTGCCACATCACCTACCATAAAAATACAATAGCACTCTACTGCTATGGTCATTAAATTGAATAGACACTTGCATACTTTTCACTTTTATTAATAGCAATTAAAGTTTCCTCATGAGGACTCTATTTAGACTCTTCAAATGTAAATTGGTAATAATTGTGAAAAAGTTATTGGGTTAAATCTTCAAAGAATGTAGATGACTCAACTGAATTACCCAGGCTTATTTATTGCCAGCAAAGTGTAGAAATGTTTATGACAGTAAATCAGTACATTTCAGGACCAATCACATAGCATTATTTGTTGTATATAAATAATTTATAAGATAACAGGTCAATAATGCACATAATAGTCACTTTATGGTAGGTTCATTGATTCTCACCTACATTAAAAATTTTCTGCATAATTCTAAAGAATTTATCAAACTCTCCTAAATAAGGAATTTCCCAATTGTGATTTTGATCTGACTGAATGAACTTCAATCAAGCATCTCAGCTTTTCAAACATGACAAGATCTGTCCCTCTAAAACACCTTTAAATTTGTGTTTTCTTTTGCGGAGGATGCTAGATATTTAAATCTCACCGCATTGGGTCCTTCTCACAGTCATTTTATTTCCCATAACAATAGCCTTCTTTAAAAACCTTTCATATATAAGTTGTTCCCTATAGTAAATGCTATGGTACAACACCCAGATTCCACCTTGTAATTGAAGCATAAATTCCCCTAGCTGCTGAGTTAGTGGCTGACAGTTCCCAGTTGATTCTCCCACAGGATATTGTGCCAGGGAGAAAAAAAAAGCAGTTTCACCAAGGTCATTAACTTTCAAGGTATCTCGTATCTGGATGAGGCTGGAGTATACAGGTCCAGCTCTACTGACTCAATTTAGGGAAAGGCTTCCCAGCCTAGCCCTTTGTAGTCATTACATCACAGTTCAGCATTTGTAGCTGCCAGTTCTGACCCCACCACATACTCAGATGGTGAATGTTCAACCTCTTGAACATTAGTAATTGTTATCATTATGATTTCTGTGTGCCTAAAAAGATCCCCAAGCAAGTAAATTATAATAATTATAAATTATTTCCCTGAATTTTCATCAGGTAATGGTAGCTATGCTGTTTAACATTTAAATATTTGAAACTCTTGTGTTTTTTGACAAATTGCTCATGTTTTTCCACTCTTTAAATTCCTGTTTTTACTTATTTAAAGACACCTGTGTCCTGTCTCTGCTCCTGATATTCCAAAATCCATTGAGTTGGCAGTTGTGCTTTTTTTCTTTTTTAATTTATCACTATTTGTTTATATTTACATAGTTTTATGCCTTTCCCCATCTCCATTGTAATCCCTGTGGGCTTCCCATCACCAAATCACCTGTCTACCATCACCATAGTCTAGTGCACTTCCCTCCCACCCCTTTTTGATCCCATTCCTCACTCCACCCCCCCATAAAATGTCTCTGGTATATAGGTGTTTATTATTATTATTGTTATTATTATTATTATTATTATATCATCATTATTATTGTTGTTGTTATTGTTGTTTCCCCTTGTCCTTTATGTTATGTCCTTTACCATCGTTTTGTTTTGTTTTTTTTTTCTTTCTGGCTTATTTCATTAAGCATGGTCCCTTCCAGCTTCATCCATGTTGCTGCAAAAGGCACGAGTTTATCTTTTTTTGGTTGCTGAGTAAAATTCCATTGTGTATATGTACCATAATCCAGACATCTACTTTTGGGCATTTGGGTTGATTCCATCTCTTTCCATTGTAAATAAAGCAACAGTAAACATGTGGGTGCAGTTATCTTTTTGAATTAGTGTTTTTGTGTCTTTTGGGTGGATATCTAGGAGTGGGATTGGTGGGTCATACAGAAACTCCATTTTTAGCAGTTTGAGAAAACTCCAAACAGTTTTCCATAGTGGTTGTACTAGTTTGCATTCCCACTAGCAGTGCAGGAGAGTAAAGGCTTTTTTAATATATCAGTGTGAGGCAGGAGAGAGGAAGAAAAATATGAAAAAACATTTGTTGTTGCTAGTTGTTCTAAGATGTGCCATTCTCACTGGTGTGAGGTTGTATCTAATTGTGGTTTATATTGCATCTCCCTTAATGAGTGATGTTGAACATTTTTTCACATGCTTGTTGGCCATCTGCATTTCCTCTTTGGAAGTGTCTTTTTAGCTCTTCTGCCCATTTTTTGATGGGGTTGTTTATTTGTTTTTTTTAAGTTTCATCAGCTCTGCATATCTTTGTGATCAATTCTTTATCGCTAGTATTGTGTGAGAAAATTTTTTTCTAGTCACTGGGATGTCTGTTTGTTTTTTGTAATGTCTCTGTTGCTGTATAGAAGCTCTTTAACTTGATGTAGTCCCATAAGTTTATCCTTGCCTTCACTATTGTTGTATTGGGTGCTGTATCTTCAAAGATGTTACTGAAGTGAATGTCACATAGTGTTTCACCCATCTTTGCTTCCAGGTATTTTATGGTTTCCATTCTTA
>NW_004567107.1:57771943-57776008 GCF_000260355.1 Condylura cristata | reverse complement strand
GCTGCGCCACCAGGGAGGGCCCTAAAGAAGGGACATTTTTTCAAGTTAAATTGATGAAATAAATATCTTTTTTTTCTAGAAAGATTAAATAAAACAGGTCTTACTAAGGGATTATAAAATAGCCAATGCTATCTGTTATTATGTACTATATGAATGACTTTCCTGTGATGAAGCAATTTATATTTAATCTGAGCATTTATATTGCATCAGCATTCTATAATATGACCTCAAACAACCAGCATTTATTTCTGATGAATTCAAACTAAAAAACATTCATTTTAGTTTTAGAGTTTGATTATGATATTTTGTTTTATCCTCAAATGGGAAGTGTGGAACTTTTTGTAAACTTTTTCTGAGAGATTGGTGATTTCGTTTTTCCCTTTTTGTTGAGATTTATACTTTATTTATGTGTAAAACAGTTACAAAACACAATTGCAAACATTATGATTGACATAGTACCAGACAAAGAAAACGTGACATGACTCAATTTAATCTTCTGCTGGAACCTAAGCAATTGTTATTATATTGTCATTTACTAACTAATGACTAACAACAGTAGCTATCATGTATTGGATATGGCATACATAGTGCTAAACCCTTTATATATATTTATTTATCACAGAATCTCTCAAAATAAAAACATCCCAAATTTCTATATATATGAGGAAAATTATATTCAGTAAATTTGCTCTGCCATGAAATAGTCAGGTGTTAAAGGGAAAAATAACTTGCTGAAATAATTGATACATAATGGGAGTAAATAAATTAATAGCTAAATCTCTTCATATTTTAACAATGTATTGCTTTCATAGCTTGTTTTCAATGTTGGTTTCCTTACTCCATTTCTATCTCTAGACTATAAATTATCAGCCTTTACCACTCTTACAAAATTGATAGGATATTATAGCATTAAATGTGAGTTCTATACTAAGATTTCCTGATATTAAATCCGAACAACATTACTTTCAGCTGTGTTACTTGAGGTAACACACCTGTGCATCACCTTTCTGAACCTCACTTTCATCATCCATGATGTGTAAATTAATAATTCATGAACTCATTCTATTTCATGGTAGTAATGTAGCACAGAAAAATAAATACCATGTAGTAAATGCTCAATCAATATTTACATATTGTTGTTATAAAATTATCTTCCTTTAGCATTCATTTCTATGTTATTACTCTTAATGTTATCTGAACTGAGAATTCCTATTTTGTTAGCTGTACTAGTAATTCATATATGTATTTTCCAAGATCTTTACTTTTGATTCACTAAGATATATTACTCATTTCTGGATTATTTTTTTTAGTATTGAAATAACTAAAAATGACAAATGATTTGTGATCCCTAGTTCTGTAATTTACTTTTGTCTTTAGAAATACCATTTTACTTTTTAACATAGAAGGATGGATAAAATAAAAATGAAGAATGGTTTGTCCCCACCACCACCACCTTTCAGTGCATAATGTTATGGTCTTCAGAGCTGTAGAAAGTAGAAATTGACCACCTAAAGATGTGAAAATAGAAGAAGACAGTTCTAAAGTTGGACCATTCTATAGTCACACACCAGTGGCTCAGTATATTCCTTGTAAGGGTTAGAATATGTCAACATTCTTAGATTTAGGAACTGAATAGGTCACTTTTATTTTTAACAGAAAGTCAAGTTTTCTCATTTGCAAAAACTGTAGGGAAGTTCTTTTCTAGTGTGTATTACATTATCCTTGAATGATAGGTAATAGGGACCAACAGGTGTACATTTTATTCAATGGCTTTCTCATTCAATATTTTGAGATTTATATTTTCAATATATTTTTGAGACCAAATATCCTAACTTCCCTTTGGTTATAGTGCAAAATATCAGTGTTACACTGGGTGGGGAAAAAGTCAAAAATAAATTACTTTTATTTTCCTGTGTCAAAATATTCAAAGGGCAGCACTGACTTGTTTAACTTTGTTCAAAGGAAGGAAAAATTAGTTTCTCTCTTTTTCTTCCACATTACCATGAAATACTTTAAATTAAATGGATATTAGAGAAAATGGAATCCAATCCTTTTCATTTTACAGATGAGGTAGCTAAAGCTCAGAGCCACCCACACTGAAGTAATTCATTGCAAAGCCTAATTCCACTCATCCCCTTGCATTCTCATCTTGTCATTCATAAAGTATATTCTGGTTTTTTTCCATATTTCTATTTATTTCTTATGTATGTTATTTACTTTATTACCATTTCATGCAGTGCTAGCTATTTAGTTAATTGTGTAAACAAAAGAAATGAAAAATACCTGGTACAGGTTTGGGAACATTGGATGAAATAATTAGAAAGAGAAAATACACTTCTATTCAAGAATTTTACCCATATTGCAAATCCTTAAGATTTGCAGCTGGAGCTCATCTTTACTGTCTCCAGTAAGGAGAAGTGGATCTCAAATAGATGGACTATATCCCATTTGGAGATAAACTATTGAGAGAGGGAGATCCATCAGCATACTCTTCTCTGAATTAAGAGTATATAGAGAAGTAAAAGACCACAAATCCTCAGTATATACAGAAAAAAAATAAACTAAGTATTCCCTCTGATAGAAAAATAATGAATGCATACTGAATTACAGAATAATTTTGTATTTGTATACAGCAAGGTTAAATCAAGCAAATGCTTTCTGGAAATTGGTGGTATTTTGCATTCTAGTCCTTGCAATACTTGTGCTCATTTTTTGGAAATTAAACTCCTTCATGATATTTCTGAATTACATTTAAATTCATTCATGGAGCTGTGAACTATTCTTATGTGAAATTCTGGCATGTTAATCTTGCAAACTCATCCAGAGTGCCTTAAGATCTATGCTAGGAGAAGAGATAAGAATGCTAATTTCGTTTATTTTTCTACCTGTTTGCCTCCTATAGGTAAAGTGAATTGTTTTCAAAAGGTAATTTTTGTAGCTCATTTTTATGGCTGACGCTACTTTCAGTTCTGAATTGTTCTTGCAAGCAAAAGCTAAACATTAATTTGATCAAAAGTGTCACTCGTCTCAAAGTATTTTTTCAGGGAAGGGGTTGAGGAGAGTATCTGAGAAAAATACATTTTATTTCTAAAATGTATTCTAGCATTACTCATTCAGTAATTATTTATTAAATATCTACCATGTACCAGGAACTGTCAGTTCAATAATGAACGAAAACCCAATCCCATTCAAGGATCTCACAATATACATTAGCCAAGCATTAGGTTTAACGTTTAGGTGTAAGCATTATGTGTAAGAAAAAAAAAACAGTTTTGTTGTATAAGGTCAGAAAATAATCTGAATTATGGAGAAGACTCTAGATATGGACATTGACTAAATGTATCATTTCAGAGGTCGATGTGGCAAGGCTGACGTAGAGAACTTAAAATGAGAGTGTTACATGAGTCAAAGCATAAGACATGGATCTAGAAATAAAAGCACAAACCAAGAACTCAAAACTCATGCACTTTCAAGAGGTCAAGGTAAAGAGAAATCAGTTGAAGCACACAATGGCAACATTAGCTACTTTTCCATCCTTGAGATTAGAAGCAATGATTTTATTTTGTGATACTGCTTTTAGTACTTTATGAATTAACAAATACAAATATGAAGATAGTATTAGGGTCCCTTGATGCCTCTGTAAAATTTAGTATATTTTGACTTTAGTGGCATAACTTAAAGAGGAAAGTATAATATGGGGATGATAGCATTTTTTGGAGTTAGTGTGGCTTCACTCTGGGAAATGTTTTACCAAAGCTCCCTAGGCAAGTTTCTCCATGAGACAGAGATTCAGTTATATTTGAAGAACAGTTTTATTTGGGAAAAGGACAGAAAAGTAAAGGTCTCTTCCATAGGCACAGGAGGGCAGATTTGCTGAGAGAGACCTGCATGGTTGTAGGTCAGCAGCTTTAAGAAAGTGGCTTCCTTAGAGAGAGGTCAGTGTAGAGAAGTCCCGGCATGGTACAAGTTATGAGCAGGAGTGATGTTGCTGCCCTGAAGAGAGAGAGTGGGTAGAAAGAAACACCTGCATAGTCACAGAAGACTGCTCCCCACCCCCACCCCCCC
>NW_004567107.1:57732422-57771843 GCF_000260355.1 Condylura cristata | reverse complement strand
CCCACCCCCGCCAGTGCAGAGATTGCATTTTATTACCCTTTTCTCTTTGGGATGGGCACACTCCTTTGTGGAGTAGCCTGTTTGCTGCTGATTGATAACTGTGGAATCCTAAAGGGGTGGGGGTTTTCACAGTGGGCCCCATCTCTGTGTCTTTACCCTTAGGTCTGTGCCCCCCCGACATGCCCTAAAGAAGTCCTATACAGTAGTCTTGATACAGGAGTCTGATACCTGCTTGGGCCTTATGCCTTGTGATAAGGAACTAAGGGTCTTGATTTTCTATGACTAGATCATGTTAGTTCTTTCTCCCACCTCCTTGTGTAAGTCAGGTTTTAACCTTGTAATGACCCTTCAGGTTTTCTACTCTTTTTTTTCTATCAGACATATGTGATGGAATCTTTCCAGGGAAAACTACTTCAAAACTCATCTAAATTTCCATGAAGTCTATTTCCTTCAAATTTACCATTCTGACATCTATGGCGTGTTGGTTTCTCCCTGAACCCTGGGGCTCCCTGATTGTAAGGTATACTGAAACCTCCAGAAATTACATTTTCAAGCAAAACTACCTAAGACCAGAAAAAGAGAACAGCATCTAATCTTCATGTGCCCTTTAAAAGAAAAGAAATACACCCTAAAGCAACAAAGAAGGCTTTTTAGTACATCTCCTTAACCAGAATTGCACTATAAGTTTATTTCTAATTCAATCATTGGCAAGGAAAATAGGGTTACCTTATATGACTAAAACTAATGAAAATTCCTTCCTTTAAGCAAGAGACAACAACATTCAGTAACGGATCAAAACTAGGGAGAAGATGATAGGCTTTGGACATATGATAGAGACGTAGAGATTTTCCCACATCAGTGTTTTTACTATTTAAATCTTTGTACCAACTTGTGATACAGCCAATGATTCCCAAGATAAAAGTTTATTTCATTTATCCATACTACCCAATATACATATTTCCTCTTTAAATTATATTTCTCTTGGCCCTCCCTGGTGGCGCAGCGGGTTAAAGCACAGCACTGAGAATCTAAGGCCGCTTCCACATGGGTTCGATTCCCGCCTGCCCCGGAGGTGACCACATGGCGAGGCAGACCTCTCCTGACCCGCCCGCTGCTCCCCTCAGCAGTGTACTTCGTCGATCTGCCTGTTCTGCTCCCCACTCTGTCTCTGGTGAACTCTCTCACCCTCCACATCTCTGGCTTGTACCCCAGTTCTGTATGAATAAATAAATCTTAAAAAAAATTATATTTCTCTTTATTAATCAAATTTGATTAGAAATGGGGAAAAAATCTAGATACATAGGCTTACTACCATTCAATATATGTGCACAATTTAAATACAAAAGCAGATTTTAGAATAAGCTAAGAGGTTGATAATGGGATAAATTTAAATTGAATAATACAGTGGGCTGATAATGATAGAATTCAGGGAGGACACCACCAAACCCCCAAACCTGCCTGCTCTAAATAGGTTCTGCCATTCACTGCATCCAGACAAAACATATAAGACCTTTAATTGGAAGGAACTTTAATACAATGAGTGTGCAATACAGAAAAGACAAATAATACAGTTTCTAAGTCAAAGACCCAAGTTTACCCATCTCCTCGTGGTAAAAGTCTATCCAAATGAGATTGGCCTAAAGCAAGGCCTCAAAGCCTACCACAAGTCTAAAGTATCCTCCATCAGGGACCCATGAAAAATCAGAAATGACCAGACAAGTCTGGGAGGAAAAGAATATTATCAAAGTCATGGTAAATGCAGCCATAGTCAACCTCCTCCACATGATCCCTCACCCACATCTGTTTCAGCCAGTCCAGGACCGGAAGTAAGTGCAGTTTCTTCACATGTCTCTCTGCTCCATGTGCCTCCCTCAGGTCTCCTTCTGGTTCTCCATCTTGCTTCCTTCCTCTTCAGTTTCCTCTCCAGATTCCCTCTTCTCTCTTCAGCTTCACCTTCCTTTTGGGTGGGGCAGAGAACCTGGAACCTCTCCTTTTCTGGGGGACAACACTGTTATAATAAGACATAGAAAAACTGAATGAAATAAAAAAGAAAAAAAATCTATTCATAAGCATTTAATGAGATTCATAGGCATCCAGATTAGAGGGCAAAATCCTGAGAAGTAGAGTTTATTGAGTCAAATCCAGTATTGCATTTGCCACTTTTTCCCCTATGGCATTTGCAAATTCTTTGGCTATAAGCAATACCAGTCTAAGATGCCCAGAAGAGGATAGCTGCCAAGAAAAAAGAAACCACCAGAGTTTTAGGTAGTTTTGTGGGACCAAGTCGGGAAAAAAGAGGTCTGACCTGTTAATGGAGCAAATTTACTCCCAAAGAGTCCCAAAGAGTATGCATAAGGAAATAAACCTAACATACCAGTTTTCTCTTGAAATCATTTGCTATTTATAAACTGTGAAAAATAGGAAAATTATAAGTCTGTAAAGAATACCAAAAAGTTGAATGGATCTTTAAGTGGATGCAGTGTTGATAATAAGAAAAAAATGGAGCTTGTACCTACCAAAAAAGGAGGGGGTGGTACTTTGTAAGCAGGGCAGTCTAGGCCTGAACTGATTCTTCCACACTCTGAAATGCGTCCTCCTGTGATTGGGTCAGTCTTTGATGGGATTGAAATGAGTTTCCCCATTTTTGTTTTGTAAGGTCAGTCTCTCTAGAATGGACCCAAAGGAGAACTGTGGCTTAGGTTGGGAACAAGAGATCACAGGAGGCCTTGCCTCAGGGGGTCTGTCACTATTACTTAAAGAATTCAGATTGTTTTGATTTGAGCATAGACATTTCCCTGAAGCCTTGGGGAAGCTTTTGTTCCTGCTCAGATTCTTCCTTCACTCCCTGCCCCCCCCTCCCCAACTGCAGAAGAAATTACTGCTCTCTCCTTTACAACCTAAAAAAAAAGGAGGTTGGAATTTTCATCTAGTTCTATGTATGTAATAGGACAGTTCCCAAAAAAAGGGGAGGTTCTAGGTTCCTTGCCCCACCCAAAGGAGGGTGGAGCTGAGCAGGGAGAAGAATCTGGAGAGGAGACTGAGAAAGGAGGCATGAGGATAGAGAACCAGAAGGAGACCAAAGGGAGGCCCATTGGAGCAGAGAGATGTGTGAAGAGACAGCTCTTGTTTCTTGGCCCTGGGCTGGTTGAAACAGATGTGGATGAGAGACCCAGAGCGTTCATATTGATTTTGATTTTGCTCTTTTTCTCCCAGACTTGTCTGGTCATTTCAGAATCTTTTTCTAAAGGTCCCTGCCAGAAGGTACTTTAAATTTGTGGCAGGCTTTCAGGCCTTGCTTTGGGCTAATCCCTTTTGGGGACTTTTACCCATGAAGGGATGGGTAACTTTGGATATTTGATTTAAAAATTATATACCTTGTCTTTCCTGCATTGCACACTAATTGTAATAAAGTTCCTTTCCATAAAAGTGTAACAGTTCTCCTTTGGGTCTATTAGTGCACACTAATTGTATTACAGTTCCTTTCCATAAAAGTATAACAGGGTGGTCCCTAGGAAAAAATGGAAGTTCCAGGTTCCCTGTCCCACCCAGAAGGTGGGTGGAGCTGAGCAGAGAAAAGGAGAGAAGAGAAGGAATCTGAAGAAGAAGGAAGCAGGATGGAGAGCCAGAAGGAGACCTGAGGAAGCCACATGGAGCAAAGCGAGACATGTGAAGAAACCATGTTTATTTTTTGGCCCTGGACTGGTTGAAAAAGATGTGGGTGAGAGACCCATGGGGAGGTTGACTATGGCAGTGTTTATATTGATTTTGATTTTGCTCTTTTCCTCCCAAACTTGTCTTGCCATGTGCGACCCTTTTCTGTAGTATCTGGCCAGAAGGTGCTTTAGGCTTGTGGTGGGCTTTCAGGCCTTGCTTTGGACCAGTCTCTCTTTGGTTGATTTTTGCCCACAAGGGGATGGGTAACTTCAGGTATTTGATTTAGAAATTATATTCTTTGCCTTCTGTATTGTATACTCACTGTGTTAAAGCCCCTTTTCATTAAAGTCTTATATGTTTTGTCTTGATATAGCAGATGGCAGAACCTATTTAGAGCAGGCAGGTTTGGGGATTCAGTGGTGACCCTCTCTCCCTGCCCTGTAACAAAAGGTCTTATGTTTTGTCTTGATTGGCAGATGGTAGAACCTATTTAGAGTGGGCAGGTTTGGGGGTTCAGGAGTGTCCCATTCCCTGCCCTGTATCATATGTACATGTTTTTATGGAGACTCATCAGTACTCTGAATGAGGAGGAGGTCACCCTTCTTTGTCTGTCTTGTGACATCTCTCTATCTTTCCTTGATGTCCCATGTCCCCAAATGCAGGATAAATATTTCTGATCTGTACAATTATTTATAATTTGCAACCTTGTAAACCCCCCACATATTTATTATCAAACTATTTTTTCCCTTTGCTAACCTGTCAAATGCAATTTTGATTACTTATGCACCCAGAAGAGGACCCTGAGGTATATAAAATCATTTCTTTTGTGCCCAACATATGCTAATCTGTGGAAGACTAAAACATTTTATTTTCATTGACATTTCTCTAAGAAAATATAAAATTTTAAAAAGCTTTTTTAATTTAATTTTAGGGTCTCACCCCCCAGATTTTGCTATGGAAGGTAATCAATTTTAAACAATATTCATGACTCAATATAAATTCCAGAATACCTATTCATATAGAAAAAATATAAATATATTCCTATTAATGCATGTCTCTATATAAGTATATATAAAATATATATGACTACTTGTGACAAATCAAAATGTAGGGGAGTTAAAATGTTAAGGAGTTAAAGGGCCCTCCTTGGTAGTACAGAGGGTTAGAGCACAGCACTGAGAAGCTAAAGCTACTTTAGCATGAGTTCAACCCCCGCCCTGAAGCTGACCCACATGGCATGGCAGACTTCTGACCTGCCTGCTGCCGTCCTGAGCAGTGTACTTCGTCAGCTGGCCTGTTCTGCTCCCCACTCTGTCTCTGGTATATCCTCTCACCACCCCTGCACCTCTGGCCTGTACCCCAGTTCTGTATGCATAAATAAATGTTAAGAAGTTAAAATTGCCAGCTGGCAGACTTAAGGAATCCTAAAAATGTCCAACTCTTGCTTGCTCTGAAGGGAATCTGTCATCCGCTGCATTAAGACAATATCTTTAACAGTATGATTGTGTGTGGAGAGCGATAAAGAGAGAGAGTATAGCTTCCTGATGAAATGCTCACAAAATTATCCTTCTCCTTGTGGGTAAATGGCCAGCCAAACAGGGCTGGCCCAAAGTAAAGTCTAAGGCACCTAATGATGGAGAACCACATGAGAGGAGCAAAAGGGCTTAAGCAAGTCTACGATGAAAGAAGCAAATGTAGAGATCCAGATAAGTCTACCATTTCAACCACCCCCAGTGTCTCTTACACACATGTCTCTTCTATGTCCCCAAGTCCCTGTGCAAATCTAAAGCTAACAAGGAAGCATACACATACTCCATGTGTCTGTCCTTTCCTGTGTCTCCCTATATCTTCCTTTGGCTCCTCAGCTCCACCCCATATTAAATGAAGCAGGGAACCTAGAACTTCTGCTTTTTATGGAGATTCCTCTATTAGAAAATCACTGACTCCCTTTATCTCATGCTTTAAGATTTGGGGAAAAAAAATTGCTGGGACCCATGAACAGGATCCCTGCTGACAATCCATAGAAAGGAGAACACATGCAAGTTTCTAAGTCTTATATTTAGTTTAAATACAACTTTATTGAGTACTTGCTCTGTGCCTGATCACCTAATCCCACAAAAAAGTGTCATGCAATATAGTGAGAACAAAGAGATAGAAGTATCCACTGAGTCTTTGAAATAAGTACTGTGAAATGAAAATAAGGGTTGACAGCAAAAAGAAACTCTGCACAAATTGTCATAAAAGTAGTAGTAGATGCATGAGGTGAGTAGCAAAAGAAAAGAAGTGAAAATATCAGTGAGATTTTAAAGATCAAGATTATCTAAAGAAAACTGTTTCTAAGCATTCTAAAACATATGTAGGATGAGAACACACACACATCGATAACATGATTAGGTCAAATTAATTAATTTTTTTGGATGTGCTAGGAAGTCTTAATTAATGTCATCCTTAGACTGTCTTTGGAAGATATTTCCTTTTCATTCATTCTATATTCTACATAATAAGGTATGAAACTCTCTTGCCACCAATTCTTTGGCAGGTAATATGTGATGAGAGGCCACACATTTTGAGATAAAAGCAAGTTGGTTCAAATACAATATTTGCCTAGAAGCGATTATTTTAATTTCTAGTCAAAATGAAACTATAAAACTTCTTATAGAAATTCAAGTGAAATTTTCATAGTATTCTTCTAAAAAAAAGTAATTTTTAAATGACTACTTTCAGAAAATAGTCATTTAAAGATGAAATATATTGAGTCAGAGGAATATCTGGATCAAAATATTGCACCAGGAGCCAACTGGCCTCATTTGACAAGATAACTGAAGAAAGAATCGTGAGAAGAAAGGATAAATTAAGTGACTCAGTCTGACTTATTAAGTGGCGCAGGAGATCAAATCAAAGTATATCATATTTTGAACTACTATGAGTGTTTTGAAAGACAAGGGGAATCTCACAGAACCCCAAGTAATCATGGGGAAGACAAGGTTAAGAGACAAAAATAAATAAATAAAAATAAAAAATATGTAATAGCATGTCCCTGAGACATCAGAGTGTTTCAGTCTTGCTGTCTCTTAAGCTAAGCTTGTCTTACACTCTTAAATCAAGCAATAATTTGCCTTTACACTAATTTGGTTTGAACTTCATGCTTCTTGAAAACCAGAATTCTAACTAATATAGCAAAACTGAATTTATTGATGCCAATTTTTCACTATTACCATTTAATTCTTTTTTAGAAATACTGATTTTAACCCTGTTTTTCGAATGTGCTGATTTACAAGGTAAGCCACAAACATAATAATTTTAATGAAATTATCATTTCTCATGAGAATTAGAGGATATATTACATCATAAAAATTTGGTGGGCATAAGTTTAAGGATAAGATCAAAATGCTATAAGAAGAGTTAGGGGAAAATGAAAACAAACCTTCAGGACATTACCTTTTTTAAATTGGATTGAGCATAACATGTCTTCTCACAATATTTATTTAAGAGATCATGGACTGAATTTTGAGACATGGTTAGAGATTATAGGGATTTTCTTGGTAAGATTTAGTTTTCTGAAGGTAATGTGTTACATTTTCTTTTTTCTTCTAACATATATTCAAACTTATTTAAAAAGTAACACCAAGTTATACAAAGGCAATGGAAACACTTAGGTTATGAATAGATTTTCTCATTAAAAATTATAATCAAAACATTCATTTTAATAAGTCTCATCAATATCTAAACTTGTGAGCCTGACATTCAGTTCATTTACTGTATTAATCAATGGTAAGAACTGCTAACATTTCTTTACTGTTTCTCTTCTTACATATGTACTTCTGCTGAACATAAGAGCGTTCTATTTCTTGGCTTCATATTTCTGTCACTTTGCTTTTGTAGATTACAATCTTTACATGGTGATATCTGTATTTTCCAAATTTTAGCGATTTTTTCCAAGAATACATTTAAATTCCATTTTTATTATGAAACCTCCTCTTATTATTTCATTTAGAAGTAGTTTACTGTTCCCCTGAACACCCAAGTATTTTCTATAAACCTTTTTTTGGTACTAGTTACAATATAGTTAACTTTTATTATGATTTTGTTTGCACTTTTAATCTTCAAATATTCAGCATCCAGAAAAGTGGTATATACAAAAGTGAAACATATGTATCTTTTGTGTTAAGTTCATTAAACAGGGAGGTCATTGGACTGATGTGACTCTAATGCTCCGGTGACCTATTTAAGCAACTGAAAATCTAAACCTGTAATGCCTCAAGGTTAATGGAAACCTAAGGACAACCAATCACAGTCATCTGAGCTTTATGCAATAGTAAATCAAATGATTTCCTTTCTTTGCTTTCCCACCTTTTCTAGATATCTTCTCCTATATCCTTTCAACAGAGAATTTCCATTTCCACGTTAATGTTGCTTGACTCAAATGTAGTTTGGCTCAAATGGAATCTTAAAAAATGAAATATGCCTCAGTTTATCTTATAATAGTTATCTTATGGAAGTATTTAGAGGGTCAACTTTCAGTTATATGCAAATATAGCGAATACTAGAGTAACAACATGCATTGGTTTTAATTTAGAGGTACTTAGAAAACTGCAGTGCAATATTTAATAAAAGTTGCTATGAAAACTATAAAATTCTGTCTTCCAAGAATATTGATATGTAGACTTCACTTAGTGTTCTAATTTGGTGTTATAGTTGTTAAGATTTTATTATGTATCACCTCTATACATCCTGTTTAATTCAATTGGTCTATGTCATTGTGAAGTATATAGAAACAAATAAGCAAAATAAGAAATATTTACTACCCTGAGGAACTGTCACTATAATTTTAGTGACATATAAACTTCACTCTGAATATGTAAATCTTCATGAATTATGTAGATATATAACCTAGATGATGAAAGAAAAAAAAATGGCCCTAATTTAGATCTTAAAAGTTAGATTTGACTGAACTTTTTCACGTAACTATATCAGTTCTTTAATTCACTTCATCTGTATGGGCATAGCCTACATGCTTTGCCCTAAACATATTTAACTAGGCATTAAATTGAAATTTAATAGGATCATTATTGAGGTTAAAGAGATACTTTAATGATTTCTTAAAAGACATTTATGAATGTATAAAGCAGTACATTCAGCATGTAGTTACAAGTCTTCAACAAACAACTTGCATTAATAATATATTATTATATAAATATTACACATCATGTAGGCCTGGTATTATTTAAACATATTTTAGGGTCCTGAGTTGTGCAACAATTAAATATTCACTTGTTTACAGATCAATTTAACTAAATTTTAGGTACATTTAAATCTATTCCTTTTTAAGTAAATAGCATGTGAATTTGACAAAATTATTTTATATTCTCTACTTTGTTTTTTTATCATCTATTTTATTAATGCATAATTAACTTGTATTTCTCACTTTTATATATGAGGTAGGACATATCTTCTGTAATTAATATTTTGAAATAATATCACAAATAAATGCAGTGTATTAGCGAATGGAAATAAATATGTAAAGTACCAATAACAGAAGTATCTCTAGAAAATTCCCAAATACTAAGAAATTAAATAATGTACTTGTTCAATAATAAGTGTGTCACAGAAGAAATCGAGAATTAAATTAGAGAATACAAGGAACTAAGTGAAACTAAAAATAAAACATATTATCTGAAGATTCTGCTGTAAAATATTGGTGGACAGTTTATTATTAATTTTCAAGTATTAATTAACAAAATTAAAACTAGTACTGAATGAATGTTTGAAAGGAAGAAAAATTTTAAGCAATTATTTTATCTTTCATCTTTAACACAAGTAACAAATTTAATATAAAATAGTGTAATGAGGGCCCTCCCTGGTGGCACAGCGGGTTAAAGCACTGCACTAAGAAGCTTAAGCCACTTCTGCATGAGTTTGATCCTCGCCTGCCTGGGAGGAGATCCACATGGCGAGGCAGACCTCTCCTGACTCGCCCGCTGCTACCCTCAGCAGTGGACTTCGTCAATCTGCCTGTTCTGTTCCCCACTCTGTCTCTGGTGGTGTCTCTGTCTCTCACCCTCCGCATCTCTGGCCTGTACCCCAGTTCTATATGAATAAATAAATACATCTTTAAAAAAAATAGTGTAATGAAGCTATGAACAAGAGTCAGTGAAATAGAAAACAAAACATAAAAGGAATAGGGAAGACATTACATCAAAATCTATTTGAGATCAGCAACAGTGATCACAAATGATCAAAATTGGAGATGAAAGATGACATATCATAACAGAGTATGAAATTATTAGAGCACCTTCAACTTTCAATTATTATGAATCCCAATCTTTGTAGTACTAGAATGTTCCCAGCAATTCTAGAGAGTTCAGCCTCAACACACTTCTGTTGCTTCCTATTTGCACACTTGATTGCAAACCAGGTAAGCCAGTATCCTCTGTTAGCCAATAGACTAAACTAAAGCCTAGACCCCTTGAGGATGTGTCTCCTAAGATGTCATCTCTCATTCTTATAAAACTCTATAGAATTTTTATAGTATAGAAATTAAGTATAGTGACTACTTAAGCAGCATTTCATAATTCTTTACCTTGCTTTCCCCTCTAAGCCTATACTGTGAATTCTAATTCTTGATTTGATTCAGACTGATTTATAAATGATTTGACAGTAAGCCTAACAAGGAATATCAAGGAAGTCACTTTTAATTAAACCCAATAAGGAAATGTGTTGATGCTTCTCTCAGAGATTAAGCAGTCATCCTCTTTCTATCAGTGATGCCAGAAGAATTTCACTGAGGAAAACACTGATATAACAGAGAATATTCAAAGACCATGCGATTTGTCTATTGACTAAAGGAGCTACTGGTCCTCTCTGGTGGCACAAGGTGTTAATTCTCAGTACTGTAAGCTAGCTGCAGCCATTGCAGCATGAGTTCAATTCCCAGCCTGGGAGCTAACCCACAAGGTACAGCAGACTTCTTCTGCCTCTCCCACTGCTCCCCTTAGCAGTGTATGTCAATAGATCTACTTTCCACTCTGTCTCTGGTGAATTCTGTCACTGTCCCGCTGCAACCCAGTTCTTGTCTAAATAAATAAAAATAAATCTTTAAAATTAAAAAAAAAATAAAGGAGCTTTTGACTAATTTTCTTTAAACTTTCCAATTGTTCATGGCTCATAAATAGAAATACAATTGACTTTTGGGTTTACTTTACTAAACTTACTTATTTGTTTTTTATAGATCATATTTTACATGTTTTTTATAGATCATATTTTTGAGGTTTCTTATACAACTTATTATCTGCAAGTAGGGAGGATTATTATTTTTTTCTTTCTAATCAGTCTGTTTTTATTATCTTTTGTTGCTCTTAAGTTGGAACTTAGATCAATGAAGAGCGGTGAAACCAAATTATTACTATAGCTCCTGTTCTAAGAAGGAATTCAGTTTTTGACCATTATGTATGAATTAATTGTAGATATTTTTGTAGATGACCTTTATTAGTAGGACGTTCCCTACTATTTCTTTTTCTTTTAAGATTTATTTACTTATGCATACAGAACTGGGGTACAGGCCAGAGGTGCAGGGGTGGTGAGAGGATTCACCAGAGACTGAGTGGGAACAGAGCAGGCATATTGACAAAGTCCACTGCTGAGGGGAGCAGCGGGAGAAACAGGAAAGGTCTGCTGTGCCAGGTGGGTCACCTCTGGAGCTGGGGATCTAACTCACAGTGAGGTAGCTGTGGCCAGTTGCAGTGCTGCACTCTAACCTGTTGAGCCACCAGGAAGGGCCCTACCTCCCTACCTGCTATTTCTTTGTTGAGAGCTGTGTCACAAAGATGGATCTTTGGTTTTGTGAGATGTCATACCTTTGTCTATTCAGGTGGTCTCCTGGTCTTTCTTTTTTTCTTTTTTTTATGGTTGAAAACATAACAAATTACATTTTGCTAGCTATTTACGTGTTTTACTAACTTTTTATTCCTGTGATAAGTCCTGCATGTTCATGACATACTATACAATGTGTGTGTGTATATATATATTAGATTCTTTTCCTAAAATTTTCTTTAGAATTTTTGTTCTTAGTACCTGAGGAATGCTGGTCTGTAACTATATTTCCACTTAATGTCTTTTCCTTGTTGTGATACAGAGAAATCCATGCCTTATAGACTTAATTGGGAATTGCTTCATCTACTGTTTTCTGTTGTATCGTCATTGTGCTTTGCTAAATGTTTGATAGAATCTATTAGTAAAGCCACTTGAGTCTGGAGTTTTGTTTGTGAAAAGATTTTCAGGTACAGAATCAGTTTTATAGAGAGATTTATGTTCTCTTTTGCTCGCAGAGTGTGCTGTAGTAGCTTGGGCCTTTCAAAGAATGTCCACTTAACCTATTTTTAAAATTATTGTTATAAAAGTTTTCATAATATTTATATTATGATATATTTTAATTTCTGTAAAATCTATAGTTCACATCTCTCATTCATGGTATTGGTATTTCTGTCTTCTCTTATTTTGCTTTCTTATTGTCTTTTCATTGATATTATAAGCAGCTTTTAGTTCCATTGATTTTTTCTGTTTTCTATATCTTTTATTTAATTCTTTTATTTTGATATAATTTTCTATCAATTGGTATTTAATTTTCCTATTTCTTTTGATATGAAGCATGTATTTTTCATGTTAGCCTAATTGATTTATTTCACTTGTTTTTATTAGTACATATAGAAAGAAAACTTATAACTTTGTATTTAATACACTTTCTTTTAAAGGGAATATTAAAAATACCTTTGACTCAAGATAAGTATATTAACTGACACTGGCATATACATCACTGTTTAGCTTAATGTTCTTGCTATCTTATGTTTACTGTAATGTTCCATTTCTCCAGTCACTATTCCAAAAAGCTACAATCATTGACATGAAAACATTTCAAGCTTTACACTTTGGAGATATGTAGTTACTTGGGAAAAAAAAAAAAATGAAGGAAGGTCAGGAACACTGCTAGGATAAACTGGAATTCCTCAAGGACTTGGGAATTTCAGTGTACCTGGCATTTAACTTCCTTTTTGTCTTTATAGTGTGTTAGCATGGAAACCAGCATAGTTGATTTTATAATTTTTCTTTTCTTCTATAAAGCTTCTACTGCTATAATTCCCTGTTATATTCTGCTTTCACATTATCCCATAAATTTTGTGTTGTGTTTTTATTTCCCCCTAGTCACAATAATTTCTAACTTTCATTG
Organism: Condylura cristata; assembly: GCF_000260355.1. Classification (NCBI taxonomy): domain Eukaryota; kingdom Metazoa; phylum Chordata; class Mammalia; order Eulipotyphla; family Talpidae; genus Condylura; species Condylura cristata. Next base: position 57,758,969 of record NW_004567107.1, on the reverse strand, counting down.
TCATGTATTCCAGATATCTTTTTAATTTTGATTTCTTTTTATCCCCTGTGGTTAGATAAGTACTTCGCATGCCATGAATCCTTTTAAACAATCATAACTTGTTTTATGTCTTTGAATATGGTCTATCTTGGCAAGTGTTTAATGTGTCTTTGGAAAGAATTTGTACTCTGCCACTGATGATTAAGAATATATAAATGTCAGTTAGGTTAATTTTGTTGATGGTAGTCATCATATTATCTTATCATAAAGATTTTCTGTCTACTTGTTCTATCAACTACTCAGAGAAGGGTATTGAAATATGTGGCTATATTTGTGGATTTGGTTCTTCCTTTTCTCAATACCTTTTTTATTCTTCCTTCTTTAAAAATTGTTGCATATATTTTGAATTTCTTACATGCATAAATTTTTACAATAATTATACCTCATGACTGATTAACCTCACTATTAAAAAAAATTTGATTCCATGTAATAGTTTTGTTCTATAATATATTTTATCTGATACCAGTATAAGCATACCAGCCTATTTAGAGTAATGTCACCATGCTATTTGTTTTTCCATAATTTCCTTTAATTTCGTATATTTATAATTAAAATGTGGCTCTTGTGGAATACATATAGTATGACCTCATATTTTACACAAAATAACAATCTCTGAACTTGTGCTTATTTACTCATACTATGGCTACTGACATATTTACCTTTAAATTTATTATCTTGTTATAGGTTTATTATTGACCTCATCTTTTTTTGTTCTTATGCCTTTTTTAATCTCCTTTAGATTAATTTATACTCATGTCTTCTTTATCTCCATTGTTGACTTATTAATACTCTATTTTGTCAGTGATCGCTATAGGACTTATATATATATATATATATATATACACATACATACACATACAAATACATTTGTATTTTTTGTATTTTATCATGGCTACCTTTAATTTCATACTACTTCATGTATATAGTAAATAATTTACAATACTCCATATCTCCCCAACCAACCTGTATAATAGCATTGCTATAAATTTTACTTTACATATATTAGATACCATGTATTGAATTAAAAATAATAAGTACATAGTCAACATTGGCTTACAATCGTGTATATGAGTTAGATATAAGTTAGCATACTACACACACCACCAAGACCACCATAGTCCTCAGCCATAATCAACTGCGGGGTCTTCCCTACAGTGCTCCCCATCCCCTCAGGTATATCAATTCTACAGTCAGATTTCTAGGCTTTGTTATTGGTTTGGTTTTATATGATTACCCTCCTTATTTTTTGTGTTCCTCGTGTAAGAGACAACATCTAATGTTGTTCTTTTCTCTTTCTAAATTATCTCCCTCAAATCTCATCTATGTTTTGACAAAAGGCAAGATTTTTTTTTTACAGCTCAGTAGTTTTCTATTATGTATGTATACCGCATGATCCTAATCTACGCATATGTCTTTAGGAACTTAGTTTGTTTCCATATCTTGGATATTGTAAATAGGGTTTAAGTGAACATAAGGCAGCACATTTAATATTTTGAGAAATCTCCATACCCTTTTCCACAGAGGTTCAGCCAGTATATCAACCCTCTCAACAGTGTATAAGAGTTCCTTTTTTATTATGTCTGTGACTATTTATGACATGAGTTTTGGTTTGTTACTGTGGTTTGGATTTTGCATTCCCTGACCATACGTAATAGTGCATATTTTCATTTACCTGTTGGCCATATACTTTGGAAAAGACTTTGTTTAGCTCTTCTGTTCATATTCGTTTGTTTGATTTTTTTTTTTTTTTTATTGAATTGTGTAAGCTCTTTGTAGATCTTGGATATTAGCCTCTTATAAGATATGTGGTGTGCAAGCACAATAAAGGAGGTTAAGGTTCTGTACAATGAAAACTATTGTTAAAACAAATAGAAGATGACAAAGAAATGAGAAAATATTCCCTGATTATGGATTGAAAGACTGACACTGTTACAATAGTATCTTATGCAAAATAATCTGTAGCTATAGCATCAATGCAGTCCCTATTCAAATTTTAATGGCATTCTTCAAAGAACTAGAACAAATATTTTGAAAATAAATCTCTGATTTAACAGTTTCTGAAATTACACAATATAGCTACTGAACTTGGCAAAGATGACATATTCTGAAAAGCATAAGACAGTTATTCTCTCTCTATTAAATATATTTAGAAGTAGCATTGAAATATATTGACAAGCTAAAAACCATTATCTATCAGGGATACCTAGGCCCAAAATTGGCAGCCCTTACTCTATGTTATGTTTTTTAGAAGTGGCTGGGAATATTGAAAATTTTCAGAAATATAATGAAGGAGGGGATAGAAAATTGATAAAGGAAGGTTATAAGGAAAAAGAACGAATGCTTCAGAACCATGTCATTTCCCATCTTTGAACATCTCACTCCTCATTGCTATTGAGCCCCAAATGATCATTTTCGACACCAGTGCATTTGTCTCCTCTCTATAAGTATAGTCTATGCAGTGTCATTTGTATTCACCTCGGGCAGACTGAGAGCCTCTGCTCATTTCATCAAAGAACTATTTATGAGGCTGTAAAAAAGATGAGTTTCCCCGAATAGTCTCCAAATTAAACTTTTTAAAGTTTAATGTTGGCACACAAGAATAATTACAGTTATAAACCATTAAACATTTAGAAGAAATTTATAGGATTGGAAAGAGAAAATTTACAACTATGGCCGAATACAATAAATTTCCTCTGTAAAAGCAGAACCACAGAAACATTTCTATTCTGGACTCCAGAAAAAGAAAAAGCTTTATTAACGTTATCCTAGCAAGGAGGCACTGTATTTAGACATTATTTATATAGAAAGATGAATACCTTTTAAAGATATAGTTAATTAACCTTATAAGCAAAAGTCAATATATTTTTGCTTGTTTTTTTAACACCAATAAATAGAGTGCACTAAAACTCATTTGTAAGATTAGCCTATATATACAAATACTCAATGACAACACAGTATCTGAGAGTACTTTTATTTATTCTAGGAGTTATTATACATCAGTTATTATCCTCTAGATGGGTGGTTAGTGGTGTGGGGGGAATTCTAGGAGGTTCAGTTGTAGTATTAAAAAATACTTATTCCCCCAAGGGCAGTTTAGTTTCTAGGAGACATCTTCCTTTGAGATTCTGATATACCTTTGTAGTACAGAAAATACTTGTTTTTTGTTTTTGTTTTTGTTTCTACTGTGCTTGCTCTAATGAGGATTACATTTTAATGGCTCCTTAGTGCGATAAAGTAGAGATTTCAGGAAACTATTCAGTCATTGTGAGAAAATATCTGGTCACCCAAAAAGACTGGCTGTTCAGTTAACTAATCATCCTACTGGTTAGGAATCAATTCTACCTGTATGCAACTGGAGCCAAAATATTCATGCCTTTCTGGTTGTTCAAGTCTTCTTTGTAACTATTATTAATAGTATTTTAAAGTTATTCCTATAGATCTTGTACATTTCTTATTGCTTCCTTGGCATTTTTTTTCTGTCTGTATGCATAAAAAATGATGTTTCATCAATGTTATTACCTTACTGGATTATCATAGTACTTGTTTTAATTAATTCTCTTGGATTTTCATCTACAATAATTTTTTTTAAAAGATTTATTTATTTAAGCATACAGAGCTGGGGTATAGGCCAGAGGTGCAGGGGCAGTGAGAGGATCCACCAGAGACAGAGTGGGGAACAGAACAGGCCAACTGTCGAAGTACATTGCTGAGGGGAGCAGCAGGAGGGTCAGCACCATGTAGGTCACCTCTGGGGCAGGGATCGAACTCATGCTGAAGTGGCTTTAGCTTCTTAGTGCTGTGCTTAACCCATTGCGCCACCAGGGAGGGCCCTTCATCTACAAATTTAATCTTAACTTTACCCAGTCTGCTTTCTCTCAAACCGACTAGAGCATCCCAGAGCCAATGCTTACTCACAGGATTACTAAAGAAGTCTCCTTCTCTGGTGGACCCCAAAAAATATCCCTTGGAGCCCTCAAATCATTCAATTATGAGAAGTGTCTCAAGATTTTAGGTATTTCTCTGTTGAAAGCCCACCTGAAAAGATACAGTTAATGAGGACATCTATTTGTGTTGAGTGTTAAGAAAGCTTTTTCCAGGTATTACTGCATACAACACTTGCATTAGGGGATTCACAAAGAGAGAACCATTCATGTGCAGCACAGCTTGCAAGTCCTTCAACCCCAAAGTTAGTCCTTAGACTCGTGAGAGACTCCACATGGGGAAGATTCCTTATGTATGTCCCTCTGTTAAAGATCCCTCCAGTCATCCACTTACTATAGCAATCTGAAGACTTCCAGAAATATGCCTTCAAAAGTGTTCCCTCCACACAGAGCTTCCTTAGCAACAACCCCAAGGTCATGAATATAAATGTGCCAGTGAATATGAATACCACATGGTAATTCTGCATTTTGAACATGCTTTATCATATACTGATTATATTTTCCATTTATTGTCTTACTAAAATGCAAGTATAAGGAGAACATTAATTTCTTAGTTTTGTTCTCTAATATCTTAGGTACCTCGAAAAATGGCTAACAGATTTCAATGAACAATAAATATAGCTGTCAAATAAATAGAAAATTAAAAGAATCTTTAGTAAGAAGAAAATATAATTTGATCAAGATAAACTAGAAAACAAAAGGTTAATAAAATGAAAAATAACAGATAAATGGCTTATATTAAAAATTAGATCATATTCAGAATACTATTTAGTGATAGACATATACTATGCAAGATAGTTTTTTTTTTTTAAGATTTATTTATGCATACAGAACTGGGGTACAGGTCAGAGTTGTGGAGGGTGATAAGATTCAACAGAAATAGAGTGGGGAGCAGAACAGGCAGATTGATGAATTACACTGCTGAGGGGTGCAGTGGGCGAGACAGGAGAAGTCTTCTGTGCCATGTAGGTCAGTTCCCTGGCCTGGTATCGATCTGGTGCTGAAGCAGCTGTAGCTAGGTTTGTATTGCTACACTTCAACCCTTTGTGCTACCAGGGAGAGCCCCGTTTTGTTGTTGTTGTTGTTTAATTTAAGGGACCCTTCAGTGTTGTTTTGTTTTGCTTTAGAAAAACCTTATTGAATTAGTTCTTAAGAAGTAGCTTTTAATGGATATCTCAAACAATCATTGTTTTTCTCCTTATTCTGTTATGTGTATTGGATATTGTTTAAAGTGACAGAAGAAATTTGGGATGGTGAGATCAGAAAGAAAGAGAAAGATTTCTTTAGTAGATAAGGCTTGTGCTTTTCCCTATTTCACTGTCTTTTCTGCCCAGGATTTGTTGACTGGTGTAATCAAGTGAAGGAGTAGTGGTGATGGATGTCAGATGATTATAATTTCTGTGTTGTTGTTCCAGCTATCACACTTCTGAAATATTTTCAGAATGCTGCAGCTGCAACTGATGCCATTTCTAAGCAATGATCATAACAATTTGCAAATATACATGGATTAGTGTAGTACTAACGTGAACCTTGGAAACCAGTACACCCTGCAGCTGCTCATTTATGGTGTATAAATGTCCAGTCCTCTGGGAATGGTGCCTTTGGACCAGGATGAGATTCCCAGTTGCTTTTAGAATGGTACACGTGTAAATTACATATTAAATAAATACCTGGACAGTAAATTATCTCTCTGCACATCAAAAATCAGGAAATGAAAATTGAAGTTCATATGTATAGACCAACTTCCTGTATAAAGAATGTTCATGAAACTCTGGGTTGATTAGATGCTGGTTGATTTAAATTAAAGGTAATGGTTAGCTATTTTTTAAATAATGTTTTAAGTTGAGAAGCTAGTTTCTCATATTTTTTGATTCTTCAGAATAGAGTTCCCTCTGTACAGATGCTTAAAATATATTTTTTTCCCTGATAAAAATCACAGAATGATTTGTGGCTCTTACCCATGGCAAAGCAAAGCAAAGACAAATAGGGTATTTTAATTATTCCCATTAATGATGTTTTGTATACATTTCTTTATTTCTTAAAATAATGATTTTAGGGGGACCAAGATGATACCAAATAAATGTTTTAATACTGCATTTTGAATGAAATAAGTCTATCTATGTTAATGATTGAAGTTAACTTACTGTTCGGCATGAACATTTCACTCTATAAACTAGATTTCAAGCATACCAATTACGAATTTATCAGCATAAAAAGATATATATATAGGCCCTCCCTGGTGGCGCAGCGGGTTAAAGCACAGCACTGAGAATCTAAAGCCGCTTCCTCATGAGTTCGATTCCCGCCTGCCCCGAAGGAGACCACATGGCGTGGCAGACCTCTCCTGACCCGCCCGCTGCTCCCCTCAGCAGTGTACTTCATTGATCTGCCTGTTCTGTTCCCCACTCTGTCTCTGGTGAAGCCTCTCACCGTCCCTGAGCCTCTGGCCTGTACCCCAGTTCTGTATGCACAAATAAATAAATCTTTAAAAAAAAAAAAAGATATATAAAGTACATACATTTCTACATATGTAGAATTTTGTTTTTTAGTCTGAAAATTATAAAATGTTTGATGAATTGCAGGATACCTTTCCCTTTGATGGCCATTAACATTAAAATAAAGTGAGAAGTAACGCTATTCGAAATCTAGATTCAAACTCAATTGTGCCTAATCTATATTGTATATTACAATTAGTGTACTCGTTTTAAAAAAAAGTATTTTACCTCATTTCACAAATCACAGATTCAGGACATGTGAATGGAGTCTTATTAAAAGTTTCTAGGTAACTTTTGATTTTCACCAAAGAACCACAAAATCAAAAATGCTATTCGAGTACAAGATTCAAAGAAGAATTAGATTGAGCAATAGCAATGCTTATTGCCTGATATAAGCATTATGTAAGGCTTAAAGCTGTGAGAGATAAAACAGTAATAGAATATATGGACATTAATCTGAAGGAGTTAATGTTAGAGTTTGGGTAAAATTTAACATGCACAATAAAAGTAAACAAGGCATAATTAATTAAATAGTTAATATTTACTGAGGGAAATTAATTTTGAAGAGGTGAGGGCTAGATTGCCTGCTATGTCTTGAAGATTAGAAAATGTAAGACTTGGTGCTTTCTTTTTTAAAAAAGGAATAATTTAAATGCTCAAAGGTGAATAGATAAGAGTCTTCTTTGTCAAACCTATAGATTTGCAAGTGTAGAAGTAGCATTATATTAGAATACTATTTACGTTCAAATTTTGTCCCTTGCATCATCCAATTATGATGACTAGTTAATAATATATAGAGACTCATAAAAACTGAGTCAATGTTAAAACTAAGAATGAGAATATGGCAGAGACCCTTGCTTATTTAACAATCTAGTTTAATCTAAATACAATTATTTTTTTATTTTGTCTAAATTCTCTGACAATTATCTTAAGAAATATAAAATAAGTAATAATGAGGCTTCTTTTATACTCTGGTATCTGACATGCAGATTGTGAGTTTTATTACTTAATAAGTGGTATATGCCCTATATTTGTACATTTCATGAAATTAGTGACTGGCTACAACTACAATATGGGAACAGAACTCATCAAAAATGTCATGGTAGATATACCTAGAAAAATAGGATCACTTCTTCCATAGTAAAAAGGAATATAAGAAAATAGATTGAAGTTTGAGAATGAGGAAGTTGTAGAAGCTTTCCCTCTAGGGGATAAAAATCATCACACTGGTAAAACAACAGCAAGCTCAAAAGTTGAGCATTGGGGGTAATTGAAATTCTGTTATAAGCACCAGACGAAATAGAAAAAGAACTTAACATGATTAATATTTTGAATTATTTTACACTTTTGTGTCAAACCTGTGATGATAACATTTCAGCTAGAAACCCAGAGATGACTAAGTCATGGTATCTTTATCACCAAATGTGATCATAATAGTGTAAAGTTGTTACTAAACATGGATTTCTTGAAGAGCCAATTACTATATATGTTTTTCATGATATAATTCTTAGTAATCTACCAGAAAAAGAGATTTAAAGGACAGTAGCAATTTACTTACATAGAGATTGATAGTTATTGGGTAACAAGGTGAAAATAACTAGGGAAAAAGAATGACAAATGTCCCTGTGTATGAAAACAGTAGTGATAAGGGATTGCATCAGGAAATTCACTTAAGCTCTACATAGGTTTTCTTGTTAGAAAATGAGGATAGTTAAATTTTATAAAGCTATTGTGCATATAAAATTAATATATGTATGTGAAAGCATTTTGAAAGAAAATACTCTTCTTATATACCATTTTTTAATAATGTCTATGAAGAAGACCAAAAAATTCCCTTACTTCTCTAAAACTGACACATATTTTCTTAGGTAATTGGTATTGATGAATAAAAAGAATAATGAGAGATTTCCATTATTTCATTTCTCTGCTTTGATGCGTTGTTTACTGTGTTGTGTGAAAAAGCATATTTATTCACAAACAGTTTTTGATGTTTTATGAATGACAGTGGTTAACATGCAATAAAGTTTATTGACCTATGGAAAAAAAAAAAGGATTCTTTTGCTCTCTATAAATGGTACAGTAAATCTAGCGGCTGTGTAATTAACTCATAATTATGTAAGCAATAAAGGCATAATTATAAGATTATTAATATGTTAAAATTATAAGAAATTTTCTGGCATTTAATTAACATTTACCAAGCAGGCTACAGCAAATTAAATATTAATTAATAAAAATAGTGACATTTATTTAGATACTCTATTAGTTGTCACAATTATTAACTTGTTATCACTGGCTTTTAAAATTCCGATTAAGTGCCTAAATATTCCTTACAATTTTTATGTGTTAAAAATCTAATTATATTAGTGTCCTATAATTTGAAATTGATTACACAGCATCTCTCATAATAAATCTCAATAATCTCTTAACTGCCAATTGATGTATAATTGACATGTAGTAGCTTATAAAGTCAAATAAAGACTTCCAAGGGAAATAAGCAGTCTTAAAAATTCTTCCTTTAAAGTATCCAATCTAATAAACTTAGTTGGTGTGGGTTTTTTTTTTTTTTTTTTAAGTTTATTTAACTGATGGAGTGTCTATGAGCAGCATAAGACATAGGATGTTGCACCTCTCTTATTTGTTCCATCTTTGGACTCATATCCATGATCTAGAATATGTACTTTTAGACATCTAGCTTACTACCTAAGATAAATTATTAGTTACCTGTTTATTTGTTCTAACACAGGCACACTTGAGAAGCTTACAAGTACAATGTAATTTCCCAAGCAAATATAATTGTCAAAAAGATACAAAAGCTTACCAACACTTAATATGTTTAAGAGGAAACTTGTCCTAACTAATGTAAAATATTCATTGCAGCCAAGTTGATCCCAGACTCTCACAATTAAGTTCTTTCCTCCATAATTTCCCACTTACCAAAATAAGATGGTAAGTTTGAGAAATAATAATAGATAAGCCAAGACCTTTGTAAAAGATAAATTATTCATTACAAAAGAATTCACAGAAGGAAGTCAGGGAAGCCACCAAAAATAAAAGGTAAAAAATAGACTTAGTTTTATGGCATCCATCATATAACTGAAAAGATTGCTCTTCTTTTCACCTGGAATTAAGTTCAATTTTACCAATGTATAGTCTGCAAGTTCTGGCTGATAAAAACTTACTTGAAACAATTCTATGTTCATATGTATTTGAAAATCTTTTCTCTTAGAATAAAGATGTCCACTAGCAAGTAGAAGAGAATGATTCTACTTTAAAACATATTTTCTATTTATTCTATCAAACCTTATGTTGAATAAATTGATAAATTTACTTTTAATTAGAAAACTAAAGTTATTTTAATTCCGCATTATACAATTACAGTTTTAGCAAACAGTGAATTTTCTTATCTTTTTTCTATTTTTTTATAAATTTCATTTTTCATTTTTATTTTCATTGACATATATCTGGCTAGGGAAAAGTTTACCATGTTGAATAAAAACAGCTACAGAGAAGGTTTTACCAGGATATACAGGAATACCCAAAGTAGGGTTGATGGAAAAAAAGTAAGAAATGTTCAAGCCACCTTATAGATAGAGAAACATAAATAGAAAATTAAGAAAATAGCAAAATAATAAAGTGGAACATACTGAATGATGAATGAATAATTGGAGAAATATATGAGGTGATGCCTGAGGATATTCCAAATTTATTAAAACTTAACTAAACAAGATTTGAAATCTTAGTAGGACAAGAAAGAAAATAATCTTAGGCACATACAAACAAACTAATGGAAGAAAAAACCAAAAATCTTAAAAAGTATATAAGAACAGATAACTTAATTTGAAATATTTTTTAAATGACAGTGAATACTCATCATAAAGGGAATGGTAATATAAAATGCTGAAATAAATTCAAAACTAGAAATTTGTATGTATAAGAAATAGATGTCAAAATGGAAAGAAGATATACTAAAATGAGTTTGTATAAAATTTAGTCTACAGAACAACTAATAAAAATAACAGAAATTAAGGAAATTGTAAATAGGGAACAATAAAGAAAATCAACATATCCAAAAATTGTTACTAGAAAGAGTCAACATAGTTGATAAACTCTAACACAGTTACCTAAGAAAATGAAGGAAAGGATAATATCAAGAATAAAATAAGATTCATCACTGCTGATTTCCTTAGACATTAAGGGATAATAAAAAAATATCTTGAACAATGCTATACGCAGAAATTTGTTTGCACAGCTGAATTATGTAATTTCATTGAACAAAACAATCTACCAAAGATAGAAGGAGAAATATCTAATCTTAATAGGCCTGTATTTGTTAAAGAAATAAAATAAAGAATTAATAACCATATATAACAAAAACAGGCCCAGATGTGTTCACATGTGCATGCTAACAAGCAATTAAAGAACAAGTAATATCAATTTTCTATTCTTTTCCAGAAAATGGAATCAGAGTGAATGATTTCTTAACTCATTCTATGAGGTCTACATTACCTTAATTCCAAAAATAAAGATACTATCAGAAAACTCTAGACCAATAACGCTCATAAACATGAGGATTTTCCGAAATCCTCAGCAATAAGTATAAGCAAATATTGAATTCAACAATAGATTTTTAAAAAAAAGCTACAAACACAATCAAATGTCATTCATTTCAGGTATGTAACACTGGCTCAGTATTTGAGAATCAATTCATGTCATCCATTACATCAACAGGCTGAGGAAGAAAAATAATATGACCATAACAAGATGCAGAAAAAACATTTGACAAAATATATCATCCAGTCATAACTACAAAAATAAATACATAGATAAATAAATAAATAAATAAAAACTAGCAAATTAGGAATAGAAAGGAACATCATGAATTTGATGAAGAACACCTACAAAAATCTACAATTGACATCAGGGTTAATGGTAAGGAACGAACTGCTTTCCTGCTAAGACCAGGAACAAAGAGTCAAGGAATGATCTTTCATTACAACTCTTCAGCATGGCAATGCTAATAAAGAAAGCAAAAGATGTTTAAATGTGGAAAAAGAATATTAAACTGCCTGTTTTTGTAGAAAAAATAATAAACAATTGTTGAAAGGTTTCAAGATTTAAGGTCCATTGTTCTCTTATATTCCAGAAGTAAACAGTGGGTTTTAAATGTTTGAAAATAGATAAATAATAAATAAATAAATAAATAAATAAAAGTACTATTAGCATTATCACCAAAAAAGGTAAACATTTATATTATTATAAGCATTTTATATATAAGTATAAATATTGCAAAAATATGTGCAATATATGTGTGACTATCGTTCTTGTTTGTAGAACATATTTGAGTCTCCCCTCCTTGTATCAAATGCTGTTTAGTTGCCTCCTCCCTGAAACAATTAGAACTACCTTATATGGAGGGGAAAAATAATTTAGAATTTTGTGATTCCTGATAGTACATATTTTTACACTTCCTGTAAAGCATCATATTGCAAAATAGTCAAGCCTTAGAAACGATTTTCTGAAATGTAGTGTGAATTGTTATGTGAATCATCCATTTTCATTGAATTATATTTAAAATACAATTTTAATGAAAAATCAGTTATTGAATAAATCAACTAAACCAAATTGAATTATGAAACATGTATATACATATAAAGCAAAACAAAATACCTCAAAGATCCCACTTTACCTCATTATATAAATGTAGAACTTAAGCCTTCTGGTCATGTATATGGTCTGTTCTAATAAATATAAGGTGAGTAGGTGCAAAAAAGTTAGTCTCACCATCATTGGTTACCATTATAATTCACTGTAATGGTTTAACACAAGCATCTATTGGGTATCTACATAAAGCAGGCCTTGGACAATTTGTTTTTTCTGTTATAATGTTTGCTGCTGTTTGTTTTGACACAAAGGATTTCATATATTTGCTATATAGTTATGAAAGCTCAATCTTAGACTAAATATTTTCTGGAGAAACATCTCTCCACTTAGACCCTATATCCATGTACACACAAGTACTTATGTGCTGTATACCTGTCTCAGTAACAGCCTTTTCTTTCTAAGCCAAGCTACTCCTTGGAGGATATCACTTTAAGAGCTCCAATTTTGTGATTTTTGTCATACTGTATCTCCATGAGTGGAGTTCCTAGCTTCACTTTCCAACTAGACTTATGTATGACCACTCTTAGCTTATTATTCTAACACAAAATATATTCTGGTGTTTCAAGATGTTCAAAGCAGAAAATGCAGGATGGTTACTCTTAAATAAATGATGGTGTATTATTCAAATTTAAACATACAATTCACAAAATGCTAGAGTAAGATAGATATGGTTTGGGATAAACTGAATCTTACAGTATGTATGTCTTTGTATTTATTTAAGTCATTTGGCAAGCATTTCACATATGGCAATGCTATAAGATTAATAATGCATTGTTTCTTATTTGGATGCTTCAAAATAAATAATGAAGAATTGTTGCTTGAAGGCATCAGCAAGTTGGCCTAATTCTTCAATTGCTAATTTATTTTTTTGTAAGGAATGCTTTTCCTTTGCATTACAGAAACAAAAGGGTTAAGTTTTCAGGTTATATAAAAAAAAAATCTGTGCATACAAAGTAAACCAATACGGGTGCAGTTATAAATAAGTATTGAAGTAGCTAAATCAAATGCTAAAGGAAACATCAAATGTGTAGAGCAGTGACATTGCCAATAGATTGGAAAGTAATATTTCCAGGGTAATTAGGGATGATAATAAAATTGACAATAAACCAGACTGTTATTTTCTGTTAGTTTAATTTTTTAAAATTAATATTTATATTTATACATTATCTCTAAGCTAAATTCCTAACAAGTTCCTAGTAATATAGTTTAAAATCTGAAGCATGCTAATGATCCTATGACATTTATTTTTACATTTTAAAAGTACAGGTTTATGAGGAAAAAGAGAAAGGAAAAGAGAGACACTTGTACAGTCACATGTGGGCAGGATACCCACAATATATTCTTTTCTTATATACAATTAATTTATTATAACATTAAAATTCCTCAGACATACATTTAGACAAATCCTTCGAGGCAATATGGTGGAAAAAAATGTACACTTTAGAAACAGGTAGATAGTTTAAATCCAGCCCACTAGTTATTAGGTATATGATCCTGGGAAAATCACTTAATCTCATTTAAATATATTCCCTCATCTGTATAATAAAGGTAATATTTCACTTTTAGGTCTGAGCATAGGTGTAATGTGTACTTGTAAAGAGTAAATAGATCCTCTGAGATAATGTACCCAAACCAAAAAAAAAAAAAAAAGTAAAAAAGAATGATGCAATAGACGGCTAACAGTCTCTAATGAGGTTATAAACTATGAAATATTCTTAAATGGTCCATTTAAATTTTGTATCTAAGAAAAGTAAATGCAAGCATATTTAAATGTTTTTCTCATTCATATTTCATGACTCCAACAACTGAATTGAGTTGGCATGTGAGGAGTACGAGTGGTGGTAGTTATTTATTGACTGTGTCCATTTTAAAATTTTACATTGTATCAAATATTTGTCAGGGTAACAGTAAGAGTTTGATTATTGATATCCAATAATTTATTATATATATAAGAGATTAATATGTATACTTTATCTTATGAGTGAAGCTATTTTGTATTATCTATATCAGTTATTCATTAAGATTTTAATATGATAGTTAATCAGTAGGGAAGTCATTGTTTTTTAGTATAACTATAAATCACAAATATCTTCTTGGTATTCTATTCAGGTTTCTTTGGAGTATTAAAAAAAATCTTTTTACAATATATCAAAATCCTATGGCTTATACTCAGTAAATACAACTTTGATGCATAATCCATATTGAAAACAAATAGAAACACTGACCTTTTCAGAATGTTTTCATAACCAAGTTGCATGGAGATAGTATGAAAATCAATTTATGTTTATTGAGCATACAGTATGCAAGCTGTAATGCCATTTCTTAAATATTTCAGTGTTTTTTAAGACTTGGCCCAAGAAACAATATTCTTCTACTTTAAGAGAATAGCTAGTATTTTATCATAGAATTTGAGTCTGAACAAAATTGGCAAGAAAATATTAATATATGTGGAAATTTTCTCTGAACGTAAGGGCTTACTGTATGTACTATGTTTATATCCAATATATTGTTAAACACATTTAGTTTCTAATATTTAAATGAAATAATGCTAATTTTTTTAAGGGGGAGAACACTCCTGGGTCTTAATTTTTGTGGGGAACTTTCTTGATAACCAGTAGGTCTAGACATGCCAGGCTTATCTTGCATATTTTTCTGACCTAGAAAGGGGATCTCAGTCATTTCTTCACAAAACTTTACTTTTTTCCGATGACTAATCAAGATCATTGTTAGTGTTAGGAAAAAAGCAAGTTGTTGCTGCATCAATCATTGTCTCCAAGACCTTTTACATGACAGAGTTCAGGCTGTATACTAGGGTATGTACTAGTTAGGAAGTATACATATGGCAATACATAACTTTAATGGCAAAATGTCTCATGCTTTTATACTTATATATTTTATTTGTGTTATTCAGGGTTTTTAACTTAACCTCCTTTTATTACATTTAACAAAAGATAGAATTAACATAACTCAATTTCATTTTATCAGTATTTATATACACCATTTTTTGTCTAAAATGTCAAAAGTCACCAAAAATTTTTACTCAGAATGACAAACACTGTTTGCTATCTCCATTATCTTCCCAATTTCTCAGTGATTGTACTATATCTAAATTGTCATATTTTTAGGCACAACGTGCTACCTCTCCTTTTAAAATCTCATTTTGTTTTTATTCTACAAGAAATACATATTTAATGTCCTGCACCAAACCTAGGTTTGATTATGTCTGTACGTGAAAGTCAATCTTCCAAGCTCCATGAATCAAATGTTCTTCCCTTGAATAACTTTCGGGTGCTAGTTTTTTTTTGTTTTTTTTTTTTTAAGTCAAAATTGCTATTAGAGAATCCGACAATAATTTATACTCAACATTTTTTTTTCTTTATAAATAACTTTGCTAGAAGAGCTTTTTGTTTATTGTTATAAGCAGTATTCTCAGTTGCTGTTTTTTGATGCAAAATTTAAGTAAAATTTTCTTGAAATGTATATTTTAACAATTTTTTCTACTGCTTTCCTTAGCTTCTTCACAGATTTTACTATCTATTTGTGCAGTCTCCTTTATCAATATTTAATACTTACCACATTATCTCTACTCTTTTACTCTCTTCCTTTATTACTTTACATTTACTTTTTAAAAAAAATTTCCACCCCTGTGACTCTTAAGACATTTTGGCCAAGTTTATCCCATCATGTGTTTCTTCTAGTTTAGTCTTCAGCTTTTATATTATTTATTTTGTTATTATTTAGTTCTATTACCTTACTCCTGAGTTTTCATAGTTCTTTTTATACTGTTCTTTTTTTATTTTTTTTTTTATATTTCTCAACGTCTAACTTATTTTGAAATAGTGCATTGTAATCTATGTCCTTTTTTTCTCTATTAGCATACTTGCAACATTTCTAAGGATATTATAATGCTTTATATTATTTTCCCTAAAATAATTCTGTGGAATTTAACCTTGATGTTTTTCTGTTCATTCCTATTGTAATTTAATTTTCCTAAATGTAGACAGAGGATTTGACTCCAGTAGTGCTTTGCACTTCCCAGAGCTCCCCCTTCTGTTATTTTAGAGTAGTGTTAAATATTATGGGAAACTGCTCTCTGAGACTGTTTTGTTCCCATTTCCTCTCTTATTTAGACTTTCGCTTAACTGCTCTCCCGCTTAACTATCACACCATCCTTTATAGTCTTTCCTCTATAGGAAGGGAACATTTGTACATTTACTGGGCAATATATTAATAGTTTCAGACCGTTAATGTCTAGAGTTTAATCCTTTTGCAACATAAAATGTTGATAATCCATTTGTTTGGGGTGGAAAAGATTTAGAACACTTCACAATATTAGAAGTTTCTTGCCATATTTTGAACAGTATACCATATTAGAAATGTTTAATATTTCTAAATTCAAAATTCAAAAAAAATAATAAAACCCAGTTAATTTTTCTCATTGCATAATTTACATCAGTTTTATTTCTATAAGAATAACTCAAAAAATAAACTAGAAATGAAGACAATCTTGGAGACGATTCTGAACAAAGATTATAATGCTTATTTAAATATCAGACCCATTCAAGGATGTCAGAATTAGATGAGTTGCTGCAGTTGAGTGGCACTAGCATAGAAAGAGAACATCCAAAGGCCAGATTCCATAATTATAGTGTGATTCTAAATTCCCGAAGATAAGGGGATGAACCCAATATCTATGTTATAATATTTAAGCAGTATTTTCTTACTATTGTGACCTTTGGTAGAACAGTGACCAATTTGGCTGCAGTGAATGAAAAGGACCAGGCATACATATAACATTCCTACTGAATAAATATAATCCCTATAAATAGTGATATTGTAAACAAATCCAGTTTTTTCTTAGATATAGTTTGTAATTTCCTAATGAATACACTTGTCATAGCTTTACTTTTCAAGTTATTGTTTGGATGGGCAGTATTTTATCTGAGTATTTCATGCCATTTAATTATGCAGTATGTACATATTGCAAAATGCCAAATATATATCAAAATGCATATGCCTGAAGCAAAGTCTGAATAATATCATAGAAGTGAGATGATCACCATGGTGCTTTAGGACACATATTCAATTAAGCAACCATTTGTTTAAAAACCAGGGGACCAAAATATTCATGTTTTATTCAAAATTACTAACTCCTTAAGGAAATCCTAAAATATCATGAAATGTTGCTGTTACTTCTTGTTTTCAGTCCCCATGAGTTTTTTTCATCTTAATGATAAAAACTCAGCAGTTGGGATTTTCATTGCTCACCATCAAAAGTCTCCTAAAAGGATGAACATGTTCACTTCGCAGACACTGATTCAACAAGAAGTTAGCATAAAATTAATATTTTGAAAGCTGATTGTTTATCTATATAAAGATAAGTAATCCAGGATTCCAGGTATGATTCGAAGAGTTACAAACTAGAAATTTTTCTTTCATACATGAATGTATGCATTTATTTCCTTTGCTCACAAACATGCATATCTATTACTAAGTATAAACAGTATAACTAGCAAGAAAAAATGAAATAGATCACTTATATAATTATATCTAAATATATATAATCTTTATAAATATATAATTCACACATCTGTAATCTACTCACTTTAAGTATCCAATTCAATGTTTTTTAGTATATTCACAGAGTTGGACAAATATTACCACCATCAATTATAACCTGTTTTTATCACTTTCGAAAACATTTCCATAACATTAGCCATCACACTCCATTTCTCCTTAACCTTTGAGGCTCTTCCCTAGAATAAATTGAATCCCAGGAAAAATTCCAGTTGCTCATGGTGTCTAATATTTTATAAATGTTGCTAAATGTATTATTTTCACAGTTTTTTCAGCATGTGTGTGTTTATTATCCTAAGAATTATTGGCCCAAAGATTTCTTATCTTGACCTTGTATGTTTTGGAGTCAAAGTGATACAGACACCATACACTAAATAGGGACAAATCAATTCTTTTATATTGTTGGAAAATTTTATTAATCTTTCTTTAAATATTGGAGATCACCAATACAGCTGTCAGGGCTGGGCTTTGCTTTGGGGTCTATTATTATTAACATGATTAGTAGTAAGTCAGTCTCTTGTATTCTGAATTTTAAATTCTCTCATCAGATTCAGCATGTATGATTTTTTTTTTTAATTTGTCCATTCACTAAGGTGGACTAATTTTTTTTTTGAAGCTTTAACTGTATCACCTAAGTGTCAATAAGTCATCTTCCTATTTAATAACTATGAGGTATTTCCTAATTTCACTTGTGATTTCTTCTTTATTTAGAAGTATGTTTACTTAGAAGTATGGCATTTGATTTCCAATGTTTACTCATTTTCCATATTAACATTTGATATTTGATTTTTACATTTCAAATTTAATTCTATTGTCACTAGAAATATGTTTTGTATTTCAGTTTTCTTAAGGGTATTGAATCTTGTTTGATGGCCTAGTATTTTATCTTTCAAAGAAAATATTCCATGTATACTTGAGAAGAAAGTTCTGATGGTGCTTGAGGGAGAGTTCTATGGATGTTTTATTAGGTCTATTTGCTTTATAATATTCAAAAAATCCATCTCTTTGTTGAATAGCTCTCTAATATACCCATCTATTATTGAAAGTAGAATAGTGAATTCTGCAATTGTTGTTAAGATATTTACTTCTCTCTTCAATTTTGTAAGCTCATATTTCATGTGATTTTTAGTCTTGGATATTTATTTCTCAAAAAAGGAATAAAAAGTATACATTTCAGATGACATATTATAAAAATACTGAATACTCATCCCCACCTCTTCTCACATCTTGTTTTCATTGCTGATGATTTGATAAATTTTGACAATACTTTGGAGTATACACTATCTACAATCAGATCCAGGGATAAAATGGAGGCAGTCTCTTTGAAGTTTGAATCTTTTTTGTTTATAGGTTACCCTAGATAATTAATTTGCTGTATAACCTTAATATAAGTTCCATAGATACCATATAACTTAAAAAAAAAAAAAAAAAACAACTTCTTACCAGTTTTGGTTGTTTTGCTAGGGTATAAGTATATGGAATTATTATATTGTCCTTTAAAAGTAGAAGTCAGGGCCCTCCCTGGTGGCGCAGCGGGTTAAAGCACAACACTGAGAATCTAAAGCCGCTTCCTCATGAGTTCGATTCCCGCCTGCCCCGGAGGTGACCACATGGCGTGGCAGACCTCTTCTGACCCGCCCGCTGCTCCCCTCAGCAGTGTACTTCGTTGATCTGCCTGTTCTGCACTCCACTCTGTCTCTGGTGAATTCTCTCACCCTCCACATCTCTGACCTGTATCCCAGTTCTGTATGCACAAATAAAATAAAATCTTTAAAAAAAAAAAAAAAAAGTAGAAGTCAGCTTTTATAATAGAAATTTTAAATTTTTGCACACTGTAGAAATAAGTAACCTTAGAGTCAACAAGTTTTAATCATCCTTGTAAACACATGCAGAAATTCTCACATATATTAATATTCAAATGTCTAGGAAAATGAAATTTCTAACAATTAAGTTTACATACTCAGTGGTTTTATCTTTTTCCAGAGCTCTCCACTGTCAAGCTGTATCCATTTACCTCATTTAATATCCTCCTATGAGTTTTCCTATACCAAGACCACAGATTATTTTAAATCAGATACATGGGATTAAAATTGTAAGGCTTCAGCAAGAATGGTACAAAAGAATAAAAGGGCAGTGAGATTAGTCACTACTTTCTATGATTCCTATTTTCAAGATATTTGATTGGCTGCTCAGACACTAGATTATCAATAAAACTATAAGATAAAAATGCCCCTCAATGTAAGAATATAGAGATAGAGCAATACAAAGTATAGAAAGATAAGAGATAAATGTCAATATGTTTGATAAAATGAAAAGTAATATAGGGAATAGTATTTAAAGATGCAGAGAAGAGAAAAATGCAACCTTGATTTTTAAAAAAGTTTATTATTTATTTAAGCACAAAAAAACTGTGGTACAGACCACAGGTTTGGTGCGTGACAGGATTTACCACAGACAGAATGGGAAGCAGAACAGGTAGATCTACTGAAATACGTTGGTGAGGGGAGCAGCAGGTGAGAAAGGAGAAGTCTACTGTACCATCTGGGTTACCCCTCTGACTGGGGATCGAACTTATACTGTAGTGGCTGTGGATAGTTTCACAGTGCTTCACTTTAACCCTTTGCACAAACGGTTAAACACAGACACAACCTAGATTAAGCACAAATAATGAGGCCTCCAAATGTCTTGCAGAATACAAGAAAGGTTGCATACTATATGCTTTAAAGAGGGTAAGAGACATAGATTCAAAATTTTGTTTACTTGAAATACAGAACATGAAAAGATCACATTCCAACTAAATCTTATTCGTTTGTATTACTGTTTCAGGTATCCCAAATAATAAATTCCATTTCTTTAGAGAAGAATCTTTTGGCTCAGGGTAAGAACAAACTGTTAAATGCTCTAAATGTATACTAGCTTTCCTTCAATATTCTCAGTATTGCTTTATTTTTTTTAATGAGACATTTTCATTTAACTCTACTGGTTAAGCACATATATTCAAGTCAAATACTATCTACAAGCATTGGGTGAACCTCTCCAATTACTTAATTTTTGTTTGCCTTGGTATCAATGCATATGTACTGGAAATAACAACAGGACAATAGAATATGATCAATGGTTAATTCATAAAGCTACATCAAAACATCTCTGCTTTTTATAATATCATTCCTAATGTATTAAAAAATAAATGCAATGTATCTTGATGTTTTTATCTATTTTTTTATAGTAAATAGTATTAAAAATAAAAAATTCATTGTGTTTTGAATTGAAGGGGAAGTAAAGAGATAGCATGGAAAAAAAAAGTATTAAGGTATAAATAAATAAGCCTTTAGGCCCTCCCTGGTGGCACAGCTGGTTAAAGCACAGCACTAAAAAGCTAAAGCTACGTTAGCATGAGTTTGATCTTGGCCCTGGAGGTGACCCACATGGTGCCACAGACCTCTCCTGACCCATCCACTGCTCCCCACAGCCGTGTACTTCATCAGTCAGCCTGTTCTGCTCCCCACTCTGTCTCTGGTGAAGCCTGTCACCACCCCTGATCCACCAGAGGGCTTCTACCCCAGTCCCCATAGCTAGCTAGCTAGCTAGATAGAGCTTGAAAAAAAAAAAAAAATAAGCCTTTAAAAATAAATAGGTTTTAGATATAATGGTTATATTTAGGAACGTCAATTTGAGAACAATATAATTTACTAATCATTTTTGTGCTCATATAAATAGATGGACCTGTAAATTGAGAAAATAACTTGTTCTTGTGATAATTGATAGCATAGTTTCTTATTTTAATACTAGGCCAAACAGAAATACCTGAATTGCTTTGAGTCAGGAATATTTGCTACCAGAAGATATAACTGTGAACTAATTAAGAGTGTATTACTTATCGAGACTCAGAGCTTACTCATCAAGACATACTTCAAAGACCTTGAAATGTTGTGCTGCTTAATCCTATGCATTTATGTCAAAACTTTTGACCACTCTCACCAATACCCTCCCTTGCAAGATCCACCTTAAGAAATAACAGCCCGTGCCCTAAGGCCCTATCTATCTTCTCTTTTGATTACTTCCTTTGAGGCACTTTTCAGACTTACCAGGTGGGCTTTTTTATTTGGGATTAGATATAACAAATTTAACTGTGGTCAGTTTTTTCTGATAGTCTCTTGAGGAGGAAAAAATGTCAAAATCCTTCATGGATACAAATTTCATACTAGTGCAACTCAAACTGGTTAAATAATACAGCAGAAATTTAACCTTTTGGGTAATTTAACCAAATTGATCTTTTCAATTTTTTCAATACTATTAACTATTTGAGTATATTTTTATAATTAAAATAAGGGATTTGTAATAAAGTTTAAGTTGTATTTTAAAGATTTTCCTAATGGACTACATAAAGAATCTCATTGAATTTAACTTTCCACCTTCAACATATTTATGCCTACAATTTTCTACTTAATATTTCTTGCTAAAACAACATACTCATTATATTTTAAGTGATAATTGACAAGTGCTGTAAATAATGTAGATGCTTTTAAATGATCATCTCTTGGTTTTATAAAATAATTTCTTCTTCTAAATTTCATCATTAATGTTGTACTATACTAATTATATTGGGATTCTATGTCCTGTACTTCCCCCCCCCAAAGAACATCATAATACAAGAGTTGAAAATCTGGCACCTATAATACATAACAGAACCTTCTTTAAAACAAAATGCAGTGATAATGTCTGAATAGAAAAACAAGTAACAGCTAATAAAAAGTTGGATTGAGAGACATTTTTGTATAGTTTTAATAATACTAAATTACTTGAAAATTCAAATTAAATATTGAACTTCATCAATTTTCTATTAGTGATTAATTCTAAAGCATAATTTGTTCATTATCCCTCCAGTTGTGCTTATTATAACACAGATCTTGTTTATATAAAATATTTGGCAGATGTTGTATCCATATAATCGAAGAACTATTTAGTTATATTTGCATTACCACATATTCTAAATAAATAGGCTTTGTACTAAAGAACTTTCTCTATATTAATTATACAAACAGAAATTAAATTATAAGCAATGCATTGAAAATACACAGAATATTTTTCAAAGGTACAATTCAAAGTTAAACCTAAAATCTTGAATTTTGCTTTCATTTTTTCCTAATAAAAGAGGGTCATTAAACAAATGCCTACCAACCATTGCTGATTTTCTTTCTGAAATAGCATTAAACATTGTCTCATATAATGGGTTGATTTGTTGTTGGTATTTTGTTCTCATCCCCTATAAAAGTAGGACTGGTTTTTTTTAGATATCAACATTGTCCTTGGTCTCATAAGCTTTTACCAAATAGAGCATATCATAAGTTGTGAGGTTTGATATGCTGTGATTATTATAGCTGAATATATGTGGAAATGTTCTTTCAAGGTTGTTTTATTTCCTATTTGCCACACTTCATACCACAGAGTAGTACCTAAAAGTTAAATGCATTTTCTTCAAATGAGCCACATGATAAAACAGTGCATAAGAAGAAGGCCATAGGGTGCAGTGCAAGTGTGCTGTGAAAATGAGTAAACCAGATGTCAGCAATGCTTGAGCTCAGTTGTGGATGTGTTAATTTTCCCCTAGATCTGCTCAGGAAGCTGGCAGGCAGAATCCCTTGCCTCACAGATCAGGGAAATAGCTCAGAGAAAGCTCAGAGGCAGAAAATACAATTGACAGGGAAAATTCATAGAAACTTTTTTTTTTTAAAGAGAAACAGACTATCTTATGTTTGTTTGTTTATTATCGAAAACATACTTTACTGCTAAGACTTCAAGATACAGAGTGAATGGAATGAGATAGAGTTGAATTTATTGAACTTTGAGTTAACCCAAGTAAAGTAGTCAACACCTGTTCTTTGTGGAGTGGATCAAAAAGAGGAGAGGTTAAATGAATGAGTGAACATTATTCTTTAGTGTATAGCAAAACTTATTTTTAGCCCTTGTGATTTAGATTTTGGTATTTTAGTGATTTAGATGTAGTATTTTCTCCTAAATCCAAAGTACATTATTTAAATGAATAACCAGCATTCATTCTTTCAAGTTTGGTAAGATGGAAAAATAACTCATTTTCCACCACCATAGCTCCAATATTTGTTGACATTTTGTTTTTCATCAACTGGTTTTTTCAACTCATAGAATATTAAATTTGCAAAAACCAGTCATTTTATATAATCTCCATACACATACTTAGAAATGATTTAGAGTTGTTAATATCTATTCACCACATGTTTTATAATAATAAAATGATGGAATTTTACATGTACAGACTAGTTGTTCAGAATGTTCTATTTTACAGTCTTTCTTTAGTTAAATGTGGCTATGTGGCTTATTAATGTGTAATGGGATATTATAAGTGGTTGCCATCTGCCAAGTGGCCTTCCCATTCCTCTTTTCTGCTAGTAATCATACATACATGTTAAAAAGAGAGTTAAAACTAAGCTAAAACATCCACCTTAAAATTTAAGGCTTTGAAATTAAGAAGCACAATACCCTGAGGTGGAATATACTAGTCCTGGAACAGGAATGAGCGACTTTGATATTAGACGAAAGCAAACTTCAGTTTTGTTTCAGCCATGGTTACTTTGGGTTCTGCAATTGTCAGAAAAACTTTATCCTACTTGCTTATGCCCCAGTTATGTTCCAGGAAATGTAGGCAGTGGAAGAAAGAAAAAGTCCACGTCCTGCTTTCATGGAATTTATGACGTAGGATAGTGAAAAAGGGTGAAGTTATGAAAAGATTCAAAATGGAGGATTTTTTTTCTTATGTAAGGGGGTAGCAAATTTCTATGATAAATTGGAATTTGAGCAGAACTAAGTTTAGAACTGAATCATTCAGAAATCAGAGAGAGAAATTTAAAATCCCAAGGTAGGAATTTATTTTTATTGGAAGGTTGGAGGATCAGTAAGTAGACCAGTGCAGCAGGAACAAAATGAATGATTGAGAGCGGTAGAGGATACCAGACCAGCAGACCATTAAGTGAGTATTTTACTTTAGTTTGGATAAAAGACATTGGAGAACTTTTTCATACAGGGTAACATGTTCTGGTCTATTTACAGGGGTGACTTTGATCACTATGTTAACCTGACCAAAAAGAAGTGAGAGACTTGCCAAATGTCAAAATAAATGCATGAACTCATAATGCAGTAAGCTTGCCCAAGACTAGAATATCTGATACTTTCTCTGATTATGACCTATGATTTGCACCAATGAATTAATATGGCTCATATGCAAATGCTTTATATTAAGCAGTATGTTAAGATTTGCATTAAATCTTCACAGCAATCCTAAAGTATTTGAATCCTCATTTTATATAGGGGGACAAAGTGAATCCAAGCTTCCCAAGATTGCACAGAAAAGAATTAGATAATGCCATTTTCAGACTTGAAAACCTAAGTCTAGACCTCCTTGCCATAGCCATTTTGCAGTATTGTCTTCCAATTACATTATACCACACTGTGTTTCAAAATAGAAAACACCTGTCAAATGACTTTTCAGTTAATGAGAAATGATACATACCTCTCATGGAATTCAGGTAGCAATCCACATATTAACCACAATTTTACCACAATGCCTTTTGGGTCACCAGGAGAGATCAGGTATATCTTTGTGAATTAATTTCATTTAAACTTGTTGTAAATAAATGGAATAGTTTAAAAAGTGTTAAAAAGTCACCAATTCATAGTAGTTAATAAAAGCCCTTTTGAGTTTTGTTTATTTCTAACTGGTAAAAAATTAATTTGTCATGCTCCAGGGGGTGCCAAGCTCCAATTAACACCCCATGTGTGGTTAGCACTTTTGTAATAGATTGGCTGTGCGGTATGATGGAACCAAGAGGGATCCACACTTTGCAGGCCTCGTGTTAAACCTGGGGAAGATATAAGGACCTACCTAGCTCATTAGTGTCTTATTGAAGACTGGAATAAAACTCCCAGGCCAGTCTTCTATTTGGAAGCTATCCAAAATTGGTGTTTTGATTAAATTACCTATAACCGTTGTGGTTATAAGACCAAAGGTAAAACAACTTTTTAACTTTCCTGAAAGTTAAAGTGTTCAAATTAATAAATTATTTACACAAAATGGTATCTGCTAATTTCATCCAACTATGATAAATTTAGTATATAAATAATCAAATTACAACTATCTATTTGTTATAAAGCAGTCCAGTTTTAAAAACCATATTGTAATTTTTATCATCTTATTTGCTGGTTTATAGATACGAACTGATCAAAGAAATATTTTAATGGGTTATAGTTCGAATTACTTTAATAATTTTGATGTTCATTTCTAAAAGAGGGTAAGATTTTAATTTTCAGTCAGAACCTTATTAATGCCATAAAAGGCAAACTTCCTTTCTATTTGCAAGGGTATTTCAGTATTTGTTAATTTGCTCTAGTCTTTGTATTTCACATGGCAATGCTTATAGACTAGAGTGAATTTAAAATGATGGTGCAATAACTGTAAATATTGCAAAGTGAAATATTAATAAAGAAATATAGTGAGAAAGAATTGGAAAGTGCAGTGATGTAAGAACAGTGCTAGAAAAGATAATTGTGCCAAGTGCAATCATTGCCAATCATTTCATGGCACAATTACTTGTTAGCATTAATCGCATTCCAGACAGTGTTTTTCAGGAGTGTGGGTTGGGAGTGGCAAACTAGTACACAGTGCTCTATGAACACTAATTTATAAGGATTTTCATTTGTTTCATATAGTAAAATAATATAGTTTTATTTTAGACAGTGATTTGGAATTTTAATGAGTGTGCAAAAAATAGCATAGAGTAAGAATGAATCACTACTTTTTTTTTTTT
>NW_004567107.1:57729707-57732092 GCF_000260355.1 Condylura cristata | reverse complement strand
TTTTTTTTTTTTTAATTTAGAATGCTTATTTCATGTCAGGATTTTTTTTTTTTTAATTTATACATAACTGTGGTGTAGGCCAGAGTTGCAGTGATGGTGAGAGGATTCACCAGAGACAGAGTGGGGAGCAGCACAGGCAGATTGACAAAGTACACTGCTAAGGGAAGCGGCAGGCGAGACAGGAGAAGTCTGCTGCACCATATGAGTCACTCCGCAGAGCTGGGATCGATCTTGGGTAGAAGTGGGGTAAGCTAGCTTCCCAGTGCTGTGTTTTAACCCATTGCGCCATCGGGGAGGGCCCCCATCCGAGTTCTGAATGGTCATATCTATTGACTAGCATCTTTTCCTTTTCCTGTTTCCCATGCTCCTTCTTCCCATCATTGCCCAGTCTGATCCGTACTTAAATAATAGAGCTGGAGCTGATTCAACATAGGGTCTTTTTTTTTTTTTTTTTTCCCAATGAAAATCCTAACAGGAAGCAGGAAGTATAAGAATTCTCCCTTCCCTGTCATCTACTGGAGCACACAGTTCTATTTTTTGAGTCCAGAGAAGAGGTGCAGTGCTCTAAACCATTACTGTTCACTGTTTGCAAAGAATATGGCAAAGTAATAGGGCAACAAAGAGAATAGAAAGAAATCTAACATTGAGCCTGAAAATAGTCTTTTATTCTCCTCTATTTGGATTTTTTCTCCACTTCTTCCAGTCAGTTAAATATCACCTCAGTTATGATGCCAATGGTGCAAGTGGTCATTTTTCTTGTTGGGTGTTTTGTCTGAAACAGAGGATACTTATAATACTTTTTTTTCTGTTTAAAACATTCACTACAGAAAGGGATAGAATACTAACATTAAGGCATCCAATAAAACCTATATTGAGTAATGAAAGAAGGATGATATCAATATGTCTTTTATCTGGACAAGAAATGTCTTTGTAACAGTCTTTTGGTGCCCAGAGTTCTAATGGACTCATGACTACTAATGGCTTTTTAATCTCATCGTCTGTAATGTTAGAGTTTTAAATCTATTTACTTCAATTTCCTGACATGCATCAGAGACAAAGAGGGTACTTATGGCTTTGTGGGCTTTGTGTTACATTTTTATTACATTAGAATGTGTCCAGACTTTTGCATCAAAAGTCAATTGGATGAGTTTGGGGTAAGGGAAAACAGAAAAAGAAAAGTCATCAAATACATAGTTTCAGAGTCATTAGCCTAAATAATATAAAGGTTTATTTGTGATTAACAATAAGTGCTTTCTTCTATGCTTTGATCTGGATTATATGCTGTAACTATACTATTTCATTGTCTCCTGGTAGAATGATACAAAGGAGGACATTTTGGTCATTTTGAACAGTTCATTGAGTTTATCCAGCTTTGTCTTCCTCAGCTTTAAAATGAAAAGTTTAGAGTATTTTCTATCTTTTAGCTTTTTTAAAATAGACCAAGTACCTCAAAATTTCTGTGTAATAATCTGAACTTTAGGAAGAACCAAGACATAATTATCAGTAGGGGGAAAAATGGAGCACTAAAAGCAAGTAACAGAATCATAAATGCCAAATAATAGCATACACTTAAAAAAAATGTTTCTTCAATTTTATTCATTAGTATGTTCCCTCAAAAATAGCACAATAAAATAATTCTTTGAATGGGCATCCTTTCCTTTTCAAAATAACCATAAAAAGTCTACTTTTCAAATTTAGAGATAAATGAAAATAATATAAACTAAAATCAGGTTTTAAAAATAGTTAGAGATGCATATTCAAATAAATTATCACTAACCATGTTTGGCCTATGCTCCTATTCTCTGTCACAACAATTTTACATACTGTTATAATGTTTAATATGTAGTTAATTCTCAACCATGTAGTATATCATTACATGACTTACACATTTTTTTTTTTTTTTTTTTTACAAACATGGCACTAACCCGCTGTACTTGGTATAAATTAGAGTCTGAAGTATTTGGTTGAACTGAGTCACTAAAGATATTTCAGATTATAAAGGATCAAAAGTATAATCATGCTATATTTAGTAATTAGATAAGCCAAGAAATGCAGTCATAAAAACTTTTTAAAGCTAAATACTAAAAATAAACAATGGTTCTCATTATCACTAAAAGAAATTATCATGGGCCCTCCCTGGTGGTGCAGTGGGTTAAAGCACAGCACTAAGAAGCTAAAGCCACTTCAGCATGAGTTTGAACCCCATCCACCCTGGAGGTGACCTACATGGTGTGGCAAATGACTCCTGACCGCTTCTTCCCTCAGCACTGTACTTTCTCAGTCCACCTGTTCTGCTCCCCACTCTGTCTGTGGTGAATCCTCTCACCACCCCTGCATCTCTGACCAGTTCTGTATGAATAAAAAAAAAAAATGGCAAAAAAAAAA
>NW_004567107.1:57710154-57729587 GCF_000260355.1 Condylura cristata | reverse complement strand
ATATATATATATATATGAATTGAATTAAGATTTAATTTGGAGTTCTAAATTTTTGAAGGCAATATTTCAGATATATTTTCTGGAGTCAGAGAGAAGAGACAATTAGAAATATCAAAATGTGAATGGGAAACTTCAGAAGAGCTAGTTACAAGTAGAAACCCTAATTCCTTGTCTATATTCAGCACAAATATTTGGCTAATTTCTAAACCATATCAGCACAAGATAAAACTGAAAGTAGTTCACAGCAAACACTCAATAGACTAAGACACTGCCTACTGCAGGTGTGCTCAAGGCTATAGGTTGAGTCTAACCAAGTTAATTGCCTGCTAAGAAGAAAAAATCAACACATATCAGCAGGTTGCAATTGCATCTTGAATATATACAATATTAGTATTCATGTCATCCAGGATAAAGTGCAAATAACTAGTCTTGAGAAGAACAAAGGAAATGTGACCCATTCTCAAGAGAGAAAAAAATTAATAGATGGTAACCCCATGATGACTAGATGCAGGACTGTCAGACAATGACTGAGATGCAGCTATTAAAACTGTGCTCAGTGAAGCAAAGAGACTCATAGTAATGAATGAAATAGTATAAAATCACCATAGAGAAATAGAAAACTTAAAGAGGACCAAAGTGAAAAAATGTAGTAGCTGAAATATCATTGGCTT
Source organism: Condylura cristata (assembly GCF_000260355.1). Classification (NCBI taxonomy): domain Eukaryota; kingdom Metazoa; phylum Chordata; class Mammalia; order Eulipotyphla; family Talpidae; genus Condylura; species Condylura cristata. The sequence continues at coordinate 57,728,916 of NW_004567107.1, read as the reverse complement.
AATAGCACAGTATAGATGACAGAAAAGAGTTAATGAGCTTTAAGATAGAGGAGTAGAAATTTAATTAGAGGGAAATGCAAAATACTTCAGACAATGAAGAAAGCCTCAGGAGTCTGGAAAACATAAAAATTTTTGGCACACATCATCAGAGTTCAGTATGGAAAGGAAATGTTATTGGGACAAAAAAAACCACTTTTCTTCAAAAATTAATAACCCAACATTCCCATATTTGGTGAAATGCATCAATTTTGAGTTTCAAGAAGCAAAATGAACTCCAAATAGGGTAAATTCAACGGGGAATGAATACGGCAACTCTTATGCCCTCCTCTGACTATGCAAATGCTTTTCTTTTTCTCCTTTTCCTAATAGGCCTGTCCTTTTAAAATGTAAAGATGGAATAAAAGAAAAAAAAAAAGGAACAATGCGTAGACATATAACGGTCAAATTGCTTAAACTGAAAGACAAAGAGTAAGTCCTAAGGACTCACTTAAATATGTCATATTGCTGATTTGAGCAGTGGACTTCTCTTCTAAAAACACAAAGTTCTGAAGACAATGGAGCAACTTTCAAAATGAAGATTGAAAAGATGCCTCAAAATTTAAAAATGACTCTTATAATTACATTAATAGATGAAAACCAATTGACTTAACGCTGGCCAGATGGTTTGAATATTGCAAAACTATATACTCAGTAAATATGAAAAGATTATCAACGTCATTATTTATTAAGGAAATGTGCATTAAAATCATAATGATCCTACTCACCCATTAGAGTGTCACCACTGTGACAAGTGTTCAATGAGGAGAAACTAAACTTTCACATACTACTTTTAACCTCGTTATGAAAATATTATAAAATTTAGAAATGATTAAAAAATCAAAAATCTGTTTATTTCAAACAACCACAAATGTTATTAAAATACACAAAATCAGCAGAAAATGTGAGAGAAATTTACATAGAATAATTTTGAAAATTCTCTCTTTAGACAAATAAGAAAATAGGTAATGAGTAATTTATTTTTAAACTTGACTATACATATACATGCATAGAGACATATGTATGCACACACACATACACGCACACACACAGGTCTCCTCAAGAATGTGTAAACAGAAGCTCATTAGGGTCAGCATTGTTATTTATTTATATAGAAAATTATTGAAGAGGACAATTTTTAAAAATTGCTATTACTTTTGAACATTCTTAGTCATGAAGGGGGTGACTTCATAATTTATTTATTTTTTTTTAATGACTAATTTCCAGTAGGGGTATAGTTTTCTTCATCAGTACTCTCATATAAATCTTCTATGCCTATTTATAGCATAATGCTTAAAATTCTATGGGGTAAAATGGATCTGGGTTTCTAGTAGAGATCTATTCACTTTGTACACTTTGAGTATTTGAATAGAGAACAATTAAGCAAATTAGCTATATGTCCTTCGCCTGTGAAATAGAAATCTTGGTACCTCCCTTAGGGTACAGAGTACAAGTTAAATTAATAAATGATATTCATTATTGTTACTGGCCACTCTAATAATTGCAGCAAAAATGGATTCCTAGTCCATTTGACAGATTTAATGTCAGCATCTAACAACAGAGGAAATAATCTATAATCTACCATGTGCATACTCTCTCCTTTGCATCCAACCAAGAATAACTTTTATGGCTCACAGTGTTTGCTTTTTAATGCCTATTTAATAGTAAGTTGTTATGCCATGTTGAGTTTCTGCCACACTGTGAACCTTTAAGAACAAAATCTTACTGTGATAATATACTTGGGAATATTCCCTAAGTCAAGAAGTTAGCAATTATAGAGTATCACATTAGAGCTAATGTGGGAAGTTAAGATCAACCCTGATAGTTTAGAGTAGATTGGAGTTGTATTAATAAAGGTGCTTCTTGAAGAACACCTGACATTTTGTTAAATGAAATTTATTGGTTTCATCTTTAAAGTCAGTTCAAAAATATAACTGCAAAATATGTCTGATTTATATCAAGAAGTAGGAATGTTGTTGATGAAGATAGAGGTGGTTAATTTATACATTCAAGTGATTTTACTGATTCTTATTTAACATGGCAATTTTTAAAAAAAAATTTTTAAGATTTATTTATTCATGCATACAGAACTGGGGTACAGGCCAGAGGCTCAGGAGCGGCGAGAGGCTTCACCAGAGACAGAGTGGGGAGCAGAACAGGCAGATCAACGAAGTACACTGCTGAGGGGAGCAGCGGGCGGGTCAGGAGTGGTCTCCTCCAGGGCAGGCGGGAATCGAACTCATGCGGAAGTGGCTTTAGCTTCTCAGTGCTGTGCTTTAACCCGCTGCGCCACCAGGGAGGGCCTAACATGGCAATTTTTGTCTCATCCTATTAAAATGCCCAAGTGTAAAAATCTGAATTACTGCTGACACGCAGTAGGTTAGATATACTTGAAAATAGTCCAGGTGAATTATAAAAAAAAAAAGTACATTGCTATGTCTGCCATCTCCTTGTAATTCCTTGGAGACAATATGATTTTAAGGCCGCCTTTTTTTTACCCTATGCTACAGTTACATACTTTAGTACAATTCTCTGGAAACATTATGTAATTTCTCAGAGGTTCCTACTTAATACTTTTGATAGAAATACTTTGCTATCTTTGCACAACACTTTTTTTTTCCCCCCAGGCCTTTGGCATATCACTAGATAGAAATGCCAAGGTTTAACTGATGTGGCCTTGCCGTTCTCTGGCTCAGTTACAAGTAATGCTCAGACATTTTTGTAAGTTGTTCAATAAATTCTCCATTGAAAGTTAAGGGCAAGGATGTTGAAGTGTTCTTAAAAATAATTTACTGTATCCTAGTTCTCTTTCCCATAATTTGCAGAATCTGAATAAAAGACACTTATCTGGTTTGTGAAATACAATTGAAAATAATATTAAAAAGAGCAAAATAAAGGATTGTCTTAGAAAAACATAAACAGAGGTGATAAAATTAACAAGTTAACAATTGGTCAGTTCAATAAAGCATCTTTATTCTTGATACCTTTTTGGATATTTCTGAGCACCCATCAAATGCCAGACACTCTTCCAGGCTCTTGTAGAGATGGTGGAAAACATAATTTAAGTCTGTATTTCTGCTGTGGAGAATGGAACTGTGGAGGAGTTCCATTCAACTGATAATTCCCCTTATAGTTGTAATTAACTTTTTTATTTTACTATACCAATGTATTATTTTGAAAAAGACCTTTTTAAGTCTGAAGTTGTAGATAAAGAAATGGTAGTGAAAACATTTAGAATAATGATGTTATATTAAATGTTATTTTTAAGCTTTTTTCCAATATTCAGTCTTGAAACATGCATACAAACTTGTCATCTACTAAGAATATAAAAGGTATATTTTTGGTTTTCTTTCCTTGTTAATGTATTGAAGTATAATGGAAAATTTAGAGTAGGATTATGTTTAAGCTTACTGAGGCTAAAAAGGCAAGTCACCCATTTATTATTCGGAAGCCAAGAAAAGATGATTGAGGTCAGATCATATTAAACACAAACACTGAACAGTTTCCATCTGTTTCCATGCTTATAAAATGCAGGATACTTTTATCAATATCATTTTTCTACTTCATTAGCTTTATTTAGCCTGGATGCTGCAGAGCGGGACCACAGATCTCGTTACCATTAGTCCATTTGTGTCAAGCTGTGAGGAAAATGGCAAGAAAACTTCATTAAGCCCTAAAGGGCAGTCATGAATAGATCCAGTTCCTTTGCTTGCCTTCACCTTCAGAACTCTCTGATGATACTTGATGAGCATTCAAAATAAGCATGCACTTTAATTAATAGAAATACTTGCGCATGTTCTTTCTATTGCCTCTCCAGAATTGTGCAAATGCCTCTTGTAGCCTAGTGAAAGAAAGTTGGTGCTTTTTTCCAATCAGATTCAGCTAAATAAGGCGTTGTATAATAACTAGTATCATATTATTTATATCACCTGGTTCCCTGTGGAAGCAATATGAAGAGAAATGTTGATGCTTGAAAAGCAAAAATTTAAAAACAAACTTTACATAACTTTCTTAGACTAGCAAGTGGAAGGAAAACTCTTCATGAGTGTCCAGTGTTATTCTCCAACCCCAAATTTCTCACTACCTGAGATTTTACACAGCCTAAGTTTTTTATGGTAATTAATTGAAAATATTAGACTCAGTGCTTATTTTCACCAACTTCCTTTTCATACCTTTTAGTTGAATCTGTCTTAGCCACTGAAATATTTTTCTAAGATACTGGGATATTTGGTTTCTCACTTCAGATCTGCATGGTAAAAAGTCAACACCATTGATCATTGATTCATCTCTTTTTATTACCATCTGTTTCCTTTAAGAAAATATGTATCAGGGGTTTAGTCTAAAAATAGATAAATCGAGGTGGGGTTGTCTACATTAAGTTTCTTAGAAGAATCTGAATGGTGTTCAAAAGTTATATGCCTAGATGGATCTCTTTCTACTCCTCTTCCTGGAAAAGTTTCACTTTGGAAAGTAAATAACTCAGTATAATGTAGATACTTGCTGATTTAAAAAAACAAACAAACAAACAAACAAAAAAACAAAAACCAAGTCTTGTTTCCGCCGAATTACTAGTAGGATATGCAGAAAGTGAGATCTTACAAAATTTTCAAGCTTCTCTTAGGAGAAGAGTTCACGATATCTTTTGGTATTTGGAGTTTGTTTCAACCTGACTGCCTTCTTGCTACTTTTGTCATCATGCAGTGTCATGCTGAAAATGATATATGTAGTTTTCTACTTAAAATAAAGCAATTATTCAGGATTCAAAGTACAAAGTTAGAGGTTCACCCTTTGCAAGAGACTGTCACAATACTCATCATGGGTTAATTCCTCAGTTCTAACCTCAGACCTGTGTCCTCAATGCTGTATTACTAGAGAGTCCTGCAAATATTCTCCAATATTAAGAGCCTCATACTTCCTGATTGAGGTCGTGTCTTCTTTGAATTGCTTGTCTTTCTTAGGTAGGTTTGCCCAAGTTTGCTTATTTGTTTATTTAATTAAATTCATTACTACATATTATTCAAGAGATTACTTTAGTTCTCAAGAACAATTTAGTATCTACCCAATTAAGAAGGATATATTTCTGTGAATTAGTCTCTTATAATTAGAAAGAGTTCATTATTTGTAAGATTTTTTTTTTTAAGTGATTTTCATTGCAGTCTGCAGTTGTCTCTCAGTCTGTCAGGATAAAATAGAGACATACTCTTCCTTATTTTATTATCTAAAATGATTATTTATCTACAATGCCATTCTATTCTACAACTTTTCTTTTTAAAGAAGCAATCTTTATAATATACCTTCTTTGGAAATGTTATTAAGCCCAAAATTACTTAGAAAAATAACATTATTAAATATACACAGCTACTAAATATATAAGCAACCTTAAAAGACAAGATTGATTTTATATTTCAACTATTGCCAATTAAAATTTGGACCTTCTTTTATCTCCTTTGTGTTTCCACTATGATATTTACTTCTATGTATCTTTCAAAATTTAAAATTTATTTTATATTTGAGCATTAAAATAAATGTAATAACTTTATAATTTAATTACCAAGTTGACCATAATTTTGGAAAAAACACAACTGAATGTTTAAAAGTTGATCATCATTAGAGAAGTCATAAGGAATCATAATACATGTCAAGACATGGTGTCAATGAAGAAGAGTTGAGTAAAGTATCCAGTGAGTACCTTCAGACAACTGTCTCTCAGTTGCCAAAAACCCTAGCACTTCTAGGAATGGTAGCTGGTTTCCTGACAGTAAATCTGGCACAGACAAATGGGGATTTTATTTTCATAAGTATAAAAAAAAAATCACTCTGCTCAATTGTATTCATTATTAGTAATTTTACTTTAGTACTATGGCAGCAATATAGGAGTCTATTTATTCTTATTTATCTGTAAAATAATTACTGTATATATTCTATAGCCTGTTTTGATGATAATGGCAGTCTCTGAGGATGATAACACATAAATGAACCTGCTGTAGAATGCATATGAGCAAGATTAAATAGGAATCTATTTAAACTAAGTTTAAACTAAGTTGAAGTTTTTAAGAATTTTTGTCACAACCATAATTTACATACATTTTAACTGTCATAGCAAATATATTCTACATCTTTGAAAATGGAAGCCCTTTTCACACATTTTATTTTGAAAATAAATACTAAAAAATAATGCAAAAATAATGTTAATCGTGATTTTCCCTACTACTCGTCATTATGACTGGCTTTTTGAAATTTGATAAGTAATTCTGTATGGCTAGTGGCTTTTTGTATATCTTTCTGGAGTTTCAAAATCAAGATCATAAGAAACCAGTTCTGCAGTATCCATTGAGATTTAGCTTTCTAGAGCCGTGGAGAATATGTGAATATCATTCTTCTGGAAAGTGAATATAACACTGTACTTCTCATGTCTGTAATATAGGAGGGTCTGGAGTAAGTTGACCACATTCTGCCACAACTTGTTGCAAAACATTTATAATGTTCACAACTAGTGATTCCTAAAGAGTCTTTATATATAGGACAAAATGTTGACCTTTTTCCTTTGAAATAAATCTGTTTAAAAATATCATGGAGCTTCTATAACTGATTTTACTATGAATTATTTTTATTAAAAAGTTCACTCTTAGAAAAGCTACCTAATCATTTAAAATAGCAATAATGCACTTTTGTGAGGGTAGATCACTAATTTTATTTCTTTTGCCTTCTCAACAGGAACTAGTTTGTTCAGACTATTCAGGGGAATTTCTAGGGCTTAGTATTCTATTTTGGTAAACCATTAATAAAATGCTTGGTTTAATCATGGCAGAGGGAAGCAATTACTTAAATAATTTAGTAAATGCTTGAAATAAAAACGTCCTTACCACTGTGATTCAGATCAAGGTAAGATAGGCAAAATCAAACAATTAGAAAAACAGATCTTTAATTTTCAGGTAAATGCAAATGTCATATTAAAAAAACAGCTTAAATTTGCACTTTTTCTCTGAAATGCTACTACATCAAGAAGATATTCTATATGAACATGGATCACTAGTTTGGAGAATCCCCATTAATAAAAACCAATCAGAGACTGATTCCTTATATTGAGTTGGTGTTTCTCTTTGTAGCAAATCACTCTTTAAGATGAAAACTTCATTAGGTTTTTCACAAATTCCACCACGGACAAAATAGAATAGTTCTCTGAAAATACTGAAATCTTAGCTAAATGTTACTTCACATGTACACAATATTTATGGCATATAATATATAGGTATAAAATAATATAAAATACTTTTTGGGAGGATTTAGCATTTATGTTTAGTATCTAATAAAAATGAAATCTGCAATAAGTGATAAATTGTGAAATTTGTTCATGATAACTAATTTGTTACAATATAAATTTGGAAAGTTTTAGTTTAAGAAAGTATTATAAACACACCATAAGGAAAAAAATATTAGAAGTATAATATGTCTCTGAGCTGTATCTACTTTAAATAATCCTTAATACATCCCTATAAGGTTGACTTTATGATGTTCACTTAATAGGTTAAGACACTGAAGTTTGAATTGGAAATGTTACATGCTCAGAGATATAGTTAGTAAAGATGTATTATTACCTAGAAATTATATACAATGTGGTTAAGGAAATGCATTCTCATCTGTAACTCGCCAAAAAGGTATACATGGATTGACTACATGAGCCAGGGAAAGAGTATGAATGGTAAAGTCCCAACAGGGACAAAATGTGAAGGTGCACTTGCTCTAGAATTGAGAACATTCAGCGTTAATACTGGCATAATACAATAATGTGTGCTTTCTTAAACTGTGTGTCCTATATCCTTGACCTATCACTTACTGCCACTTAAAGAATAGGACACATGTGTTGGTCCTAGAAGAGTGTAATTAGTCTTCATTTTTTTTTTTTAAAGATTTATTTATTTGTGCATACAGAACTGGGGTATAGGCCAGAGGTTCAGGAGCGGCGAGAGGCTTCACCAGAGACAGAGTGGGGAGCAGAACAGGCAGATGGACGAAGTACACTGCTGAGGGAAGCAGTGGGCGGGTCAGGAGAGGTTGGCAGCCCTATGTGGGTCACCTCCCGGGCCAGGGATCGAACTTGTGCTAAAGTGGCTTTAGCTTCTTAGTGCTGTGCTTTAATCCGCTGTGCCACCAGGGAGGGCCCTAGTCTTTATTCTAATGTAGCTTGTGAATAGTTTGGAGATTCTTGCAGGCAAAAGATTATGGGGAACAGAATTGAAGGGAAGTGCAAGCATTCTGGATTTTGGACATGCTTTGAGCTTTTAAATCAAACTCCTTTTCAGAACAGAGCTTCTAGCAAAATTTAGGATAACATATTACAATTAATTCTTACTTATTTACTGAGGAAAAAGAGCTACAGTTTCATAATATAGTATATTAAACTGGATATTAACATAATACATTATTAGTATGAAATTTGTGTGTTTAGAGGACTTTCACTGTGAATTTTACCAAATGTGCAAATTGATTTGTCAAAAATGTAAATTATACTGTCATTATACTTCCATAGTTAGGTATCAGAGAGACCAACACTAGGGAAAATAAATTTAACTTATTTGTAATCATTTTTTATATAATATAGTGCGATGAAAGGAAATCACTAGGATGATCAGGATTTGATAATTTTAAGAAAACATAAATTTTCAGAAAAGTTACAGACTGGGGCCCTTCCTGGTGATGCAACGGCTTAGGATGCAGCACTGCAAGCTGGCCACAACTGCTTCAGTTAGAGTTCGAGGTGACCACATGGCGTGACAGACCTCTCCTGACCCACCCACTGCTTCCCTCAGCAGTGTACTTCATTGATCTGCCTGTTCTGTTCCTGCTGTCTCTCTGGTGAAGAAGCCTCTAACAGCCCCTGTACCTCTGGCTTGTACCCCAGCTCTGTATGGTCACAATTTTAAAAGGAAATTGATTTCAGTTATTTTCATTATAAATTTTAAGGTAAACAGGTAATGAGACCTACAGATGTTCCTTTGAACTGAGAATATGCTGGATTACATAATAAAGGATGGGTAGAATTAAGGTGATCTTAATGAATGTGATAGTACTCTGGATTAGCCATTTGGGTCCAGTGCATCAAAGGGTGCTTCTATGAAGGATGCAAGTTAGTCAGTTCTAGAGAAGATACTGAATATAATGACAAAGCAGATTGAGCAATGTGATGTCACATGAAGTGATGTAATAACTCAACCTGTTATTCCTGTCTTTGAAGATGAAAGAGGTTATGAGCCAAGGCATGGAGGGGGCTCTTAGGAACAGGAAAATGGAGAAAACCCCAAAGAAACAAAAAGTATATCACCCTAGAGTCCCCCCAAAATGAATGCAATTCAGCTAGCAACAGTGAGACCCATTTTGGCTTTCTGACATCCAGAACTATAAGATGATGAATTTGTATTGTTTTAAATCACTAGGTTTGTGATAATTTGTTATAGCAGCCATATAAAACTAAAAAAAAAATATGACTCTAATGTGTATCAGATTGATCTATGGTTCAATTGTAACTATTTTAGTTGAAATCTTTGATAGCATTTTATTCTTGATAAATGGGTTGGGTAAAAAAGAAACCAAATGTGCTTACTAGCAAAAACAGGTTAGAACATATCCTGTTGACTTGGCCCAAGCTCTGATAGAAATTACTCCTTCCTCATCCTCCAGCCCACCACATCCCCAGAAAAGAAGAAATTACATATACATACATATATATATATATATACTTACATATACATACAGTTACATATACATACAGTTGCAAGCTTATTGTAAGCAATTAATCCCAAATGGTTGTGAGTTTGAAACACCTGACAGAAACACACAAATCTTTCACCCAGAAACCTTGCACTGAAGTTCCTCTGAATGCCCATCATTTAGGATAAGACAAATATAAGCATAAAATATAATAAATAAGCATGGAAAGCCACAGTTTTAGTGTCAGCAAGAACAACAGGGTTAAATCCCAACAACTTTATATATGAAATTATAATTTAGTAAATTATGGTAGGTCTCTACCATAAAATCCAGTGATGGCACTCATTACATTCATTACATTCATTACAGCGCTATTTAGAATAGCCAAGTTGCAGAAACAACCTCAGTGTCCAAGGGCAGGTGTGCAGATGAAGATAAGATGTGCATATGCAATAGTATGCTATTTAGGTATATATAAAAAGATAAATATTGGATGGTTTCACATATATATGGAATAGTGAGAAACAAAATGGTGTGTCAGATAAAACCAGATCAAAAAAAAAAAAAAAAAAAAACCCTAGAAATCTGACTATGAAATCGAAGTTACCAGAGAGGGAATGGGGTGCAGTCCGAAGGGGAAAGATAGTCCAATAAACTATGGTGAAAACTACAACTTCAAGATCAAAGATCCAGTTACCTTGACAGTAAATTGTTCATAGTATTAATATAAACCAGAAAATGATGGGATGCTTTTTGAAATAGTGTGAAATAATTGTCAACTTTAAATTATCATTTGAGAATATTTAAAAAAAGATACCTTCACCAATAAAGCTGCAATTTAAACAAAATAAAACAAGAAAATTATTGGTAAATAAATTCAGTATAGTGGGTAAGTCTGGATTTAGAAGAAAATGAAGGATATGAAAATAATTTAAACCGGAATTTGTTATATATTATCAAAGTAAATGTTGGATCATCAATGATTATCATGTAATTCTCTATAGCATTTTATATTTGAGAGACTTCAAAAATTTAAGTGATTATGATGGGAGAAAGCATTGTAGAAACACACAATTATAATTGACAATTTCAGAAGGGTCTCTAAGAATTCAAAGGAAAAATTAAAGACAAGAAAATATAGTATGTTGTATTTAGTGGTGAAGTTTCAATTGATGATAAGCATCTAGAATATTGAAAGTAAATAAGTTGAAAACAAACAAAGGCACACAGAATAATTAAGTGAGTTTCAACTACATTGAAATGATAGTTCCCTTAACAGATTCATGTGCAAAGTTAATCTTCCATTGCTCCAGATTAAATTACTGCAAAACAGAGAGCAGATGGATTTCATATGGCAATTTAAAAAATATCAGATATAAATAAAGTTCTTGTCACTAACCAAGAGAGTTTACTGTCAGGATAACAACACATCAGAAAACCTCAATTTTTCTTTACTACTTCTTGTTGTTTATTTTAAAAATAAAACACTTATGTTAATGAAGTTGCACCACATCTGAATATCAATGTTGAAAAATTGTGAATGCAGATGTTTTGGGAGGTGCCTTCTATAACTTGAAAAAAACTTGTAATCAAAATGTAAGAAAGATATTGAGGAGTATTAGACATAGACATTGAAGAAGTAATGGCTATATTAGTACAAACAGATATATCAATACAGAAATAACATGCAATAAGCATGCTGTATCTTAACTTTAAGGTTTTATAAAATATTTGCAAAACTCTCCTTTATCTACCTACTTATATACATTATTTTTATACATGTTTTTTAATGTAATAGTATTTGGCTAGCCTGAGCATATATTTTATTCTCTGGTGTTATTAAGTTGTTGGCTTTTGTTCATCTTGGTTTTGGTTTATCTTTATCTTTTTCAGGGCTTCAGGGAGGAACATGGGGTCCCAATGTGCAAGCACCAGTGCCATGCTACCTCCAGCTGAAGGCAGTAGAGAGACATGTGGTTTTGGTGCCTAGACCATGGAATGAACTGATCAAGTGCAAGCTATAAGCTAATTGGTAAACGGACCAATCAGCTATAGGGACGGAATGGATCCAATCAGACTGGTAGGTGGGGGGGGGGGATGCGTTGGGGTGGGGAGGAGTCCTAAAAGAGGATATAAAATGGAACAGGAACCAGCTTAGGACTCAGTGGAGACTCTCAGATGGGGATTTGCTGGCTCTACATACTCTGTTCCTGAAGAAAGAAGCAGCAGCTGACCTCCCAAGGAAGAAGGGAAGCCAAAAAGCACCAAAGAGAAGTCAAAAAGCTTTGCTAAGTCTGAGGCCCATGCCTGCCTCTCACCTTGCTTGAAAGGAGCTCCAGGCCCCAGGCAGTGTGTCTCAATAGCTTTTTGTTGGTGTTGTGGGCCAATAATTGACAAAGGACCTTAATGCTAGTGGCCTGAGGATGGACACTATTGGTCAGCGCTCTCTAGCAATGCTGAGGGGTAACAGGCACAGTGTCAGGTCACCTCTGTGCTCTTAATTGTCTGGCATTGCCACCTATTGCTGCCGCCTCTGCTGCTGTCTGGTCCAGCATCTGCCATTTGTCCTGACTTTCAGACAGATGTTGTGTCATCTCAGTGGCCCCACCTTTGAGCACCTCCAGCTACAATGAGTTGTATCCTCGTCAGCTGTTCATGGGTCGCCTGACCCGCATTGGTGGGACAGCACCATCTTGGATTAGCAGCTTTTTGTTTCGGACTTCTGGACACCGTGGACACTAACTGAGGTAAGATACTAACTGAGGTAAGATAACTGACCACTTGTGGCCTTAGTGACCCTTTAGCTCCCCTATTATAATTAACAACCCCCATTGTTGTTGTTCTTTGAGCCTAAGTGGTTTTGTGGTTACACATGAAGGTGAAGAACCCACACTGACCTGTTCTTGACCAGCACTTTCTGTGGTAGGCTATATTGCTGCTATTGCCCTCTGTATAGCAATCTTTCACAAGCAGGCCTTTGTGCAGGACTGAGTCCCAGTTAAATAAGGCTAAAAATTGCCTGTTGATATAGAAGTGAATATTCTCTTCTGGAACCAACAAACCTAATATAAGAGTTGAAAAATTTCACAGAAAAGAGTTTAAAAATGTAAGTTCATAGTTAAGAACAATAAAACAGCTAAGAACACAAAGTGTTAAGTGTAAGTCTGTAGGTATAATAGTCTCCAAAGACTTCAGGGAAAGATGTGAAAATAGTTTTTTTTTTTTAAGGAATATCTGATCTGTGATAGCATTTACTTTCAGAATTGGAATAGTGGTAAGTAAATGAGGACATTTCTATAAAGTTTAATATTATCTAGATTTAAAAGTTTTTCATCAAAAGTTAGATCAAATTGGATGCTTTAATCCTTAAATGTGGTTAATGCAGTCTTTGAAAGATCTAGAAAAACTACAGAAGAACACAGGAATTATCTCCCATGTAAAATTTTTGTTACTTTGAAAACTTAAGGCTATCCCTTCAGAGAGCTGGTGTCACAGCTGTAGGAAATTGTAATTTCAATTCAGGATCAAGGCTTTGAATCCTGAATTGGGAAGGGAACCACAAGGAGAGTATCTGTTTTTCATGTACCAGCTGAATATATCACTTTCCATTCATTACAAAATAAAGTATCAAATTCGTGTATGCTGAATCCCACATCTAGCTAGAAAATCACTGGAGAACTTTATGATATGCTAAGCAAAAATAAGATAGAACTTTGAATAATATGACACCTTCCCAGTTAATTTTACCATTTTTTTTTTCCTTCCAAGGGCTGTTGTACCCCTCTCAAACACTGAGAAGTGGTGATGGGAGGGGTGTTGTAGGAGACACTCCTCATGTTCTGTAACCCCCCCGCCCATGGGATAGTGCACTTATCCCTCAGTTCTGCAAATGCTGTGTGCTAATACAGTAAGCTCATTGTTTCCCCTGAGAATTACCAAGGCTAAGACAAGTTTCTTCATTTGGCAATGCCTAGGAAGTTAAGTTCTCCCACAAGGGGGAGAAACCACCAATGGCTGGATGAGTTGCAATCGCTAAAAGTTGACTCCTTGACTCAGATGTAACAGTTTTGTGTTGATTATTTTTTGGTGGCCCCTATGAACTTTAATTGCAGCTTTATCTCTACCGGTGTTTGCTTATCCTGTTTCCTTCACCCCCTTAATAGGTTTCACCTGAGAACCTTCCCCCAACTACCTGAACAAGAATCACCTTCTCAGACTCTGTATTCAGGAAACCCAAGGTAAGAAAAATACTTTGGAATTTTAGAGGATTATTTATGACAAGTGGTATACTGGTACACATTTGGGAACTAGTCTTGTAACATCCAGAATATAGTTTTACTTTTCTTCCTTAGGAGATACTCACTTTTGCTAAGTAGACATAATAGGTCATGAATGTATATGTGTATATGTATATATGCTATTTGTTCATATTTTTATGAATCTTGTAACAATATCCAGTATACATCTTCAGGCCTTATTTACTTTCTGCAAAATAGGACTTTGAAATCTTTTTGGAGAAAACTCAGTAAAAGGTGTGTGTATCTGTTGTGTGTACACTCACACTGTTTCCAGGTAAATGTATTGTGGGATGTTTCAGTATGTCATTACTTTTATCTATTGTCAAGATAGATAAGGTATTATGGGATGTCATTATATGTCATTACTTTATTGTCATGAAAAGAATGCATCTGTAGGAGGTGGTATCATTGGAATGAAAACACATATATATTTAATTCATAAAATTGTAGGTAGAAATTTCTTTGGTTATGATTAATCCTATCATAAAGATGATTTTACATATTTCCACTTTCGCTCTTTTGAAAGTGTTTTGGACATGTTTTATACTACCATAATACCTCAAATGGTCTTACTGCAAATGTGTTTAAGATTTTCATCTAATTTTTATTTCCTGTGCTTTTGTCAACAATGCATGGTTGGTTCCACACTTCCTTGGGCTCTGGGAAAGCAGCTAGTACAGTAGAAAAACAAAAACGTCTAGGGCCCAGGAGTTGGAAGTATGTATTTAACAGGACTTATAACAGTTAGCCCTTTATGCATCTATCTATTCAATTACGTATTCTGTGAACATTTCATATATGTGCAGCCAGAGACTATAAAAATGAACAAGATAATTTTATGTTATAAAGGACCCAGAAGTAGAATTAGAAGTTAATCTAAAGATATTACAAAGTGTCCATTGCTACCAGTCCTAGAAGCAATGTAAGAAAGACCCAAATGCTCCAGAACAAGAAAACAAATGAGAAGTTTGTTCAAAAGAAAGTGGCTCTTATTCTTTTCATGCCCTGGTTAATCAGAAATGAGAAAATCACCTACTTATAGGAACAGCATAGGCTGTAAAGAATTCATAAAATCACACACAAAGAAAAACAAAACAGTGGATTATTTTCTATAAAAATATGAGGGCAGGGAACCTCAACCTCATTCATCTAGAAGGAAATTGAAAGGAGCATCTGGAGCCATCTTTATGAGCCATCATTTCTGTATCTTATAATACTTTGAAGCAGTCATGTCAGTTGGGGAACAAATGCTGTCAGGATTCTGTTCAATTTCATTGCAAAGCTTTCAAAATGAATTTTTGACTAGACCTGAAAGCATTTAATAATGTTCATTTAATCTTCTACTGCTCTTGTCTTGAGACTAAATGCCTAGAATTCAAGGACAAAGACTTCAACTTGGCAAAATTCTAATTTTTTTTTTCAATCTATCAAAAGTGAATATATGTTATCTGGTTGTGTACTTTTCCTAGATGGTCTTAGAAATCTTTTCCAGTTGCACAAATAATATGAACATGATATTTATGGTAACTGCAAATGAGATCTAAGATCAACATATTTGTTTACATAGTAAAATGCAACATAGAATTTCCAAGTGACTATTAAGTTTTTCTTTTTTTAATTGATTTTGCTTTTTGATCTGTCACTAAAATATCTATATAATACATCTAAATAGGATGTTGTGTTACTAGTAATTAAGTTTATTTTGGCAGTTACGTCACTATGTGGTTAGATGTATTAAAGTTTAAAAGTTTTATAGCTCTGGTGAGCTGAAAGGTTTATAGTTATAAGTTGACCTTGAAGGCAATAAAGTCTTATGTCTTTATTCTTTTTTAAAGATTTATTTGTTTATGCATACAAGAACTGGGGGATCGGCCAGAGGTGCAGGGGTAAGAGTATTCACCAGAGACAGAGTGGGAAGCAGAACAGGTAAATCAACCAAAATACATTGCTGAGAGGAAGACAGCCATGGAGGGTCAGGAGAAGTCTGGTGTGCCATATGGGTCACCTCCCTGGAGGGGGATGGAACTCCTGCTGCAGTGGTTGAGGGTAGATCCATAGTGCAGTGCTTGTGCCATCAGGGAGGGCTTCAATTTTATGTCTTTAAATACAATTTATAGTAAAACTAGCATGCCAATAACATTTCTTTGCCTAATATATTCCTAGCATGTTATTTTGCTTTCAACCTTCAGCTTATATTTATATTTAACTCTGCCTTTTGTGTATAGTCTTGTTTAGCAGTTTTAAAAAGACAAAAAAAGACTTTTGTCTTTTCCTTCCATGCAGATTCTGTTTGTATCTGTCACATACCCGGGTACATTTTTTTAGGGCCACTTGATAATTCATACAGGTAATGATTTGTTCTGCCAATCATCCTGTGGCTAGATTCAGGTAGCAAATTCTCAGAATTAAGTTCACCTGTTCAGCACAAAACTTTGTAACTGGAAGTACTTCTAGCATTTCTCTACAAAGTTGAGTAAATTTCAAATATTTTTAAACTGAGATTTTTGAAATAATTTTTTCATATTATATAAAGCACTAGGTGATAATAAACATAGGAGATGCTGCATAGTTTTCAAGATGCAGAGTAGCATATTACGCCGAAGGAATTAGTTCATTTCAAACATTGACATCATGGGTTTCTAATTAACAAACAAATAGAATGCCAAAGCTTCAATAAGCTTTCAGTCTAGAGGTCACTTGTCTTATTAAATAGACAGAGGCCTGCCCTGGTGGTGCAGCAGGTTGGAGCACAACATTGAAAAACTGATCCAGGGGTGCTTCACTGTGAATTTAATTCCTGGCCCTGGCAGCAGTTGACCCACATGGCACGACAGACCTCTCCTGACCCTCCTGCTGCTCCCCTCAGCAGTACACTTCATTGATGTGACTGTTCTGCTCCCCACTCTGTCTCTGGTAAATTCTCTCAATGCCCCTGCACCTTTGGCCTGTACCCCAGTTCTGTATGCACACTTAAATAAATCTTTAAAAAAAAATAAGACAGAAATATATAGATATATATTCTTCCCGACCCTCTCCCTAACCCCTTCCTGTCCCTGAGTACTTCTTAGTAAATTCAGCATAGGTTTACTGTTTTTTAGTATCTCAGTAGCATCTCCTTCCAAAAACACATTTGCTAATACCATTCCTGAACTTTCAATTCTTATTAAAATTATTCCATATATACAAATTCATTTAGAAGTAAACATTCTCAAACTAGTGTTCATGATTTTCATCTCTGAGGTTATCTCACCTCGGGTCACTCATTGCTACAATCGCAAGGACTCACAATTGGAATATTTAAGTATGTTTTATAAGACAGGATATGCAATAAATTTCCCATCAGTGTTCTTGGTTGATTTTTTTTTTTTTTTTACTTCAATACTTTTCTGCTGCCCTTTTAATCTTAGTGTTAAGAATATTACAGTTCATGTGCTATAACCTTCATCAAATGTCAGAGATATTCTGAAATATTTCAATTGCCTGTAATCTGTTCCTAATACTTACTCTAGAGTACAACTCACTTAATCATGGGACAGTTACTTGGTAGCTATCTGTAATTGTAAGGAGAATATAGAATGATTTTCTCCCTCTTTCCATCTTGATTCTAAATGGACACCTTGAAATTTTATTGAAATTAGTTAAATTTAACTCAACTTCATGTTACCATGTAAAGCTAGAAGGTGACTTCTATAAGACACCCCAACTGCTCAACAACAAAGATAAAATACTACCTATCATCCATTCAAGATTACATGTCAATTAATCCCAATTTATGGACTGAATGAGCTGTCATTGGCAGGTCTCCATCCTGGCTACATATTTTGATCACTTGGGAGACAGTGAAAAATTCTCATCTTTGGGCCACACAAATTAGCTTGGGATCTCTGGCTGTAGAGACTAGAATAGTCATCTAAAGTTTCTTCAGGTAATTATACTATGTGGTGATATTGAAATCCACATTTTTCATAAAACTGTCAGTTTCATAATAGTCCTTGTACTAATTCTAGCCAACACTGACCGTTTCCCCTGGAGATGAACTTAGTATATTTTTTTCTTTTCTTAAATCAGCAGTTTTCTTATTGGAAAATAGTGAAATACTTCAACCACAGATAATCTTTTACAACACAGATATTCTTTCTTCTGGCAATTTCTTTCATAGATCAGGTCAAACTTTGTGATCTCTAGTTTCACAATAAGTATTATCAATTATTTCTTTATAATTAGCATTATGCCAAACCTATGTGTTCATATTTGGAAATCTTACGACATGCACTGCCATGTCATCACTCTCCGCTCTCTGAGATTAGTGCTGTTGTAAGAAGCATGCATGTGTGTGTTCCTGTTTCTTAACTACTCCCTTCTCCCTTTACTACTACCTATCCACTTCACAGAGAAATGAAATATTTAATATATTTGGGGATAGTCAAGCTCTTTGGAAAAGTTGGTGTGATGGTATTATACCTTACATTTCTAACAAAGGAACTAGCGTCAGAGACCTAGTTCATCTACATCCTTACACCAGTTATGGTCAAGCTTCCTATTTTTAGTGATACAAATTGTACCTCAGGGTACTGGTGATATTAACTTGTATTTTCATAATTACATGATTTTGAGTAGTTTTTATTATCTTAACAATCCTCTATTGGAAATATTTGCCAAAATATTCTTATAGTTTGGTCTTATATTTTCTATAGCTTCTGCAGAGAAAATGTTTTTTTTTTTT
>NW_004567107.1:57700476-57708744 GCF_000260355.1 Condylura cristata | reverse complement strand
CTTCGAGTTGATTTTTGTGACTGGAGTGAGGCAGTGATCTAGTTTCATTTTTTTGCATGTAGCTTCCCAGTTTTCCCAGCACCACTTGCTGAACAAATTGAGAAAATGTTCTTAATTTTAATGAAGCCTAATTGCTCATTCTTTTATTGGTTATTATATTTGGGGTTACATATAAGAAATATTTGCTGAATTTAATTTAAAGACATTACCATGTTTGTTCTAGCATGTTTACAATTTTAGATTGTTTATAATTTGTGTGCCATTTTCAATTTATTTTTGGAAGTTCATTTTTAAATATGGATAACCAGTTGCTGAAGAAACATTGATATAAAGCATTATTCATTTCCTACTGAGCTGTTTCAGTACCTGAATTGAAGGTCAATCATTAATATATGTAAAAATTTATAGAATTTCTCTAGTATTACATTAATCTGTTTTATGTCAACATTTTCATATGTTGATGCACATGGCTTTATAATGAATTTTGAAGTCAAGATCATGTTTTCCAACTTTTCAAAGTTGTTTTAGCTTTCTTGGTGCTTTCCACTCTATATGACTTTTAGAATGGACTTGTCAATTCTACATTACAAAAAATGCTCCATATGATTTTGTGGTGGGTTGTATTTAATCTTAAATTTAAAAAGTATTCAGTGTTTACCCTCTTCTCACTTCTCCCTATGCAAGGATACAAGCTTGGTAGAAAGCCTTCACCAGGAAGCAGATCAGCTGACAACTTGGTCATAGAACTTTCTAGTCTCAAACATATAAGAAATAAATTTCCAGTATTCAGCTATTCTATCTATAGCATGTGGGTCTAGCATCCGAAGCAAATTAAGACACATGGCATTCCATTTTACATTTTATCTATTCACCCCTAGTTACCTAAAAAGTTGTTTGCTATTATAAATACCTCATGATAAACATTTATATGTATACATATCTAACTATATTTATGAATATTTCATAAGTTTTTACTTTCCAAAAGAATTTCAGGTATGCAATGATAATCCCAAAATAGAGAATATTATCAACCTTGAAATAACAGTATTTACAGCTACCTAACTGGAAATAATTCTAATACTTCTTCTTTATATACTGTTCAAATCAACCCTTCATGGGATGTTGTGGTGGTTGTAACTGCTTCAGTGCCCATTTAATGTAAATTTAATTTTTTTTCCTGTTTATAAATAGCTCTTCAAATCACAAATGGAAAATGTGCAAACTGTCATTTTTAAATTGTAAGCAGCTTATATTCTAATACATTAATGTCACTATTCCACTACATTCTTTCCAGTAAAGTATCACTGTATTTTAAAGTATTTAGCCTGCTGAGCAATAGTATTATAGCTAATTTTAAGTTCACTTGGACAATGAAAGACAATGTAACTGTTCTTTGAAGTATAATAACAATTCTACTAGTTAAGTGTAGATTCCAATAGCTCTACTCGTACTCTTCCTCAGAACTTTTGGCTTTTACATTTTTATCTTTTTAAATGCAACCTTTATTATTCTTGTGCATGCATGTGTTTGTGTCTGTGTATGTGTCTCATTTGAATATTAACCTCAAACAATAATTGATCTTAAGCAATAATGGAATTGACCCTAATTCTTAACCAGTTGTGGAGAAAAAAAGTAAGCTCACTTCCATGAATCTCTTTTCAGTTCTTACTTAAAGACCAGTTACATATTCAATATAACTTTTGTTGAAAAACCTTCAGTGTTAAACAAAATAATCCAAAGCAAGCATTTAAAAATATTTACAATAAACTATTTACTAGACTATTTATTAGATGTCCCAGCCTTAAAATTCTCGCCTTTCCATAAATATGATAATTTTAACATTTGCCATCTATTTCCTTCCCAGAAGCAATACTCTCAGCAGGCTCACCACTTCTGACATGTTCTTTCGTTTTACAAAGATAAGTGGCATCCTGGAAGTGCCTTCCCTTCTCCCCATTGCATTAGCATTCATAATATTAATTGCCAAAAATTACCAGCTGCAGAAGTTTTATCTAACAAAGCAGCTCGATGGCTTTCTCAAGACAATTTAGTACCATTTATGTCCCAAGCAAACACTTAGGTATGTAAATAAGAAGCCCACAGTATAATTAATATTTAAAAGGTAAAATGTCAGACTCAGCTAAGCAATTTTAACATCCTTCACCCCTCCATTCCCTTTGCATTAACCGCATGTACTTCCTGGAGATGAGCTCTGGGATTTTACTGAGAAAGCTACATTGATCTCAGCTAAGTGTTTTGCTATAAAGTACCAACAGTTACCCGGGCACGCAGTGCTGAATTCAGGTTTGGATTGAATATATTTAACTCTCAAACTTCTATTGCTCCATTTGAATATTTCCATAGAAATAATTTATTTAACCCTAGACAGCAAATTATTTGAAGTAAGTTAGTACAGCAGAGGTACACATCAGGGTCACACAAGTCAGAAGCAGTTGGCAGGAATAAAATTCTTCACAATTTAGTACATATTGATTAATCACCTGCCAATAAAAAGCTGAATGCTGCATTCCTTTCAAAGAACAATGAATTCAAATTACCTCTATTAACCAAGAGGTCATCTTTATTCAAATATATTGGTGATTCATGAGAGTCCTATCAATTCTGTAACTCTTAAGAGAACCATCTAAAGTGAAGTTTCTCTTCAAGTTAAAAGGATAATTTGCAACAAAGTGTGTGTATACACACACACACGTAATTACCTATACCATTTGGGCATTACCAAAGAGGGGAGCATTGTAGAATTCAATTTTTAAAAATCAAAATCACAGATTCTTTCTTGGAATTTTCTATCTCTTTGAAGGAAATAGGAAGTTAGATAAAAGGACGTAGCACAAAGGAATGAAAATCACAACTTGAAGCTAGATGAAGAATGAGAAGGAAGAATTAGTGAAACTAGTCTATGGGGGAAAAAAATAAAAAGGCAGGGGGAGGGGAAAACAGGGAAACAAAGAAATTGAATTTTACCAATAGGCAATAGTCTGAATGAGTAGGACCGAGAGCTAGAGCCAGGAATAAAGCATTCAGGGGATGGATTTTCAGGGACTGGGAAGTAAGAACAATGAAGCATCAGAACAGAGGTACAGGAGATTCCCAAGACGTTCAAAAATAACTGAAAATAATTTTTAGAAGTGAAGGTGTTCAGAAGGACTATCGTGGTCATTTTCAAAATATATTTTAAGTTTCTTTTTATGTATTGGCTATGATAATGCCTTAGATAATAGTGTTTTTGTTTTAAATACATTCCAACTATTTTGGTTATTCATTTGTCATTAGCATAAATCTCTTACTGCTCCAGGAATGTTTCCAAAGTAAGATTTTATTCCTGTACATTAAGACATTGTCAGAAACCTACCTGTAAAATATAAGTGACTGTTGTTTCAAAAATGTGAACTTAGTTCCTTTTTATTAGGACATTCAAATGTGAAACAATTTCTCTACTACATGTATATTACCCTAAGATAATTTATGCATATCTATTAAATAGTTTTTAAGTTTTCTTATTTGCCACTAATTTCTGTAGCTGTATAATTTTGGGCATACTGATTCACACTTTGGTATGTGTATGTGCCTCACTTAACCTCCACTACAGTGCTAATGCCACAACCCTCTCACTTTCTCTCTCTTACCTGCTACTTGACCCCCTTCCATTTCCTTGGGTGACTAGTATATCATTTAGAGTCTAGAATTATTCTTGCTGTTTTGCTGGTTCATTCTATTTGGAAATTTATATTTGAGTGAAAATAGAGAATGTTAAACCTAATATTACCTTCAATTTTTCAACACTTAATGTTTGCTAACAATATTACTGGACTACAGTAGGGAACTATTGAATGTGCTACATATCAAGTTCTAAATAGATTCACCCACTTTTAAAGAACCCCAATATAAAAAAGTATTGTCTCTACACTCTTACCTCTGGAAAAAATTCCATTACTCTTCATCCATAATAAGCAATGATATCTTTGGCATCCTCTACCCCTAATTCAATTTATTTTGGTCTATGTTTTAAAAATTAAAAATACAAATTGTTTGAATTATGAGACTGAAGAATATATTTGACTATTGATAGGTTTATACAACTACATGTCCATATATATGTGCATGTCTGAATACATTTTCAATACAAAATTTGTGTTTCTCAAACGTCTTTATGAAGAATGTTAAAACAGTAGTTTTAGTTCTTTTGTTACCTAACGCATATTTGGACTTCATTTTACTTTTAGATATAATCTTTGTGAGTTCAGTGCTGACTAATATCAAAATAAACAGGGCTGTTTCATTACAATGATCTGTTTAGAAATGTTTAAGTCATCTATTTGTTTACCAGTAGCCTGCAATGAAGCATAAAAACCATATAGCAGAAACTTAAGTATAACTAAATCAGAGATCCAAAGATAATGCTAAAAGTTTAACTGATCAAGAATAAAAAAATAAAGGACCCAATTAAGAATTGGATGAAAAATTTGAAGGGACACATAATAAAGAAGGTGTATGATGACAAACACATGAAAAGGTCATCAACATGATTCATCATTGGGAAAGGCTATTTCAAATGACAAAGCACATTATTTGTCCAAGGTACTGTCATCAAGTTAATATGTCAGATGTAAATCAGTCATGCAAGTTAGACACTGTTGTCTGGAAGAGAATTCTTCACAATTTGAAAAGTATTGATTTACTACCTGTCACTACCAAACACGATTGGTCATTTATTTTAAACTTAAATAAAACCTCTTATTTAGTAGAGAGACTATGAATTTAATTTTTTTAATTGAGAAGTGAAATTTTTAGTGCTTGTGAACATTTGTAACAATAGAAACTTCCCTGTGGAAATGGAAATGTAAAACACTACAGCCACTATAGAAAACAGTGTGGCTGTTTATTAAAAAGTCAAACCTTTGCTTGCATAACCAAACATTTTCCTTTATCTCAAGGGAGAAAGCAAGTATATATAAAACATGTACTCTTTACAAGAATTTTCCAAAATTGTCCCAAAATGGAAACTATGTAAATGTCTTTCAGTAGGTGAAAGGAAAACTCGCTTTGACACATACTCCTTAGTGACCTACAGGAATAAACTGAAGACACATAAAACAATACAAATGAATTCACAATTCATTTTTCTACCTGAAGGATGTCAGATGCCTAAAACTGCATACCAATAACTTATTACCAGAATAACTTAGAAAAGGTCAAGTTGCAGGATGGTGAGCACATCCATAGTCTTCAGGAATTAGGGGAGCTTGAAAGGAATATAAAGGGGCAATCTGAAGGAATTTAGGTGGGATGGATAACGGAAATAGTTTGAATCTTGATGGTGGTAGTGAATATGAGTTTTTCAATAGGCAAAGAATTCTACATTACTAGCAAATTTCATTGTTTATAGGTTTTTAAAAAGTGAAGAAATAAGTGCCTACGAAGCCAAATAAAAATTGTATGGTATTATATCAGAGTATTCTAATTATTGAAAGGTATGCTCTGTTGTAAAAAGAGGAAAAACCATATGATCAGTTAACGAAATGTATGTTCAAAATCAATATTGAAATGCATACACATATAGCCATACTATGTAATCTAAACATGACAGCAGTAATAAAGTAGGCATGGCTAACATACTGATTTTATTGTATTAACCAATTTCAATAACATTCTGGTAACTGCCCAGCTAGGACAATCCATTGAGAAAAACCCTGAGGTCAAAGCCAAACATGCTGTTAAAAACTGTTTTGGTTAATCTCTGGGGTTTAGGGGGAGTAGCATTATACATAATTTGCCATTTCTAAGGATGTAAATGAGTAGGTGGAACAAATCAATTCTTCAGAGCAGAGCAAGTTAATAGGGTTAAGAGATCCGATGTAATAGCATTTCCCTTCCAACATAAATTCAAATACCTAAATTCTCCCCAAGAAATTAATTTATCACAAAAGTATGTTAAAATTCTACATCAAATTCTGTGTTCTACAGAGCACAGTTTGGAAATCTGCTCTAAAATCATAGTGTTCAAGTGCAAGACAATGATACTTGGCTTTCACTAAAACTCTCAGTACACATGCCAACAAAGTTAAAATCAAGATTGAGAAAATAGTTACAAATAGGGAAAAGGAAGGACTGGCATTTTGCTGAAATAAGTTTTTTTAGAAAGCCAGCTATTTTCAAATACAGGCAAGTATTCAAAATGACAGTGATTTTTTTTTTTTAGAATGTAAATAAACTTTAAAATAAAAACACAGTAGGTGAGGATTATTTTTTAACATATGAATATTGTTTACTTTTACTTTTTTTTTTTTTTTAGATTTATTTATACATACAGTAGTGAGGTACAGGCCAGAGGTGCCAGGGCAGTGAGAAGCCTCACCACAGACAGAGTGGGGAGCAGAACATGCAGATGGACAAAGTACATGGCTGAGGGGAACAACAGGCGGGTTAGGAGAGGTCTGCTGCTCCATGTGGGTCTCCTTCAGTGTCTGGGATCCAACTTGCCCTGAAGCAGCTGTGGCCACCTTGCAGTGCTGCATCCCAACCTGTTATACCACCAGGGAGGGCCCTAGGTGAAGATTTTAAAAGAAAAGTCAAACAGGAAAATAAGTTAAGAATGTAAAATGGAAGCGTACAATGTCTATATGTGTAAGTAATTGTATGACTCCATGTCTATAGGAAGTCAAGAAATAGCATATGGACAGCATAATAAAAGTATAGGTGTAATTATGGCTTAAAGGCATAGATTAATGGCCATACTCATTTTTAAATAATTTGGATATATAATAGTCATATAATTTGAATATATAATTGAGTGGTTATATTCAATATCATATATTGCATAGTTATATATGATAATATAACTCAAAAGACAATTTCAATTATAAGGAGACAACTTATGCAAATGTCAAAAATTATAACAGGTGTTTTGCACAATGTTATTTATAATAGAAGTCAGAATAACTTTCACATACAGTAACCATGAGCTCATTGATGGCCCTATGGATAATCCATTCAGCTTTGCTATATGATAATTAAAATGATTTTGATATTTATGTATATGAACTTGCAAGCATGGCTGGACATAATCTTAAATATTAAAAACTTGAGGTACAGATAATGATGCATAAAGGTTATTTTCCTAGAGAGTTAAATTCACTTAGTTAATTCTCATAAATTGATGAAAAGCTCTTACTTTCTGTTTGTTGATGGGAGAACAAGGCTTAAAGCCTTAAAGACCCCATCTAAGGTCAAATAAATAGTGAAAAATAAAATGGGATAACCAATTTACAAAACTTCTTAGTTCATGAATTCATCAGATAATAGGCAATTGAATAAACATTTAGTACATAAATAAGCTTTCAACTTTCAGGGTGCCAAAGGATGAGACCTTTGCGGTATTGTGTTATGACAAATGCTGAAAGTTATTTATCTATCATTATTATTGAGCAGTCACTAGCTGGACGAGATGGAATAGCCTCTGATACAGTATTTTGAAAATCAGAACCCAAGTCAAATTATTAAAATAAGACTCCTAGATAGAAATGAATCTGTTCTGGTAGTCTGGTTGAGCTCTTTGAAGTAAGTTGATAACACATTGGCTTGACAGGAAGCCTACCTGTTCATAAAACATAAAGGCATGATTTCAATTCAACTGCTTTTAGAGGCAAAGGCAATATTGCAATTGAACTGAAATATGCTCTCAAAGTCAGTCTAATGTCTCAATTTGTACAGTTTTGATAATAGATTTCAGGTCAAATGAAGATAGAGTGAAGAAATCTGCATACAGACACAGTCTCATTTAAAATTTGATATTTCATTGAACAGATGCAAAATCTGGATCAACAGTGAAAACACACAAAATATGGGGAAGCATATATGGATATAATAAATTTGTATATATCAACATCTTATAAAATTACTCTTTGTATGGATAAAAGGAATAACAGTAAATATGAACCTCAGAATTTGAAATGCTGGTTTCTCTGCTAATTAGCTGTATAATCTTTAGTAAATCACTGTTTTCTCATCTCATTAACAATTTGAGATCCATGGTAGTCAAATTTACTCCTTTATCTTATTAGTAAGCTTAAGTGGGATGATATATGAGAATGTCTTAAGAGTTCAGAGTCTATTTTAAGTCAATGCTTAGTAAAACTATAATTTTATAGTCAATTTCATTTAAAAATGTTTTAGAAAATATCAAAGAAATATTGAGAAACATACTTTAAAATATTTAAATTCCATGTTAAAATATTATATAGTTATATA
>NW_004567107.1:57684599-57700376 GCF_000260355.1 Condylura cristata | reverse complement strand
GAGTTCCTAGGCCTCCTTACTCCTTTTACTAAGCACTGTCCATTCTTAGCAGATACAGATATACAAATCTGTAACATAGCTGTCTTATTGTCCTCCATTTCTTTTATATCCTCCCCTCTCTTCATCTACTTAACTTTTGTATGCTCTTTAAAACCCTAAGTTAGGTCTTATTTTTGGCTACCATACCACTTGATGCATATGCTTATATAACATTATATATACATACATTTGATTATGAGAGGAATTTAAAAATACAACTAGCACCATTCATTTTGAAAAGTGAGTACATATTAAGATTATATTAAACATTATATATACATGTATTTGATTATGAGAGGAATTTAAAAATACAACTAGCACCATTCATTTTGAAAAGTGAGTACATATTAAGATTATATTAAGAATTCCTAAACATTATGTTAAAGATCCATTCAAGACTGTTTCTCCCTTCTAAAATATTTAGTTTTTACTTTCATATAGGCTGTAAAAGGTAAAATGATTCTGGGATCGGTAAAGTACAATATAATAATGAGACTTGTACAAAGTTAAGCCAACTCCCTCCTCAAAATTGAACTTTAAAAATGACAACTTCAGCAATTTTAAAGTCTAGTTCTTCTGTAATTCATTTGACTCATACATATCCCATACTTCAAGTGACAAAGCTACACCCTTGCTGGCTTCTTCCTATCAAATGGCTGTGTGATTGCTCCTATTTTCTTCATGGAACCTTCCATGAATTATCTTTTTATACTAGACTGCTTTCTCTTGATCTCCTTCAAATGTACCTCATTCAACCTACTCCTTGTCAAAGATGTTGGGGTTTATTTTGCCATCTTATTGTTCTTGTTTTCACTTTTTATGCATTCTTAGATATAAATGTCTGAATTCACTGTTTCATTGGTTGCCTATACGCTGATAAAAGTTAGTTTTAAGACTCCAGGTTTCCAGCCTATTTCCATATTTCTACTTGTACGTAATAGACTTAACGTTATGCACAAATGCTAGCTTTATTTATAGCTGACTTCTGATTATCTATTAAAAACCCATTCTATTTTTGTTTTCTATTATACTATATACTTGGTCATGTCAGAAACATTAGGGTCACATTTAATTCTCATGTATCTTTCCTGCCTCAAGTGTAATCTATGTATATTGACTCTGACAAAGAAATCACATACATGTTTTTCTCTGTCATCTTAATGGCAATTGTTGGTGTTTATAATCACAATAATCATTTGAATTATTGTGATACTTTCCAATCCCCTCACTTTTGTCAAATTTCTGTTAGCGACAGTTACCTGTGAAGAAATTCAACCAGCCACACCTTTACTTGGAAATATATGTCAAACCTCCACACTGATTGTAATATGAACCACAAACATATCATCATACTGAAAAGCATGCCAT
This sequence comes from Condylura cristata, assembly GCF_000260355.1. Taxonomy (NCBI): domain Eukaryota; kingdom Metazoa; phylum Chordata; class Mammalia; order Eulipotyphla; family Talpidae; genus Condylura; species Condylura cristata. Next base: position 57,698,969 of record NW_004567107.1, on the reverse strand, counting down.
CATAATTAATTGTACTTAAATAAGTGAACATAAAGTCTGAAAACAGATCTCCTGGTTCTATTATTGTCTCTGACATCTACGATTTGTGTGATCTTTGACATCTTTCTTAAGGTAGGACATGTGAAAAGAGCTCAACAATTATTAGTCACTGTATAAAACTTGAAAAAGTAATTATAGAACTGGGGGGGGGGACAAAGGATCACACAAAAATGGCTTCAGTATGACCCACGCATTTGTAAGGGGCAGACAACTTTATTTTTGATGGTCTATGTCAAAAGCAAAAAGAAAACCATGATCAGAATATGCTGAATGTGAGTATAGCAAAAGGGAAGTAAAGTCCATGACTTTACTCCTTTGTCAAGTCGATATGCTTTGATCATGCCCCACTCCCTTTTACTCTTGTCTCTTTATTATTGTTCTAATAGAATATGAGAAACCCTAAGTATTACCATTTATAAGATCGATACCTGAAAACCAAGCACATTTTTATATACCAATATCAAAGGTTTAGGAAATGCAATTTAAAATAATGACATTTATAATTTTATCTGAAATGTAAAGACATAAATCTAACAAAGTATGTGAAAGCCCTTAATAAAAATAATAAATTTAGTGAGGCATTAAATAAGACTTAATAATCAAAAGAATAGATCATGCATAGTATTATAAAGCTTCTTTGTCACAAATATTCTTTTCCCCGAATCTATAAATTGACTGAAACATCAATCTTTTATTTCACATAAATCAAGAAGTTTAATAAAATTTATAAGAAGATCAAATGGCCAGGAATAGTAGATTTTTTTTTAGAAAATTAAGGTCAGTGACTTACCTTTCCAGATATGAAAATGTAGTAAAAAGCTGTGGGAATAAATACAATGTGCAACTGAAGCATGGATAGAAAAATTAAGCCATGAAATAGACTATTGATCCCTGTAATAAAAAGTGTCCAGATGTACATCACTACAAATAGGATGATACTAAAGACATAGTACAAAAAACTTTGTGGAAAATTGTAGAAGGAAAATATTCATAGATTAGAAGAAACAACAGTATACAAATGTCAGTTTTCTCAAAATTAGTATAAATATTTAATGCAATTTTTATTAAAATATCCAGTTTCTTTGCAGACACAGACTGCTTTTTTTTTTTCCTGAAATGTACATAGAAACGTAATTCCTAGAATAAATTTTAAAAAAAAAGAGGGGAAAAAAGTTGTAAAATGTCACTATACCAAACATCCAGGCTTACTTTTTAAAATAAATATTGTGATCAATACCATATGCTATCAAAAGAGGAGCAGACACATTCAGACACTCAGTTCAGTGGACAAAGAACCCAGAAATAATACTGGGTAAGTCAAGAATTTTTAAAAACTGTGCTAAAGCAATTCATTAAAGAAAGGATAGCTTTTTCAACAAATGATGGTGGAGCAGCTGGTTATCCAGATATGATGGAGGGGAGGGGGGGAACGGTCCACAAAGTCCTTACAATTCTATAAAAATTCATAAGAATCCAATACTTAACTCAAAATGGACCAAACATGGGTGAAATCTTTGGAAACTAGGGATCGATGAAAATTTCTTTGGTATATATAATATAAGCCTTAAAGACCTCGTGAAATGGCTGCAAAAACAAGCTACAGACTAAGAGGGAATATTTTCAAACAACATTATGTGACAAAAACTTACATGAGAGGGTATAACTATCTCTTAAAATTCAATTACATATATGTAAATACTCATAAATGAGCAACAGACATAAACACTGTACTGAAGTGAATATAAAAACGCCAAGCATATGAAAAGACATTAAAATTAGCTGTCTGCTACACGCAAATTAGTTATGTTACAATTTTTTTACCCACCTATTAGAACAAAAAAAATAATAAAAATGCCAAAGAAATAGCAAATCTGAATTTCTGGTACGTTGCTGGTAGAAATTTAAAGTAGTACAGTTTAGAAACATTTTTCTTTTAAAAATAAAATATACATTTACCATAAGAGCCAGCACTCACACTCCTTGGAATTTATCCCAGGGAAATGAAACCTTGTTTCCACACAAAAACCTCTACATGATTTCTTATAGCAGTTTTATTTGTAATTATCAAAAACTGAAAATAACCAAAATGCTTGGCAATTAGTGACAGTTAAACACATTATTGTATCCATTGCATGGAACACTTCTCACTGATAAAAAAGCAAATTTTTCAGAAATGTAGCTACATGAATGAATTATTCTGAAAGAAAAAAAATATAAAGAGGTCGTATATGACATTCTCAGTTTGACAAGATCTTGAGCATTGAGTTAAGAGAAGTGAGTGAGTACAACAGTGAAGGTGACATATGTGAGATAACTTGTGGTAGAATGTTCATATATCTTGATTGTGGTACGGGTCATATGAAACTACACTTGTGATAAAATGATAGAATTTTCACAAACATGCTAATGTTAATTTCCTGCTATTATTGTGCTATCATAAGGTAATATTGTAGGGGGAATGGGTACATGGTACAAGGAATTTCTCTGTACTCTCTTTACAGCTTTCTCAGTGTCTTAATTATTTCATAGTAAAAGCACAATGAGGCGACATTAAAGACTGTGTTGGGTGGTGTTGTAGTGTTGTGACACACCTCTGATTCAGTGGTGGATACCAATATCACATCAATAAAAGTGAGTATAATTAAAAATAAGTAAGACATAAACTTATAAAGAAAAAGATAATTTTGACTTAATGAAAATATAGAAGGTTCTATTGTCTTCAGGATAGACAAGTCCTCTTCAAAGGCATGTCAAATACAGTTAGGCCATGTCTGAACAAGCAAAGTAAATGAAAACAAGTATTATCAATGAAAAATAACATAAGAAAGTTTAAAAAAAAGCCTAAACACATAGGTTGAGGAAAATATTAAAATATACGTATATAAACATATAAATGTATGTTTGTACACATATGTGTATACACACACAAAGACAGAAAAGATAGGCAAAAGAAAGGAAAAATAGACCAAGAAGTATATTAAGAAATTCACAGAAGCAAGCAGAATAAATCACATTTCATCTCACTAGTACCCAGAGAAACAATAAAAGAGCAAATAATTCTTTAAGAGCATTTTATTGGAATTTTATTTGCAGTACTGAGGCCAGTTAGGTTGACCTTTTCTACCTGTGTATGTTGACTTACTTGTTTGCAGTTCTAATTTAGAAAGATGATGATCTCCAAGTTTATGTTTCAAGGTGATGATGAAATTTCTAGAAAACATGGTGACCACTTTCATTAAACATTCCAGAGTATTTTTTTTCTGTAATATTTCATTTTACTTTAAATTTTCTTTACACTCTTATCTGATATTTTCAGTCAGCTTTCATCTTTAAGGATACATATTAACTTTACATAAGTTCCATAGCTATGATTTTCTCTAATGCTGTTTAATATTTCTCTCTTCCCTTTTGTTTTCTTCATAGTGTTCACTCCTGTCTTCTCCTAATCCTATGTATTCACCTGTTTCCTATCTCCTTGACAGTTTCCATGTGGCTTACACTTCTAGGACAGTATTATTTTATCATTTACTCCTTTTTCTGAGCTTTGATAGTTCATATTCATCTCTTTCTATATTTTCCCAGAGTTGCTGCATTTCCACCTTGGCTGATTTATTAAATTCTTTGACTTGTAATATGTTTGGAAGTAATTTTATTTGTTCAGTTGTCTCTTTTTCTCTTCCAAGTGTCCCTTTGTGGCTTTTGTTTTAATTGTTCATTTCTTCTCCTATGTGGTGTACCTTAGTATGTAACTTCTGTTATTTTTTGCCTACAGAATGCTCATTTTGATAAAAGGTCATGCTGATATATATATATATAATATTTTTTTAGAAAACACCTCTTGACCTGGAAGATTACAAAAATGTTTATTCATGTTTGTATGAAATAGTTTTTTCTAGAAACATGCATAAGACAACATATTCAATGCCATGTTCCTCATGTGTGTGAGAGATGCGAGAGTAATTTTAACTTTTTTTTTTTTCCCATGGCCAACACAAATTAGCAGATTTAAGGATTTGTTAAGTGTCTGGAGTCAATCTGCACCACATTGATTTCTCATTGAGCTGAGGCTCCACCACTACTCTGGTGTCATAGGAGTTCCTAGAATCTTTTATCATCAGACCACATAACCCTTCTTCACATTTTCGAGCAAGCAATTTACAGTTTCCCCTGCAGGATACCCTGCCTTTCTGCAGAAACAAACACTGCTTACTTTGCCTCAAACTTTCAGTTTCAGGATTCTTTCATTATTTCTATTTGACCTTCCGGGCATTAAGCTCCACTATTTCATATATTGTCATTTCAAAATTTAACATCACTAGATTATGTACTCATGCTTTTATTATTTTGATGATTTCTGAGAGGAGGAAAGGAATCACTGTCTTATTCTGCTATATTGTAATTTTCAGTATATAAATAGTTGTGATATTTATAATAGGGAGAATTTCCTTATATCTTTATGTCATTTCCAACAGACAAGGGGTCTAGTACTTTAAGAGCAGAAAGTGTTCCTTTAGTTCATTGTAGTTGAGAGCAATGTTTTTGTAGAACATCAAATTTTGCAAGGTCACATTTTATATGGAAGCTAAACAACAAAATAGTTTCTTTCATTTACAAAATGGTATTCTACAGAAGGAAGGCAAATGCGGTAAAATGGATTTGTAATGGAATGCTTTTGTTCATGCTTTGAGGGCAAAAACATAAGAAAGCAAAAATCTCAGCAAATTTGAAATTTTGTGTCAAGGCAAATGTGTCAATAGGGTTTTGTCATCAGAGGTTATCATACTATAGGGGAAGATAAGTGGTCAATCCTGATTAAATGTTGACAAAAGATTCCTTGACCATTGCTAAGCTGAATACTTCCTAAGAGGTTCAGGAAACGTAATAATGAATTTGTGTGAAAATCTTATCTCCACTGATGTCACTCATTATGCCACACCATACTCTGAAGACAAAGGTTTCCGAGTAAAATATGAAAAAACAGATAATGGATTTACTAGAGCATTAAACAGAGCTCTTTAATGAGCTAACTCATAGACAATGAACCTATCATCCAACAAGGAACATGACAGCCTATTGCCAGTATCAAGAAAACTGAATCTTCCTTGGCTTTTCAGACAGGATATTTATGAATAGTGTAGGTCATCTAAATACTATACATTATGTATAATATATACATTATATTCTGCCCTGTATAAGAGTGAATTCCCCTTCATCCTCTGAAAGTCATAATAATTTTTAGGTTTCATGACTCATGCAAAGTTTAAGGACTATGAAATTCATGCATATAACATGTTCGTACAACTAGTGGCCACAAAAGGAATCTTTACTTTGGTCAGTGACTAGCTTTATTGAGTGAAAATTGACATATAATATTGTGTAAGATTAAGACATACAATATAGTATTAAATAGTTAAATGATTACCGCAGTGTTTTCTTAAAACATCCATGACCTCACATAATTGCAATTTATTTGTGTGATCATTTTAATGTTCTGATAAAATTGTGCTAGTATATTTTGAGAATTCTTGTATTTACATTCATAAAGTTGGCTGCTGGTTTTCATGTAGCATCCTTGTCTGGATTTGGTATCAGGGCTCATTTGTGCAAGGCTGATAAAATAAATTTGGAAGTGTTCCATCCTCATTAATTTTTTGGGAAGAGTTTGAGGGAGATTGGCAATAATTTTTCTTTAATTGTTTGTTAGAATTCAACAGAGAAATCATCTAGCTCTGGACTTTTCTTTGTTGGTAGGGCTGTTGGTTCTATCGCCTTACTCATTATTAGTCTGCTTAGAATTTCTTCCAGATCTAATCTCTAATAGATGCTATGTTTCTAGGAACCGATCCATTTTTTTCTTTGTTGTCAAATTTGATTTTTTTTCAATATATATTTTTTCAAAAAATTTTTTTTCAATATATATTTTTCAATTATATATTTTCAATACATATTTTTCAAATATATTTTTTCAATATATATATTTTCAAATATATATATTGAAATATTTCAATATATATTTTCAAATAGAACAGTTTTTATATTTAATTGATATCCATTATAGTGTCTTTTTCATTTATAATTATACTAATCTTTTTTCTTGGGAAGTCTAGCTAAAGTTTGTCATTTTTTTTTCATTTTTTACAATGTAACTCTTTTTCACCTTTTCTACATTTTCCTAGTACCTACTTTATTTATGCTCTAATCATTTTTTCTTCTGCTTACTTTGGGTATATTTAGTTACTATTTTTATTGTTGAGGTATAAAGTTGTTTAATGTATATTCTTCATGTACATGATCATTATAAACTTTCCCTTTAGAACTGTTTTTCCTTAATAAAGCCTGATTATGTTTTGTTTGTATTTTCATTTCCCTCAAAATAAGTTATTTACATTTTGATTTCTTTTTCCACTGGTTGTATAAGAGTTTATTGTTTAATTTCCATATATTTGTGAGTATTCCATCTTTTACCCAGTTACTAATTTCTAGTTTCTAACCAGGTTGGTCAGAACAAGAGACTTGATAATTTTTCTGTTGTCTTGATTATTGAGGTTTGTTGGTGGTCTAACATATTACATTTCTCAGAAAATTTTTCCACATATATTTGAGAATACTTAACCAAGGCATCTTACTTTTGAAACTAAGATTTTTTTGTTTTACTATAGCAATTTCTAGTTAATGAGTGGCATAGAAAATCTTGAAATCTGTGAAATAGGAATGAATGGAAATATAACCTAGTAAAGGTATTCAACCTATAGCAAATTGGTTTTGTAGGAATTTACACATATTTTGATACAATAGAACGGTATATTTTACATGTTAAATTTAATAAATGTCTATTCTTTAATGCTATCTCATTTTAAAAAGCCTTAAAATTCAGGACTTGTAGCTTCAAAGTCAGTAACTTCATCTGTCATTTATATTCTCTGGAGAAGTTTCTGGCATCCGAGGAAGAATGTGTATATGCTTCATGTGACTGTAGGAGTCACTCAAAAGTTTCAGAATTATTGTGAAAGTATTCTGTCTAAGTCCTTCCTTCCTTCCCCAGATTGTCAGGGCCTGGTTCAGTATTCCAAACACTGTTGTTTTTGAGGACAGCTCCAAATAATTTGTGGAGTGTGCCATAGCAACACCATAAGTAAGCTATGTTGCTCTCTTCTCCGCATGTAAGTTCACCCTAATTTTCTGTGCCAATAATTAAGAAAGACTGTGTTTTTCTCTGTTGGATGGAAACAGGGCTTTGATTACAATTTTGTTAAACAATATGGAAAGAAAATAATACAAACTCAAATTATGACTTCATCACAACATTCAAGAAATCATTCCATAAAATATACAATGTCTTTGTATGTGTGAACATACTAATTTCTGACTAAAATTAAGAATGTTCACACATTAATATTTCTCTTTTGAGATAGAGAGGGCAAAGAAGAGAGCTTCTCAGGCCCATCTAAATGGTCATAGTTCTTCTGTCACTAAAGGAATTTTTAAAGCATCATAGCATTCCCATTCCCTTTTATCATGTTAAATCTATTTATTGTTGGAGTCACTTTGCATTTTCTTCCTGTTCAAAAAAGGCAATTTCATATTTTCTTTCAAAAGAAGAAAATCTCTCTAATCTGTTCTCTGGAGCATAAGGTTATTTGTCCTCATGGTATGCAGTGAATGTATTGTATCTAAGAAAAACATCAGCTGGGTTTTATTTCTCATGAAATGACAGCTCCCTCTGGAATTAAGTTGACCTGATAATTCAAAAATGGCAGTTTTGGATCCTTCCTTTCACTGGATTGAGATGTAAATGTCATGCTTTCTACCAGGCATTCCATAGTTAAAAGTTTTATTAATTTTTCTTTTCTAAATACAATAATTCAATGTTTCATCAGTTATTACATGCATCTGTAGCACATGTTCTGTTTATCACTTTGGTGATATATAAACACAATTTCACCAGAGAACTATTTCTGTAAGTAGTTATTTCTGTTTTATGTTTCAGTTTATTCTCACTAATCTCCTACCACAGACTTTATTATTTTCTTCATTGTTAATACTGGATGCCATAAAATAATGTAAGTTAGAAATTCCTAAATGATACATACTAAGAAATGTTCTCATATATATGTGTGTGTATACACACACACACACACACACACACACAAACACTGTATGAATTTAAAATCTGAATGTTCAAATGGGATATTTAATCAAATTCAAACTGACAACATCCTCTATAACAACAATTTGCCAAATGGAGAAATGTCGTACTCTGAATTAGTATTATCCTTCATGCTGATATGTAAATTAATGAAATAATTAAAAAGCCATAAAATGAAAATGAAGAGTGTCGGAAGACACCAACAGGATTGAAAACAAAATATTTCTGACATGTTAATATGATTACAAAAAAAAAACCATAAAATTGTTCTCCAAACTCAAGAAGAATAGTTTCATTCACAAGCTAAATAATTTTCAACATAGCTAACATACTCTCTTTAATTTTCTATAACCAAATATATTTGTCTTGTATCACAATACAACATTGTTTTCATAAATTGTGAGGATTAAAAGAGTTTACCAGGCTCTTGTGTGTGTGTGTGTGTGTGTGTATAGTTACATATATATTTATATATGTATATAGTTCGTGTGTGTATAGTTACATATATATTTATATACATATATAGTTATATATATATATATATACACATAGTAATATACATATATAAAATCTGTTTAAAAGTATGCTTTTGCAGTATTTTCTATGAAAGATCCAGTGGCCATTGTTTTAAGAGTTAATAAAGATACTAGCCAGATACAGAAGAACAAAGTACTTCTAATATCAAACCAAATTACAGGCCATTCCATTTTGCTAAGTTAGAAAATTACCACTTTAATAAAAACTCTTATTGAATATAGTGTTCTTTCATTTGTTATGCTTAGACATTTTCCCTCATCGTTTTCACAGTGTAGTACCTGTTAAAAAATACAAATGAGATGGAGAAACAATCAAATTTCAGTTTTGTGATTTTTCAAGGAGAAATGAATAGTATCCACAAGTCTTCCAGTTGAAAAATTCCCAATAAGGTACAATTTGTTTTGAACAGTTGACTTGTGCAAAAAGCAAATAAACTTGTGTTTTAATGAGCACTTACTTTATAATGAGGAAAAATATATTGTCTATAATGAGAAAGCATTTGTTCTATCCCAAAAGATTATTTGTTTATAGTGTCCTCATACCAGTCAGAAGGAACACTAATGGTTCCCTGCTGTTTAAAAACAGAGGGGAAGAAAAAAAGTGCTGTTATTTCTATCACAGCCTTGTATTCACTTGCTTTTTATCCATCTTCTCTAGTGTGCCCCCTACTGATATCGGTTGGTATTTTCCACAGTTAGGAGTCATACAGACTAAACATATACAATGAAGTTTTTACCCCATTTTCAACTAAGATATTGTTTAGCCAATTGTGGCTAAGGGATACGGAAATAAGGAAATATCTAAGTGTTAAAAAAGGCCAAAATTACAGGAGAGAATATTCAAATACTAGTGATCAGAATCATAGCTATGGCTATACAGCAAAAGAAGCAGAAACTGCCCTTAGTTGAAAATTTCTTCTCTGTTCTATTGTGAAGGAAAGTGTTCTGTTTCTCAATTTCTGTTATGTTATTCAATCTAAAAAACTAATATATACTAGATTTAAACTTCCTGTTACACTGGAGGAAACAACCATGTCTGTACCTGGGATTTCTATCTACTCGTAAACACAACCTGATAAAAAGTTTGTCTTCATTTATTTCTAACATTCATAACTTAATGTAAGAATAGAGGAGCATGATCTACTTTATTCTCTTGAAACATGGGTAGCAGCATTACTGAGATATGTTGGTGAATACCTTACTCAGCATCTCCTACAAGATGAAGAACTCAGGCATCCCTTTTAGAGATGAGGCATATCTAAACTCTTAGCAGACAGTAAATCAGGGCTTGGACTCGAGGGAGTCTGGTACTTCTGAACCAATGAGCCAGCAAATATCAGCAGAGGAAATGGTTGAGGTCATTGTGCCTGTATCTTGAGGACTTGAGAATGTTTAAATTATCATGCATGGTAAAAATCCAGGTCAACAGGTGTGCCATTGTAGATTCCCCCTTTAATAATAAAAGATTTATGGGCCTCCCTGATGGCGCAGCGGGTTAAAGCACAACACTGAGAAGCTAAAGCCACTTCCGCATGAGTTTGATTCCCACTTGCTCCGGAGGAGATCCCATGGCGTGGCAGAGCTCTCCTGACCTGCCCGCTGCTCCCCTTAGCAGTGTACTTCGTTGATCTGCCTGTTTTGCTCCCCGCTCTGTCTCTGGTGAAGCCTCTCGCCGCCCCTGCACCTCTGGCCTATACCCCAGTTCTGTATGGATAAATAAATAAATCTTTAAAATAATAATAATAATAATAAAATATTTATTTGTCCATTTCTGAAAGCACTATCAGGACACAGCTCTGTTTCCAGCTTCTCTGTTGTATTCCCTATCCTGGGGACAGCTGCTTTGCTCAATTTTATTCCCCTTTTCAAGGACTTTGCATTTTTGGTTAACATTACAGGCTGTGTGTGTATAGAAACAGTCACTGCACTCAGCATGGGACTGTTAGAACTCTGCTTGTGGTACTAAGATGTTTCCTTTGAAATATTTTGCTATTCACATTCTTTGCCTGGTCTGCTTCCTTCTCATCCTTTACCTGCCTTCTTTGTGCATCGATTATAGGAGACCTCCTAATAAACTTCCTTCATGTTAATCTGCTTTTTTGGGGAAACCAATCCCCTATTTTCAGTTAATTTGAGTTTTTATCAACAGTAGTGAAAAAAATATGGATGTATCCATCATTAGTATTATTTGTCATTTTTATTTTTTTTACATTTTCCTAAAACCTGTGGTGGTCCAAATTCTTCCTGTCTATATTAGGGACTAAAAGAAGATATGAAAAGAGCAGACTTAAGTGTACAAAAAAAAAAAAACAAACAAACAAACAAAAACCTCTGGATAAAAATGCCTGAATTCTCTAAACTCTCCAAAATTTATTTTATACTTTCTGATGAGAATTATAAATACCTTTTCTAAAAGGGAGATAATCATTCCAGACATATAAGTGACAATAGGAAGTCCTACTTCTTGAATCAACAGAAAAAAAAATGTGCTTTGTAATAATTCATAATGCTTGTATAATAATTCAAGTCAAGAAATTGGTAAAACTAGAACAAAGACAAGTAATCCAGGTCAAAGAAGGAAGTGTCATTTATTGGGTTCTTGCTACATACATGGCACTGTGCTAGCATCCAACATGTGCTCACTCTTCTGACAACAATGCTGTGAAGGTCATACTCCTTATTCTGTCTACATTGAAATAACTGAAGGTCAGAAAGACCTTGTTCAAGGTCAGAAAATTGGAGTCCGCATTTAAATAACCATTAAAAACACAAGGCCATTCTTTCCTTATGTTAAAATCCCCCAAATTAAAACAAAGTGGGAATATATTCAGGTAAGATTATATTTTGAGAATGCAGTGTCTCCCCCAGGTTAGACTATGGATTACATAGTTCTTTTGTAATTGTGTAATGTTTCACAGATTTGTTAATTCAAAACCTTGTCTGACTTACTTGTGTTCTCCATATTGGTTAGAAGGCTTATTCAGTAAAAGAATTATTGTAGTCAATCCAAGCCTAGAAATAGCATAAACTTTTATGTATGAAAGATATTTCTTGCAAAGAAAAAAAAAAAAAACACTTATGCATAGTAAAGGTCATGTCTTGAACTGTGATCTGGACATTTGTATTGCCATGAGCCAGCAAATCCTTTGCCCTGCTATTCCAAAGTGTGAACTGCCTGCTCTAAAAATTACAACTTACCTCACCTCACAGTGCTATGTGAGATGTCCATTACCATGGTCATTATCAGAAAATGAATGACTGCTATGATTTTTTCATTGAGAAGGTGCTTTTTGAAATCAGCTTAATTTTAAAAAGTACAGGCCAGTGACATTGAAAAATATGTAAATTATATTTTGTCGAATTTAAATTTTGTTTGAGTATATAAATAAAGTTATAGTGAAAAGAAAATGAGACAAGTTCCTCAACTCATTTAAAATTAATTTTTTATAGTAGCAAGTGCAATAATTAAGCCAAATTAATGAAATGAGATAGATACTGAGTATGTATTTTTAACTAATCATATAACTAAGTCAATTTGTAAGTCATTGGAAAATTAATTAAGGCTTCCATGTGGCAAAAGCAAGTGCCAAAAATGAGGGCTTCCATGTGGCAACTAGATCACTTCTAGAAAGTTAACTGTGCACTCATACTGAGGCAAAGACAAGACAGCATTCTTATTATCAGTAACATGTAATTGATTATAAAAGACACTGTCTTAAAGCCACAATGAATTTTGTTTCTTTTAAATTTTGGGACTCGAGTATCGGATCTTGTCCTTCCATCTCTGTAACCTCCTAGAATTAGAAGTTGTGTCTGATGCAAACAGAACTTAACTTCATTCCGGCTAATGGTCAATAGACTGTATCTGTCTCAGGAAGATACATTAGTCTTATCTCTCTGAACTTCTACTTGTATTATAATAAGACAATTACACTTACACTGGACTGTATAGTAGAACTGAATGTCTAACAATGAATAACTAAAATTGATTATAGGACATTATACTCTCAAATTATTTGCAGCAGGGTTTTTTTGTTGTTCTGCAATGAAATTTAGGAGCTTGTTGACACTGTCTGGCCTGTCCATTAGCTTAACCCTTAATGGATCAATACTCTTGAAAAGTATGATTTATTAGGCAGACATTATATTGGAATCGATCAGCCTAAGCACATCTATTAAGTGACTACTAAGTACAGGACAATATTCAGTTAGTCTTGTGTTTTAAAAAATACATAACCCATAGACCTAATTTTTTGGATTTTGAAATACAGTTAAGAGAAAACACCAATGTGAAAAACTGATATTACATATATTTAAGGAGGAAAAAAATGCTACAAAAATGATAACATACAAAACTCCATATATAACATTGCAAAAAACCATCACCATAATTATTTTTTTTATTAAAAACCAATGCAAAGTTAAATCTGTTGCTCTGTAATGTGCTGACACATATGATGTGTTTTACTCTCATAAAATTTTCCATATACTAAAGATCTGTTTAAAAATGGAATCTTTAAACCAGTTTATAATTAACTAATATCTCTATTGAGTCTTCTAATTTGATATGAAACATTTTCAACTTGTTACAAATATAAATGGTGTATGTTACGTCATCTTAATTATAGAATAAGCTTCATTGTTCCACTGAAGTAAACTATTTCAGAACTTAAAACTCAATTTAGAACCCCTCATTTTACAGTAAAAATGCATAGATATTTTTAATCTTGTGAAGGTGATTAAACTGTTTCTCATTAAGGTTTTGCTACTGGTCAAAGGTCTCCATACTCAAGATCCCAGTACTCTTCTATGCCACCATCTATGAACAGGGATTTACATAAAGTATTTTTACATTCATGTCCATATTTTATTTGACTATTGTAATCCTCCTGTGAAGTAGTCCACAATGATATGTTACTAAAAAGTGTTGTTGACTACAAGTCAGGTAACTTTGTAGGCACTCCACCATTCAAAAAACTAGGACTCATAAAACATTAAGTGTCATATCTAATGCTACATAACTAATAAGGACAGAGCTGGGCCATTAGCGAATTCTGACTCTCTGCAGTGTCTTCTGCAATTTACCACTCTTCCCATTATTATCATTATGTCCAATTTTATAATTTAAAATTAAAAATTATCAAACATATATGCACTAGCAAAAGATATTTCAATTAAAAATAAAAATAAATAAAGCTCATGCTCTGCTATTGGTCAATCCATAGACCAGAAAGTAATGAGTGTGTATTTAAATAGGCATTTATATGGGAGTATGATAGTGCTATATTATCAAGGTGTATTATTATTTGGTTCAAAGAGGACATAACAAAACTTGGAACTCTGCAAATAATTGCTGGCCTTTCCTTAATTAAGTTAAAACTCAAATATGATTATATACCTAGTTATAGAATTTGTGATAATTTTGAAGTTCAGTACTTATGAGTATAGATTTGTTACTTGTATTTAGTTACAGCTACATGGAAAATGTCAAAATTTTAACTGTATAAACTTTAATTTCCAGACACATTTATAGTCAATTGTTCAATCAAACTGTTTACTTGAAGATTACAAAATGCTCAAAATAAGTGCCAAAACTAAAAGTCAAATGATGAAAGGTGTTGGCTTGTACTTTCATTTTTAGCCTTGGGG
>NW_004567107.1:57682598-57683844 GCF_000260355.1 Condylura cristata | reverse complement strand
GTGGCGTTAGCTTCTCAGTGCAGTGCTTTAACCCGCTGCGCCACCAGGGAGGGCCAGCTTGCTCTACATTTAAGCTAAAAACCTTACATATGTATATTTTAAATATGCATACTTTACATATACAAAATTTTAAAGCTTAAATACATAGCAACTATCAAATTTAAATAAAGTTTCATTTTTCCTTTTTAGAAGCCAGTTCTGTGAATCTTGATATACATATAATTGTGTGATCACTTTGCCTAGCAAGAAGACAGAACATTTTGATGAGCCTAACACATTCCCTCATGTCCTTGTCTAGAAAACCTCCCTTTCACTCTAGTTCCAGTAAGAACTGATCTCTTTTCAGTCCCTTTAAATTTGTCTTTTGAGAATATTATAGCAATAAACTGATACAGTCAGTACTGGCTTCATGGAATGCAACACATGCAGTCACACAGGGCCCTGCTTGTAGGAAGGTCCTGTGTTGGTTTATCACTCTACTGTCACTGCATTGGAAGTTTGAATTTTTGAAAATTAGGGATCATATTTCTATTCTTCATTGTGCTGTACAAATTTATAGTCAGATCAATACACAGCATGTAGGCATTTGAGTCTTATTTAATTTATTTAACATAAAACAGTTGACTTCCTCTTGTTCTTGATTTTAGTTCTTTTCTATTGTCAAGTAGTTTTTCCACTGTAAGAATCTTCACAGTATATTTATTCACCAGTTGAAGTAATTTTTACTACTTTTACTTTTGAGCAATTGTGAATAAAATACACACATACACTTGTGAACGCATGAATTTTAATCTAGATAAAGATCAGAAAGTACAAATGCTGTTGTGTGTGTTCATTTTGTTAGGGTCAATGTATGAATGTGTGGGGAATATTAAATGATAGTAAGAAGAAATAAAACTTGCAGCTGATGAACTATATGGTCTTGAATAAATTATGACATTTTCTTAACTCAGTGAGAAGGAAATAATATTAAGTAAATAGAAAGGAATTTTTTTATAACATTTTAGGGCAAACTTTGTTTCACAAAATCAAAACAAGGCAAGCTTTACTTGAGTGATTTGTAAAATAAGTACTTTTGTGTCCCTAAATAGATTTAACCTAAATAAAGCTTAGGGTAGCATAACTTTCTGTATAGCTAGTTCTCACAAATAGGTAGAATGCTAATCCCAACCTATGGCACTTTTCTTTATAGGCAGCAAGGGTGGGGTAAGCATGTAAAAGGCACAATGAGTTGTTTTTTTTTTTT
>NW_004567107.1:57668737-57681240 GCF_000260355.1 Condylura cristata | reverse complement strand
ATCTGATAATAAGTAAATCCAGAATCTCCTCACAGATGACAGGAAAGGAAGGCAATTCTTCCCCATGTAATGGGAGACCTGCCTATGAAAGACCAGCCGAATAGAACAGGTTGGTTGGAAACATCAGGAGTCTTAGTGATGATAGCAAATTCACTTCACGACTGGAAATGAAATGGTCATCCTACCTTAAGACATCACACAACTGGATGCACAGGCAATGGGGCCCCCAGAATTAAGTGACTGTAAGGTCTTTGTACACCGACCAATGATTCTTAGCACTGCAGGTAGCTGCACAGGAAGTTCTCATGTATATAAACAACCCACGTCCTTCAAAATTTATTCTTCAGTCAAAGACTGATAGTGATTGAGCTCACATTCATCCCTTTATAGGAATTATCTGTGTTAACCCTCTGGGTTCACTCAAAGGCTCATGTTTTCCACTGACTCAGAAAACTTCCCAGAGGGGATAAACCCCCGGTTTCTCACAATATTTGCTTGTTTAGTAATAGATTTCAAAGAGATGCCTATCTTTCTCTCCTCATTCTGCAGCCTTACTCGTTTTTCCTAGAATAAAATACTTCCTAGACTATCTTCCTAAATAAAATACTTGCCTTGAGTCTTTGTCAAAGCCAGCTTACATTCTCTATATTAAATGAGGCACTCTAAAATGAGGTAGACAAATATACAAGAGCAACTTTTATGTGTGTGTGTGTATTTTAACGTCGTTCATTTTGTACTATTTCCCCCCATCTCACTTGTAATCCCCTGGAACTTTCTTTTAGATCATCCTATTTGGTCATCTGTTTATTTGCATTAGCCAAATTATGAAAGCAATCAAAGTGCCCAACAACTGATAAATGAGTAAAGATGTCTCATATTCAGTAGTATCTTGCTATTTGAGAATACCTGAATGAAACTGGAGGGTATTAGGCAAGCAGAGTAAGTTAGGAGAAAGACACATGTTTTCACTCATACTACAGAATACAGAGAAATCATTTGTTTTTGTCTGTTTGTTTTGTTTCTCTATATTCTGATATGAGTGGATATAAAGTTTTTAATAAACAAAGTTCACCCTTTTTGAATTTTTTATAGTTTTATTTAACAATTCCTATTGTTTTATTGTTAGCAACTATTTTTGCTGTATGATTATGCCATATTCTGAGCTGATGAATGAGTAGTGTCAATTTGGTCATCATTATAATAAAAAATTTACATTATAGTGAAAACAATCACATACAGTCTTTGGACCTCTGCTTTCATCTACCTTAGACTGATATCACTCTAGTAGGAGTCTTTCTGGCTTTTGCATTAACTATATGCCTAACATTGTAATAAACTAGTAAACTTTTCTAAAGTGTTTTGTTAAGTTTACATTTAATCAACAATGTGTGAACATTCTAGTTTCTCCACATATCCAGCAATGCTTAGTAAAGTTTTCTAGATTCCTTAGCATTTTCTGCATAAGTGACCATTCAGTCTGCAAATAAAGATGCTTTACTAATCATCACAAATTTCTGCATTACTGATTTACTGTTACTAAATATTTGTAGTATAAAAGATTATTAAACACATGTAGTGAGAGCAGACATCCTTGTCAAGTTCCCTAGGTTAAGGAACTGTTTTTCATCATTGTTAAATTTGATGTAGATTTATATAAGTGTCCTCTGCAAGGTTAAGGAAGTTTCTTTCTGTTTGGATATGCCATCTGTCTGAACTTTGTATTTAAAAAATAATAGTTTTTTTGGAAATATTGTTAGCTGGAGTGCAGCTTGATCGCTTTGAGGTTTATACTGTTTTTTTGTTTTGTTTTGTTTGTTTGTTTTTCCTTTTAAGGGAATAGTTTGGCTGTAGGACTGGTTTAATCTTCCTAGAAGATACGATGATTTTGGAATTCTTATTGACAACCCCAGGTTTTAACAGTCTCTCCATTGATCTAAGTAGACCTGGAACATTTCCTAGCATTACATATTCTTGAATAACTTCATCTTAAATAACTGCCTTATATTATGATGCTTCTATGTCTTATAGATTTCTATCCTCATATACAATTTAGGAATGAATTCCTTTCCAGATTTCTGAAGATCTTATTTAATGGACCTACATATTTATTATAATCTTCCACTATCCTAGAATTGAACTTTGATTTCAATCTTTAGTTTCATTGTTAAAATATTTTTTCTTGGTTTCTACACCTCTCTGTGGCAGATTTTAGAAAGAGTCTCCTTGTAGTTTATTTACTAATGTTTTTATTCCTCTACCATGAATTTAATAAGTTCATCATAAGCATTATCCAATATCTTTGCATAGACTGCTCTCTTGAATGGAAAACCCGATATAATTATTGTTAGAATGTTTATAAGAAGTATCTCTTGAGAAAAATAGAACTACTTATGTTAATTATTACAAAAGTTGGTTAATCAAGAAGTATCTGGGAAATTTCTGGATGCCACATGGAATTATGAAGTGTGTTATCTTCCATAGCACCTGGTGTGATGATTTTCAGATAGGATAGCAATATGTATCTCTACATGCAAATACCCTAGGAATATACTAAACACAATTCTACCCCATATTTGTAAAAATTAAGTATTCATATTTCAAAAAAAAATCAATGTCTAATATTTTAGAACTTCACTCAGAATAGATACAAGGGAATTCCAAATGAGAAAAAAAGGTATGTATGTCTATATAAATGTGCCCCCCCCAAAAAAAAGCACTAATCTGGCTTGCTCTATTTCAATCATTAAGTTGCAGAATGATTTCATCAATCCATTTGTCAGTACCTGAATATCACTGCTTATAAGTCACAAGAGAGTTCTATAAGTGGAAGTATTCTAACATATTTAAGAGATTAATCCCACAGAATAGAATGTTTTGACAGAACTCTGATCTCCCACAGGCAAAGCTCTAGAGACATTTCCTTTCAAAGTGGCAAACCATTATCCTGTCTCAGTATTCTAGTACTAATGACAATTTTTTGTCATGCCAGATGATTTAAAAATAAATATGGCAAATAAAGAAACGCCCTGGCTGGCCAACTAGGTGACTATAGCCAGCAGGAGGCAAGGTCAGAAGAAAGGAAGGACACCTGTGCTTTTATTCTAAAGGTTCTTTATTCTCCTAGTAATTACATGATTTCCCACAAGAAGACTACTTTTTTCATAAAAAGGAAATTACTTTTTCCGGGCAGCCAGTTATTGGATTTTGGATTCTGTCACAGTGTATGTAATGTTATTGAGATATATTGCATACGTTTATGAAACTTAGAAGCCCATGAGTTCCAACCATGTAGCATTATGTCACCTACTACTTGAGCCAGTTAGGACTTGCACACAAGTGTAAATCTTATGAAGGAAAGCACATCTGCTACTCTCACTCAGAGTAATTTAATACATGGTTTGTTTCAGGGTAATTCTATACCAAAGTTACCAAATTTACAAACTGCATCCAATCCCAGTAATGTTTTAAGCCTCATGTTTGATTATAATTGTATGAATATTGAAAATAAACATTGATTCTTTAAGTGCTTAGGGGAGTACTTTGCTCATAGTTCAAAACCCACCAACATTACTCATTATTTCTTTTAAAAAGATTATAACATCCAGCTGACCAACCACTTTTCTGTAAACAAACACAATATAGACTATACCAGGTACCACATAAAGATTTCAAAAGGCCTCTAGATGGTTGTTCAAGCAAAATCAATCAGAACGTGTCTGAAGGAGAGAGGAAGTTACTACTGCCATGAAAAGCACATCTCTGGTTAGATAGGTTTTAGTTCATATTTCCAGGATGCACATTCTTAATATTTATATGTACTTTTCACATACAGAAACAGATTGTTAGATGTACATTTAGGATATAAAATAGAAATCAACATAAGCATTTTAATACTTGATACAGAGAAGTTTTTTTAAACTTTAGTGATTCCATCTCCAAAAACCAAGCATCTAGATTTGATATTTTTGAAATATGGTACAAAGGTGATAAGGGTAATGTTGTGAACAATGTCCAAGTTATGGACTTCAGCGGAGGAATCCTACTGACAATATATTGCTCATTTTTTCTTTGATTTTATGAATCACGATTAATCCTAGGAGACTTGATAAGTTCTTACCATTTGTGGCAACATGCATGGAATTGGAGAGTACAGGCTAAGCGAAATATGTCAAAAGAAGAAAAACAAATACCAGATGATGTCACTTATATATTTATTTATTTTATTCATACAGAACTGGGGTAGAAGCCAGAGGTGCAGGGGTGGTGAGAAACTTCACCAGAGACAGAGTGGGGAGCAGAACAGGCAGATCACTGAAGTGCACTGTTGAGGGGAACAGCAAGAGGGTCAGGAGAGGTGTGCCGGGCCTTGTGGATCACTTCCTGCGGAGTACTGAACTCGCAACGAAGCTGCTGCCGCTAGTTTGCAGTGCTCCATCCTAAACTGCTGCACCACCAGGGTTAGCCAGATGGTGTCACTTACATGTGGAATATAGAGAAGCGAAGCCAAGAAGTAACTCTACAAAGTGGAATGCAGAATTGAGTCTACTAGCAGGGACACAAGAGCAAGGAGGGGAGGATCACAGTGAATTACTGTGGTGAGTGTGGTGTATTAACATCTCCTGAGGGCATAGATCCTGCAATTTTCAGGAAATTTCTTATTACAGTTTTTTTTTTATTAATAGGGTAATAATAGCAAATTATACCATGTACAATGTACCTTTGTGCTAAATACTTAACATATTTTATTGTATATTTCATTGAGAGTCAGAAACATATGAAATAGACTTTATTATTCTCCCCCATTGTAGAGATGGACAATTTTCTACTTGTATTTATCTTTGCTTAGATTTACATAGATTATATTTAGAATTTAAACATGACTTCAGTCTGTTTGAATTCAACATCCATGACATTGCCATAATCAGTTTTGTCTCTGAATTTGTTTTCTTGAAATAAAAAGTAACATTTTTAATTTAAAATCAAAATACTTAAACATGTCACATATTACATCATACATGCATTCAAATTTCATGGCTCCTTTATGCATAGATATAATAAGAATACTTTGGTTACAAAAGATAATTGATTTCAAATCTAAATTTTTGTATATTATAAAAGAGAAGTAAATATTAAGAATCAAGCAAGTCAAACCAAGACCTGCATACTTGATAGCCAAACATATTCACTGCTGCATGGCAGCAGTGACCAAATAATAATGCTTAAAATTGCAACTTTACATGGGTCTCCTATAAAAAGTAATTACTAATTTAGTAAAATATTAACCTGACCAATATCAGTGTGAGTGCATCAAACACAGACTTTCATTTGCTTATCCATCTATTTGTTGCAGCACATTTACTAGCTGTTTAAATGAATTAAAGTTCATAAGCTGTGGGTAATTTTGTGGGTACAGTATGGTGGACTACCTGTTGGGGTATCTATATGTCTCAATTAAAAGTGAATTAATTAAAAATTACGGAGTGAAACAGGCAAAATACATATATATAAGGAAATTACTGTCATAGGAAAGTATTCTAGATGAGATGGTGTTTTTACCTGGGTTTGAAAATATTTGTATTTGTGTAATTAAATTATTTTCCATTAAAAAAGTGGTAAACTTTGAGAACAGTCAGGAAATGGAAAAGCTTCATGTCAAGTGTGGAAAATAGTGATTAAATTATGTTCATTAAAAAGTAAATAAAGTTTATTAAAACTTCTGGTATTTAAGAACAAATATGCTTAATATTATATAAAATTATTAATATGCAATGATTGTAAAAATGTATCAGCATTTTCCCTTTAGAAATATAGAGGCATACATGTAAACTTACAGTAAGTCCACTACATATTGCATCAACAAATCCAAGTAAAATGCTATGAAATTAGAGGAGAAAAGTAAATGACTATGAACAGGTTACAATAGTCAAAAGGGAGAAAAGTGTCTAAAATTTTGTTAACAGAAAAGTAGGAATGGTTAGTCAAAGATGATAGACAACCAAAAAATAGGAAATGCACAATTATTTTTTTTTGAAAGTTGAGACATAATCACTCTAGAAAACAATTTCTAGTCCCTTCTGTTCGTAAATGACACTGCAGACACAAAGTGAAATAATGAAAAATGATAGGGTCAACACTAGAAACAAAGGAATGAATGCATGAACTCACATGACTTAGAATGTTTCACTGGAGAGAGAATTCGAAGTTCCATAGGCAGAGTGAGATGCGGGTGGGTTGGAGGGACAGGGAAATGCATGGCCAAAGGCATTGAAGCAAAACAGATTAACACAGTTGTTATATAACTGACCTTCCATGGAAACATCCCTTTACTAAAAGCAAATATAAAATGGAACAAATACACTTGTCTCAACGAGGAAACTCAGAAGATGATCATTCTAGGCAACATGTGAGAACCATTCACAAATACATTAATTCAGTTTTTATACTTTTCATCTGTCCAAACAGATCATTTTCTTCTATAAATTATTCTTTCTTCATGAATACAAATAATGTTCATTAATAATTAATTTGTTTGAGTTTTTACTGTCTTCCATTTCCACAGCAGAGCCCCAGGCTCAGTCAACACTTTAATAATCACTTTTGCTTAATTAGAATGCTCATTCTTTCTTTAATAACAGTATAAATAAAATTTTGATTCAAGAATTTGCTAATTTTTCATCTCTGCTACAGAAATCAAGTTCTCTTTAGCCACTAGCTATGAATATAACATAAAAGTAAAAACACACTAAAGCTATACATTCATCAGGACATACATTAGTTCACAAATATCTATATACATGTAATTTTCTGAGCATTTCCTAAATATATATTTGAGATTAAAATGTCAACCATGAAAACATTTCATCGTCATCTTAATACTATGATGGTTCTCATCCCAGAATAGATACTTAAAAAAAGTCATTATTGACTTATAGCAGGAAACTGGATAATGTGTAGGTTAATTGGCAGATTTCTAAAATTAAAATCCTGGACTGCCCAGGACAAAGTATATGATAAAGTTGGGAGAATGTTCCTATTAAAGCACAAATGAGGCAGGTTGCTATAAACCCCACCAGGGAAGATAAACCTCATCCTTATTCAGTGATGAACTATGAATGTTGAATAAAAGATTAAATTAATACCATAAGGGGAAAAATAGCATTTGTTTGGGGGAAAAAAAGAATTCAGAGCAAAGGATTCAATAGTGATTGGTAACCAAAGGATGAATAGAAATCTATTTCCATTTGAATTGTTAATGGATATGTTGGCTTGCTTAGTAAATAAATGGAAAAGTTGTGCTGGAATAGACAGTTGCATAACCTGAATGTATTCAGGTGCATTTTGTTGAAACTGGATAGGAATTTTCTTAAGTTGAAGTGCAGGTGTGTCTTTATTAAGCCTTACCACCTATAACAGAAAAGGTTTGACTCTAACAATGAATTTCATAGTCTCAAATTTTTAGCCTGGTTGATTTCCCAGTAGACATCCCAATTTTTTGTTTTTGTTTTTCCCTATACCTTCAAGGCTAAGTACACATTTTATTTGCTTATGCTAATACATGAGCATTATTGCTTGTTTCCAGTTAACTGCACAAGTTTACACAGTATTCTACAACCCACATGAAAAATAACTAAATATAATTATTTATTTATTTAGCATAGATTGAGTAGAATAGTTAAGATATAATCTTTTGATCTTTTCCTTGTTAGAGAACTTCAAGAGAAGCATTGTAACAGAGTGATTATTCCTGTGGTCATTACATTCATTCAAGGTTTGTGCACTCCTCATCCCTCCTACTGTGGGATTTTAGCTTAAATTTTCTGAGCTTAGACTTAATATAGCTTATACTCAAAAGTAGTTTCTTTAAATATCTAGTTAATTTACATTTACCCCTAACTTCTGTCAAGAGAGGCAAGGGTTTAGTTATATTGTCTTAGCAGATAGAAACCAAGATGGGGATATCCAAGAGGACAAATGGATAGAATATATTCCCCTCAGTTCAACAAAATACTAAGGCTCTTCTGTTTAACATTTTTACTAATCAAATATATTTCCAGCTTAAAGTTAGTAGGACATGTATGTTTTTATGTATATTTTAAGTCAAGCCTTTGTTCATTTATTTGAATCTTCAAAATGTAGATAATTATTAATAATCAATCTGACCTAACAACAAAGATTGTTATAAAAGTTCCCAAATTCTAAGGAGTGTCAACTCCTAACTTCTGTTTATGGACCACTTTAATCCTAGTCTTCTCTGATTTCAAAATGGATCACAACTGAGACCAAAGGGCTTATTTTTGAAGATTCATCCTTGATAACAGGTGTTAAAGCAGATAGCTAAAATCTTCAGTTAATAGAACAGTAAGCAGAGACTACAGTCTGAATTTGCAGAGAGAGAGAGAAAGAGAAAGAGAGAGAGAGAGAGAGAGAGAGAGAGAGCTGGGCGGGGGGAATGGATATACCAGCTATAAAAAGGGAAAACAAAGACTAAATTTAATGAAGTATCAACTATTTTAAAAGAGGCAACACCATCCTAACCTGTATAAAACTTACCTGAAGATCTCAGTTCACTGAATTATCTGATTTATTAGTTAAGTGGTTAGGATTCACTCTTGCCTCCTCCACTAAATCATAATGAAAAATGTGTGTGGCCTCAAGTTTCTTCAGGCATTATCTTCTGCCTGCCAAGATTTATGTTCCTTGGCACTTATTCCTCATATTACTCAATTAAAAAGAGAACACATCAAAAAATATCCTCTTTACTCATGGACTCAAATATGAATAATACATATGGGATCAAGTATTTTTTTCTTGATACTAAATCAACAGCACTATGACTGTGTTGGTCATTACTAAATGACCAAATTTTTATTCAACATTTGCCTTTTTGCCTTTTCTTTTCTTTTTTTTTCTTTTTTAAAGATTTATTTATTCATACAGAACTGGGGTACAGACCAGAGATGCAGAGGGTGAGAGCATTCACCAGGGACAGAACAGGCAGATCGATGAAGTACACTGCTGAGGGGAGCAGCGGGCTGGTCAGGAGAGGTCTGCCTCACCATGTGGTCTCCTCCTCCGGGGCAGGCGGGGATGGAACTCATGTGGAAGTGACGTTAGCTTCTCAGTGCAGTGCTTTAACCCACTGAGCCACCAGGGAGGGCCTGCCTTTTCTTAAAATAAGTTTAGAATAGTTTTGTAAATGCCATTTTTTTTTCCAGTCAGTACCGAGTTTTCATACATATCATATCCAGTTTTCCCCCAATACCTTGGTATGTTACATTAGTTTAAATGATTGAACTAATATTGACATGCCATTCACTGTCCATATTTTAGTTCTGGAAATACCAGAACTAAATGTTTTCTTTAGATTTCTTCAGTTTCCTTTCTGTTCTAGGAGAACTCATTATTATAAATATCATTCTAAGCTTTTCTTGGCTATGGCAGTTTCTCATATTTCCCATATACTGGATAACCTTAAGTTTTTTTTTTTAAGATTTATTTTAGACATACAAGAACAGGGGTACAGGCCAGAGGTGCAGGGGGTGAGAGGATTCACAGGGACAGAGTGGGAAACAGAACATATTTCCCATATTCCCATATACTAGATAACCTTAAGGTTTTTTTTTTTTTTAAGATTTATTTTAGACATACAAGAACAGGGGTACAGGCTAGAGGTGCAGGAGGTGAGAGGATTCACAGGGACAGAGCGGGAAACAGAACAGGTAGATTGACTGAAAGGCACTCCTGAGGGGAGCAAGAGGGAAACAGGAGAGGTCTACCACACCTTACTGGCAAGGAATTGAACTCTGTGCTTCAGCTGTGGATAGCTTCATAGTGCTGTGCTCTAACCTCTTGCACCACCGGGGAGGACCCATGGATAGCCTTAAGATTTAAGGTTTGTTATTCTCTATTTGATAGACTATCCTCCTATTGAAATCGATTATTCTTTCCATAAGTTTACATGAAGTTACATATTTGAGGACACCAGAGATGTAAAGTGAAATTTAACACATATCAAGTGGACATACTACGATATAATGTATCACTATTGAGGCTAAACTTGATCACTTTTACTGAGGAAGTCTCTGTCAGCTTTCCTGATATTAAAATCACAAATTTGTAAATTTTTTTCTCCATATTGTGTTCTTTGGAAAGTACTTAAGTGTGGCGGTGTAGAGTACAACTTCCTATTAAGGAATGAGCAATTGTACTTAATTTCCTTGCAAACCTAATATCTATATAAATTATTTGAATTATTCTGAGATGAGTGTAGTCTCCCTCTGTATTTAGTCTGCATTAACTCATTGCCATGTTTTTCTTTAATCTGTGTATGTATGTTCCACAATTTGCTTATCAGGTTTCCAATTGAAAGAAACCTTAAATGATTCCAGTTTTGGTAGTTATGAACAAAGTTATAAAAATTCACTTTTAGGGTTTTTTTTTTGTGGACATAACTTCATATTAGTGGAAGAAATAACTAATAGCACCATTTCTGCCTCATAGAGTATGCTGTTTTTCAAAAAGTTTTCAATTGTCTTCTCATGTGGTAGTATCATTTGCATCACCATACTTGTTCTCCTTTCTTGCTATCTTCCCTGTTACATGGAAATGCTACTTTTTGTTTGTTTTAGTCATTTAAAAGGCTTGTGATTCTCTGAAAACAAAAACTTTAATAACAATAAATTCTCTAATAGTTGTAATGTTCTAATAACAAATGACCCTGAACATTTCTTTCATATCTTTCTGTGCCTCATTACATTTTTTTGGTGGCATCTTTTGTACATTGTTAATTAGGCTATTTTTCTAATTATTGACACAAACATTGTTGGTGCATTTTTTAATATAATTTCATTAGTTAGGTGTTAGATAAGTGTTTGAAAAGTATTTTCTCTGTGGTTTATCATATTATTCTCTCTACATTGCCTTTAACCATGCTAAAGTTTTAATTATAAAATTCTATTCACCCATTTGTTTTTTCCATAAATTATGTTTTTGATGTAACTAAACTCATCACCCAGGTCAATGTGACATATTTTCTTAGAGATATTTTTATGATTTTGTTTTTTACATTTATGGATGTGATCCATTTTGAATTAGTTGCTATGGAAGATGTGTGTAGGTGTTTTGTTTGTTTGTTTTTCAGGTGGACATCTAATTGTTTTAATACCATTTGTAGAAAAGTTAAGCCCATCATTGAATTGATCTTGTTCCTTTGACTAAATTTCTGTTCCTTTGACTAATATCAATTTAATATAAGTGTGTATTTCTGGACTTTCTTCAGTTGACCTATGATTATTCCTTTGATAACACACTGTCTTTATACCGTGACTTAAATATTAAGTTTTGAAATCAAATTGTACGAGTCTACCAATTTTGTTGTCTCTTGGCATTGTATGGGCTAGCCTAGGACTTTTGCCTCTGTAAAACCTTAAGAATCAAATCATTGATAAGTACAAAATTGCTTGCTCATATTTTAGTTGAGATTTCATTGAATCTACTGATCATATAGAGAGACTTGAATGTTAAAAATTGATGGTTTGAATCCATGAACATGAAATCTTCCCAGTTATTTGTGTCTCTTATATTTAACAGTTCTGTAGTTTTATATATTTAGATTGTGTGTGTGTGTGTGTGTGTGTTTATATATTTTTATTGAGGTAACATTGGTTTACAGTATTGTTTATGTATAGGATCTCACCCTTCAGTTATTGTTCATACTTCATCTACCACCCAGGACTCTTACTCTCCCACCATATAATCATTGTGCTTCCGCTCCTTTTTCACTCCCTCTTCTTGCCTCTGTAGCCTCAATTCCATAGTCAAATTCTATGGTTTGTTTCTAATTTGGCTTTATCTGACCTTTTTTGTCCTCCTATTCCAATATAAGTTAAACACTATCAGATAGCAAATGATCCATCATGTCTTTGGGGACCAGGATTGCTGCCATAGCATGAAAGTTGAAAATACTGCCATAGTGAACATAGCCGTGCACATTCCATTTCAAGTTATTGTTTTGTACTCTTTGGATAAGTACATAGTGGAATTGCTAGATCACATGGCAAAACTATTTTCAATAATTTCAGGAAATTTCACACAGTTTTCCTTAATCTAGACCAGTATACATTCCCAATAACAGTGTAAAAGGGCTCCCCTACTATGCACATCCTTGCCAGAACTTGTTTTACCT
This sequence comes from Condylura cristata, assembly GCF_000260355.1. Classification (NCBI taxonomy): domain Eukaryota; kingdom Metazoa; phylum Chordata; class Mammalia; order Eulipotyphla; family Talpidae; genus Condylura; species Condylura cristata. The sequence goes on along the minus strand of NW_004567107.1, from coordinate 57,669,056 downwards.
GGTCTTCTTGATATGGGCCATTCTCAAAGGTGTGAAGTATATTTTATTGTGGTTTGATTTGCCTTTCCATGATAAGTGATCATGAGCATATTTTCATGTGCTTGTTGGTCATTTGTCTGTTTAGATCTTCTGTCCATTTTAATTCTTTAATATATAATTCTTCATTTTTACATCATTTTGAGCATTTTTCCAATTAATTTGCAATTCCCTTGGGCTTCCTATCACCAAATCACCCATGTGCCATCACCATAGTCCAGTGCATTTCCCTCTACCCGCTGTTCTTTATCCATTTCCCACCCACCCCCACAAAATGTCTCTG
>NW_004567107.1:57660143-57668022 GCF_000260355.1 Condylura cristata | reverse complement strand
GAAATTTTTTTCCCAATCAGCGGGATGTCTGTTTGTTTTTTGTAATGTCTCTTTTGCTGTACGGAAGCTCTTTAACTTGATGTAGTGCCATCTATTTACCCTTGCCTTCACTATTGTTGCACTGGGTGCTCTATCTTTATAGATGTCACTGAAGTTATGTTGTGTAGTGTTTGGCTTATCTTTGCTTCCAGATATTTTATGGTTTCCGTTCTTATGTCTAGGTCTTTAATGCACTTCGGGTTGATTTTTGTGTATGGTGAGAGGTAGTGATCTAGTTTGATTTTTTTGGATGTAGCTTCCCAGTTTTTCTAGCACCGTTTTCTGAACAAACTTTCTTTGTTCCATTGTATCTTCTTTGCTCCTTTGTCAAAGATTAACTTCCCATAAAACTTTGGGTTTATATCTGGGTTTTCTATCCGAATCCACTGGTATGTATGTCTGTTCTTGTTCTAGTACCATGCAGTTTTGATTATTATGGCTTTGTAGTATAGCTTGAAGTTGGGAATTGTAACGCCTCCATTCTCTTTCTTCCTATTTATGAGAGTTTTGGCTATTTGAATTCTTTTGTTGTTCCATATGAATCTCACCAACATTTTTTTTCTATTTCTTTGAAGAATGTCATTGAAACTTTTATTGGGATGGCGTTGAACCTGTATATTGCTTTTGGTAGGATGGCCATTTTGATGATGTTAATTCTGTCTATCCATGAGCATGGGATGTCTTTCCATTTCATGGTGTCTTCTTGAATTTCTTTTAACAGTTTTTTTGTAATTTTCTTTGTATAGGTCTTTTACCTCTTTTGTTAGGTTGACTCCCAGGTATTTGATTCTTTTTTGTTTTAATTGAAAAGGGGATTTTTTCCCCTGTTTTTTGATTGGTTGTTTGTGTATAGGAAGGCCTCTGATTTTTGTGTGTTGATTTTATATCCTGCTACCTTACTAAACTGGTTGATGATTTTGATTAGTTTCTCTGTGGAGTTTTTAGGGCTTTCCATGTAGATTAACATATCATTGGCAAATAAGGACAGTTTTACTTTTTCTTTCCCTTTGGATTCTTTGTGTGTCTTTTTCCTGTCTTCTTGCTCTGGCTAGAAATTGCAATGTTACGTTGAAGAGCAGTGGCAATAGTGGACACCCTTGTCTTATTCCTGATCTCAAGGGAAAGGTTTTCAGCTTTTCTCCACTGAAGATAATATTGGCTGTGGGTTTATCATATATGGTTTTTATCATGTTGAGTTATGTTCCTTCTATTCCGAGGATTTCAAGGGCCTTCCTTAAACATAAATGGGTGTTGAACTTTGTCAATTGCCTTCTCTGCACCTATTGATGATTATGTGGTTTTTATTCTTCTGTTGGTTGATGTGATGGATTACATTAATTTTCTGATGTTGAACCATCCTTGTGCTCCTGGGATAAAGCCCACTTGGTCGTGGTGTATTATTCTTTTAATGCATTGCTGCATCCTGTTGGCTAAGATTTTGTTAAGGATTTTTGCATCAGTGTTCATTAGGGAGATTGGTCTGAAGTTTTCCTTTTTTGTGTTTTCTTTGTTAGATTTTGGTATTAGTGAGATGTTGGCTTCATAGGAAGTATGTGGTAGTTTTCCTTCTTTTTCAATTTTTTGGATGAGTTTGTGTAGAACAGGCACTAGTTCTTTTCTGAATGTTTGGTAAAATTCATTAGTAAATCCATCCGGTCCTGGGCTTTTATTTTTGGAGAGGGTTTTGATTACTTCTTCAATTTCCTTGCTTGTAATTGGCCTTTTCAGTTGTTCTATTTCTTCATTATCAGCTTTGGGTGGTTGTAGAGTCATAGGAATTTTTCCACTTCAACTAAATTGCCCAACTTGATTGCATATAGTTGCTCATAGTATTTTCTGATTTTTTTCTTTTGACTTCTGCTGGATCTGTTGTGATTTCTCCTCTTTCGTTTATGATTGTGTTTATGTGTGTTTTCTCTTGTTTTTTCCTTTGTGAACCTGGCTAGTGGCCTGTCTATCTTGTTTATTTTTTTGAAGAACCAACTTTTGGTTTCACTGATTTTTTTGGACTGTATTTCAAACATCCATTTCATTTTTTTCTGATCTGACTTCTGTTCTGTCTTTCTGATCTGTCTTCTGCTGGCTTTTGGGTTATTTTGTTGTTCTTTTTCCAGTTCTTTAAGGTGGGACATTAGGTTGTTTCTTTGAGTTATTTCTTGTTTCTTTATGTGAGCCTCTATTGCTATATATTATCCTCTTATAACTGTTTTTAATGTGTCCCATAAGTTTTGGAGACTTGTGTCATCATTGTCATTCTTCTCCAGGTATTTTTTAAATTTCTTCTTTGATCTCCTCATTGATCCAGTGGTCCTCCAATAGTGTGGGTTTCAGTCTCCATGTGGTAGGTGGGTTTCTTGTCTTCCTCATATGATTTATGCCTAGTTTGATTCCTTCATGGTCAGAGAAAATAGCTGTATAATTTCGATCTTAGTGTATCTATTGATATTTATCTTGTGACTCAAAATGTAGTCAATCCTAGAGAATGATCCATGTGGGTTTGAGAAAAATGTGTACTCAGATTTTTTGGGGTGCAGTATTCTATAGATGTCTGTTAGACCCATGTTGCCCAGGTCCTTGTTCAGAGCTCTTGTGTCTTTGCTTATTTTTTGTCTTGTTCATCGTCCATGGTGGAGTGCGTCATGTTGAAGTCTCCTACTATGTATTTATTTTCTGTGATATACATTTTCATGGATGACAGTAGTTTCCTGATATATTTTGGTGCTCCTTCGTCTGGTGCATATATGTTGATGATTGTTATGTCTTCTTGTTGCATTGTCCCCTTAATCATAATGTAGTGGCCTTCTGTGTCTCTTCTAACATTTTTTTAGTTTGAAGTCTATTTGATCTAAGTATAGCTGTTCCTGCCTTCTTTTTTGGTACATTTGCTTGTAGAACTGTTTTCCATCCTTTTATTTTCAGTCTGTATTTATCTTTTGCAGTTAGATATGTTTTCTGTAGACAGCAGAACATTGGGTTCTGTTTTTTAATCCATCCTGCAACTCTGTCTTTTTATTGATGAGTTGAAGCCATTTGCACTTAGAGATAATATTGATATATCGGCACCTACATTTGTCATTATGGTCCTTTTGTATTTTTATTCCTTGATTTGAACTGTTCTTGATCATTATTCTGTTGGATTTGGTTTGAGGGCTTTCTTGTACTATTTTTTGGAGTGGGATTTATTCATGACAAAACTGTAGAGTTTCTGTTTGTCTGAAAATGTCCTTATTCTTTCTTCATAGAGGAAGGAGAGCTTTGCAGGGTAGAGTATTCTTGGTTGGCATTTAATGCTTTGGAGTTTGTTGAGTATGTCCCTCCACTCTCTTCTTGCCCATAGTGTTTCTTCAGAGAAGTCTGATGTCATCCGGATTGGTTTCCCTTTGTAGGTTGTTTCTTCCCTCTTGTCATTCTCATTATCTTTTCCTTGTCTTGTATTCTTGGTAGTTTTACTATGATGTGCCTTGTTGTATTTTTCCTGTCGTCTTGGTAGCTTGGTGGTGTTCTTGCTTCTTGGATATCTACTTTCTTTGAAAGTAGGTATTAGGGAAGTTCTCCTCTATATATCTGTTAGGGAAGTTCTCTTCCATTATCTCTGTGAATATTTTCTTGATTCCTTGGCCTTTCTCTTCACCTTCTGGGTTACCTATAACTCTGGGTTACCTGTAACCTTTCCTAAAGGTGTCAGATAGCTCTTGAAGTGTTTCTTCATTTCTTTTCCTTTTTATTTCTTTTCTTTTTCTATTTTAATTCTCTTTATTTCTGCATCTTTGAGGGAGCTGATTCATTATTCCATTTCATCTATTCTGTTTTCATTGCTTTTCCCAGCATTCTTGACCTCATCTAGTGGCCTTTTCATCACCTGCATTTCTTCTATTTCCTTTTTTAACATCTCATTTTCTTTCTTCAGTTCATTGATTGCTTGTCTCATACCATTTTTTTTTCTTTTTCATTTATTTCATTCATTTCCTTGTTTGCATTCTTGAACCCTTGATGGCTTGCATCATTTCAATTTTTTTCCTTCTCATCTTCTTTTTGTTTGTTTATCAGGATGATTCTGAATTCTCTATTTGGTTGGCTGAGCAATCCTTCTATTTCTTTCATGGTTTGTTTCTGCTGACTGATCTTTTTGTGGTCAATTTTCCCCCTATGGACTTGCTTGAATATTTGTTTTCTTTTTCCTGTCATGTATTTTCTAATACTTTCTATTTTTTGAGATACGGTGTTGCTATTATTGACTGACATTCTTTCTGGATGTTCTTTCTGGGATGGCAGAAGGACTTCCTGACACTTCAGTTATGGAGGGTTTTCTGAGCCTTGTTTTGTTTCTCCTGTTTTCCAGCCCCTACTGTGTGGAATTATGTCTGTCATCTCTGCCAGTGACAATCAGAGGTCTCTTGTGTTCAGCTTCTTCTGGTAATTCATTGAGTCCTTGTCTCTGGAAGGTGCCTGTTGATCTTTGTAGCCTTCTGATGTCCCGGGTTCCCTCTATGCTTGAATGCAGCTGTGGGGCTTGGGGTCCATTAGAAGGGTATCTGGGCCTGTGTTGAGCCAGTCACTGGTTTTGTTTATTTTCTGAGCACTGTGAGCCTTGCTAGGCAGTGCTTTACTGGCTCACACATCTTCTGGACACTGCTGTTCATTAACACCTTCAGTCTTAATTCTACACACCCCCCAGTTGTGTAGGCTGTGAGTCCTCCCGTAAGGCCTTCAGGGCTCTTTTTGTCCACTCAGAGCAGTCTCTCCCTGAGCAGTCTTTTCCTACCATTTGGGGATTGTTAATGGGTCTGTTTTTGATTCAGTCTAACCTTTTTTTTTTTTTTTTTCCTTCCCCCTTTTATCTCAGGGGCTTTCTGTACTTGCTGGCCCCACCTTAGTGACTAATGCCAGGAACAAGCTTCCAGGCCTGTGCTGTGGGGGTGGGTGAAAGTGTTGCAAGCCTTGCAGTTGCCCCAGTCACCAGATCACCAGATTGATCTGGTGCCAACTTGCGCAGTCTTTCCCCACAGCTTGGGTTCCACTCACCGAGTTGAGTGAGCAGGAAGCCTCCATCTGCAACAGTAGAGCATGGATCGGCCTTGCAGGTCTCCGCTTATCCTGTCTGTTGCACTTCCAGATAGTAGTTCCCTTATTGGAACTCCCCAATAAATTGTTGATTCTCCCTCAATTATCTTCTTTCTAGTGAGTCCAGGGTGTTCTTATTTGGGTTGAAACTCATAGCATCTAGGTCTGTAGTCCGTTTTTATATATTCACATGTGAGTTTGGACATAGTCGCCTTGGTGTCTTTACTCAGCCACCATCTTCCCATTTTACTTTTATCAGGTGTTTTTCTTTGTATTCGATTGTATGAGTTTCTTTTCACATCTTATTAATTAGTCCCTAATAAAATGTATGGTGTACAAATACTTTGTCACCCAGTAAGGTGGTTTTTGCTTTATATTTAATTATTTTTATATATTTTTAAATTTTATTTTTACAAATTTGTTCATTTTGTATCATCAATTTCTGCCCTCAAGGTAATGCCCGGAAATCCCCATCCTATATCAACTGTGAACCATCACCATAGTCACTGGTGTTCTTTGTTGAAATCCCAATTTTTTACATTCTCTTTTATTTTCCTCACTATTAGAGACATTTGCACACATACACACACTCACAAATCTGTGGAACTTCTATCATGAAGTGTTTTGTCTCTGTTTTCATGTATGTTTTCTATGATTTCAATTCTTGCATTCAAGCCCATTATCCATTTCAGGTTGATTTTCGACAGTATACACATTCTACTAGATTTATACATAAGAATTCATTTTCTACCTGCTGTTTATATATAACCAGGACTTATATTTCTATTGACCTTGCATACTTTCCCCTGCTACATTTTAGAATATTATTTCCAGGGACTTTTCTTTCGTGGTTGGTTTTTAGAAAATTCTACGTAACCATCAAGTCATTTATGTACAAATAGTTTCATTGCTTTCTTTGCAATAAGTATTCCCTTTATTTCATTTTCTTGCCCAACTGTTTCCATGGTATAGTACTGAGTAGTTTATGAGGAAATATGATTGTCCAGATATGATCCTGAGCAGAGTATCTATTATTTTATCAAGTATATCAACTACAGATATCCTTTTTATGTTAAAGCAGCTTTTTTTCTAGTTTCCAAAGAAGTGTTTCAACTACTAACTGCTTTACTACTCCTATTGATAATATGACTTTTCTAGGCTGCTGATATTTAAAATTACATTAATTGATTTTGAATGCTGAACCAGCTTTTCATACTTGCAATAGATACCCTGTAATCAGGATGTATAATATTTTTTTCATATTTATGGATTCAGTTTGTTAATATTTTGTTAGTAATGTGGATCTGTATTCCTGAGAGCAATTGCCTTTCATGTATGACTTTTACCTGGTCTTTATAGTAGGGGATTTCTGGCTTATAAAATGCTAAGGAAAATGTCTCTTCTGCTTCCATTTTCTAGAAAAAACTGAGGAATTATTATTATTATTTTTTTAATGTTTGATACATTTCAGAAGTGAAACCATTTGGGATGGTTCTTTCTTTTGGTGAAGAAGGTTTTTAAATAAGTGATGGCTATTCAGGTACCTGTTTCTCCCTAAGGAAATTTAGGCAGTCTGTGTCTCTTTTAATTTAAACATCTTGAAGGCATAGAGTATTCATAGTATTCCTTTATTATTACCTTTATTGTATATGGAGTCACTGTTGGTAACTTATGTTTCCTTTTTAATAATTATAATTTATATCTTTTATTTTAGCCTATTCAGCTTAAGATTTCATTGATTTTTTCCTCTATTTTATCTGTCTTCATTTTATTTTTTCTTGCCTTGAAATTAAATTGCCCTTTTATTCAAGAATTCTGTTATTCATTTGAGAACTCTCATACTTTCTAGTATCTACATTTAATGCTATAAAATTTCCTCTAAACATTGTTTTCCTTGAATTCATAAATATTTTTTATTTTCATTTTTATTCACCTTAAAATATTTTTTATTTCCTTTTGAGATTTCTCCCTTGACCTATGTGTTATTTAGAATTATATTGTTTAAAAATGTTCAATATTTAGAGTTTTCTAGCTTTCTTTTTCTCATATATTTCTGTATACTGTATTAAACAGCATGCTTACTATGGTATTTTTCTTTCAAATTTGTTAAGATGCTACTTATAGTGCATAATGTGGTCTATCCTGGTTGTTATTACATTCAGATTGAGAATTGTATTTTTTGCTTTGCCTTTTCTATAAATGTCAATTGGATTAAATCAATTTAAGTTCTGCACAGGGAATTTATACTCATACTGATTTACTGGCTGCTTGATCTATCAATTATTGGAAAATGGATATTACATTCATCAACTATATAATTATGGATTTATTTCTCATTGAAGTTTTGTCTTTTGTCTCATGTACTTTAACATGATGTTTTTAGGTACATATTTAAGATGTGTTACTCCTTGGAGTTTAAACCCTTGATCATCATACAAGACCTTTATTACAGATAATTTTAGTTAGCTGAGACTTTTTCTCATATTAAGATAATTATTCCCACTTTCATTTAATCAGTGTTTCAGAATATTTCTCCATTACTTAATTTGTATATAGTTCTACAGTATTTTTATTTAAAGTAATCTTCTTATAAAAGCATGCAGTAGGCTCTTGCTTTCTACACACACAATCTTTAATTCACATAATTAGCCCTGTTTTTCTGTATCACTTTGAAGTGGAATTTTCTTCTTGCTTAACTGGGAAAATTAAGTTGGAACAAAGTTCTTGGTTCAAATACCAGAAAACTGCAGTGCTTCACAAAATTGTGATTTTTTTTTTT
>NW_004567107.1:57635827-57659498 GCF_000260355.1 Condylura cristata | reverse complement strand
TAGTATTAACTCTAGTCTAGTTTGTACATTTAAATACCTATCTTTTATAACTGGAAGTTTGGACCTTTCGATTCCCTATACCCATTTCACCCACTCTTTTTCCCTTACCTCCCACATTTGAACCGCCAAGCACTACATACACTATTCTGTTTCAACAGAAATATTAACTTAATTGCATATGATAAATTCAGTAGCAGTTACTAGTGTTAGAAAATGGCATGGCATATAATTATGAAAACAAATTGTAAGTGATGAAGTGACAAATGTTGTATATTGGCATGCATGATTTGTTCAATATTGGCACGCTCTTACAAGGACTAAGTATTAATCATTTAATATGTGAAAAATGATGCGTGCCAACAGAAGTGTAATTCATCAGAGTAATAATAAAATAATGCATGGTCAGCAACAAGTAGTGATGCCACCATAGTCCAGTTTGGTCAATAGAAAGTTTTATTACTGTGATTAGATAAATCAGCATCAATATTGGCATCCATTTGTCTGATGTTAATTCAGGAGATGACCAGAAGTTTGTTTAAGCATATAAAGTCTAAGTATGGTAAATGTGTCCTTGGTGAAATGGTAGTAGCAAGGAATTATGATTCTGTAATTTGAAGGCCTGCTTAATTGTTCTGTATACAGTGAAGTTTATACAGAGATTACTGCAGATAGAGAAGTTTGCTGTGCTGTGATTATCAGGAAAGAATATAACCTGACTTGCCCAGACATTTTAAAAGTAAATGTTCTATTTGGAAGAAAAAGCTGCCCTATCAGTTGTGTTTGTTAAAAAGGAGAGGAGTATTTCTAATTTTAAGGTTCAAGAAGTGACATATAGTTCCATTTGTTGAATATGAATCCACAGTCTGGAAGTTTAAACCATGTTCCATCAACTGGAAATAGGAATAACTCTTTGGAGTTAAGATTTTAGAAGAGACCGCATCTCCGATTTATTAAGAGTTTTGAAGGAAATGAGGCATGTAAATTACCTATCATAGTTTCTAGATAAATATAAGTACCTTTCTCATTCTTTGGACAGCCTGAGATCAGATCAGTGGTTGCTTGGGTTTAAAAAAGAGGCAGTGTTGGGTTGGATTCCCTTGTACACTGACTTAGTTTCTTAAATTTGAATGCAGGCACTTCCCTTGGGCAATACTTTTACACTTAACACCTATAAAGGAATGGGGGTGGGGAGCAAAACTAACTAAAGTGAGAATTATAACTATAATGCAGTTGCAATAGAAGATTCAGTTGCAGTTGAGACTCTTGAGAATTTCTTTTTCAAATAAGGCAAACAGTCTAGCCTTTATACAAGCAGTTACCAAGTCATTGGATGGAGGATGCAACTGGATGAATGTGTAACCTTGGGTGAGGGAACTAAGGGCAATCCATGGAGAATGACTCTACATGGAGTTTTAGCAGGCAACACTGTAGGCAGTGGGGAGGGTGAATGCTTCAGCCTGTAAGACTAAAAACATTATTGGTGAAAGGCATTCTAGAAGATCCAGTGGTACTGCAAAGATGTGCTTAATTTTATCAAACCTGTTGAATAGAGGAAGATTTATGAAGTGATGATTTGAATTATTGCTTAAAGATTGGCTTAAAGGTATATATTCTCAAAGCTTTCCAAAAATATGCCATTACCAATTTCCCTCAAAGGCTTCAGGACTACTTATATAAAGAGACACTTGTCTCATTTTACTAGACTCAAATGAACTATGGCTTGGGGAATTTTTACCCCTTTCTACTTTACCTGGAAATCCCAGGTAATATTTCTTATTGAGTAACTATTGGTAATAATTTCAGTACTCTTAATCATTTTTTTATGAATACACAAATATGATATCACATACAACTCCTAAGAACGCCGTCCAATCATGGGGATATTGCTATCTTGGGGGAGCATGATTATGTATGACTTGATTCTAAGAATGCTAGACATTAATTGTGATTAAAATAGATTTGTTAACATCACCTTTTCATTTCTGTAAATACTATAAAATACATGCTTTTGAAAGGAAACATTTTGCAAATAAAGTGTTCTGACTTACTTGAACTCTACTACATACCATTCTAAATTTACATAGCCACTGTGTAAATGTCATTTGCTCAAGATGCCTTTGGCCATTTCAATATATTTTACCTGCCAGTCTTCAATTTATGCATTTTTGATATCCTTCACTTTATGGCAATGGCCTTAAATTTCTGAACAAGCCTATTCTAGAACTGCTTTCTTATGAGACCCTTAATTCTCTTTGCCATAGTAGGAGGCAAATGTTAGTTCTTGGAACTAGTGAAATAAAACAAGCAAAAATGTCTAGCCTTAAGTAGTGAGGAACTTAATCATTTACCTGCCTTTACTCATTTATGTATTTTTGCTGTAAAACATTTGTATACTTACTCATGATATGCAAATCACCATGAAATTGATTAAATCAAATATCTGCCCCCTCCAAACTTTTAAAGGTGTTTGCTCCAGGTGGTAGTTTTTTCCCCCTATGAGCTCCCTTTTCTCCTTGTTGATGTAATGCATAAGCCTTACACATAAATTAGTGCACTCACTAATTACAATTAGTAATTAGACTAATTACAATTAGACTAATTACAATTAATCTTTTTTTTTATTTATTTATTCGCCTCTATAAGTAATCTTCCCACTTTTTCATTCTTCTTTTCAAACAGTATTTTTTTTCTCTGTGTGGGACAAGCTTCACAGGGCAAACAAATTCAATGATCTTCACCTATTGTATCATCTTCCATTTTATTATACTGAAGGTTTTCCAGAACTTGAATCAACATTACTCTAAACTGACTAGTAAAGAACAAATAGGAAGACAAACTAGCTATTGCACTTCAACAGGTAAAGTGATTTGATAATATGGCAGACATGTTGACTGCTTTTAAAGAAAACCTGTTGGATTTAAAGAATTAGGGCATGTAAAAAGACTTGGTGTCTAGTTGAAAATAAGCTAAAAGGAAACCTCAAGAATGAGAGGTCCTATGATAGGCATATATGGTGAAGTCATTACTGAATTTAGGGCCAGAGAAAAATAGATTATGACATGTAATATAGTGTATTAGGATAGCAATAATAATAGGACAACAAAAAATGTAAAATTAATACCAATATACTAAATATCAAATATAACTAAAATATCTAAAAATATTTTAGATATTTAAAAATCTAACATGGAAAGTGTGAATGTAATAGATAAAATAGAATACATAATACATGTTTTTTTTTTTCAAGATTTGCATTTATTTACACATATAAGAGTTGGGAGTGTAGGCTAGAGATGCAGGGGGGTAGGTGGGATGGGAAAGAATTCACCAGAGATAGTATGGGGAGCAGAACAGGTGGATCTACTGAAATACACTGCTGAGGGGAGCAGTGGGCTGGTAAGACAGGAGAGGTCAACCCCACCATGTAGGCCTCCTCCCAGGCTGATATTGAACTCCTGCTTCAGTTGCTATGGATAGCTTCATAGTGCTGAGACTTAAACCCTTTGTGCCACCAGGGAGCCCCTCTAGAAAATATATTTATATAAAGCAAAAAAATTTAAGCCAATCTCATTAATAATTACATTAAATGTAAATGAACCTATATACTCATTAAAATTTGATGCAGTCTCAATTAAATAGCAAAACCTAACTTTATGCTGCTACTGAGATAGACATTAACTATAAAGGAAAAAAATAGTTAAATGTAGTTGAATGTAAAAAGGTTGGGAATAAAAGGCATGCATACACTTATGCATATAAATCTGGTATAACTGTTATCAGACAAAAGGTACATGAAATCCAAGCTGTGAAGTATTAATGGGTGTAAGTGAAATTTTTTATAGTAATAATATGATAAAATCATAATTATTTTTGTCACTAATCTCAGAACTTTAAGCACTAAGAAAACTAGGAGAATACCACAACCATGAGTTGCAACATATAATCACTGTGATACATTCAGCAAGATGGGTCATATACTATAAAATAAGTCTCAATTTAAAAGGATATATCTTTTGTAAAATCTTCAGCAAAACACATATAAAAGAGTTTAAATAAGAAATTGTCAGCCATCATATAGTTTAGAAACATAGCCTCCCTCCAGCAGTCAGACTGGAAAACTATAATACTCCAAAGAAGGGCATTGCCTCTCTAGTGGTGAATAACCAGATCTATACAAATACTGTTCCAAACAAACCCCCAAATTGTCATAATTGTGGCTCAAAAAGGACTACAGATTCCAAGTAAATCACATGCTTCCCTAAGCAAAGCTCAAATCATGTTTAGAGGAATGAAATTATATCTAACACCCAAAAAATTAAAATCCACAATATGTGGCACTCAATACAGATTCATCAGTATGAAAAAGGGCAGGAAATAGGAATGCTAAATGAGGAACTAAATTTATCCCAGAACTGACAAATGTTGGAATTAACAGGCAAGGGCATTAAATGTTTATTTTAACTCTATTTTGTGTATTCAGATATATTCAAGAGTAAGCAGACTTGTGTAAGTTATAACAAAAAGCAAACTGGAATATCTTGAATTAAAAACTGCAATGTATGAGATATATACACTGGATTCAATTACAGGGTAGACTTTGCAAGAGAAAACATTAGTTTACAATATAGCAATAGGATTTGAAGACATAGCAACAGAAATATTTCAAAATGCACACAACTGTGAAAAAAATCTTAAGTAGCCTAGTAATCTGTAAAATTCAAATCTTTTATGAATAGGAATGGGGCAATAAAGATGGTTGGAAAAACTAGTGGTCAAATGTTTTCCAAATTTGTTGGGAACTATAAATCCATATATACAACATAGTCGACAAACACAATCACATGAAGTGAAAAGGGAAACCATACGAAGGGGCATTGTAATACAATTATTAAAGCCAGGGTTTTGAGAAAATCTATTAAGGAAGTTTGGAAAAGAATTACATACAAAGAACCAAAGATAACATGTTCTCTTTGGAAAGAAGGAAGTGAAAATATATTGCTATAACATATTAAAAATAATGGGTTCAAGGAACAACAACAAAAAAAACTTTCCATTGACAATTCAATTCAATATACATCACGGCAAATATATTTTTCAAGATTAAAGAGACTAAACCCTTTTTAGACATATTAAAGGTGAAATAATTTATCCAACAGAACAACACTGCCAAAAACATTAAAGGGCAAACTTAAGGCAATGAGGAGATGATACCAGATGGAAATATTAAAAGAACAGAAGGAACCAAGAGCACTGGAAATGGAAACTGCATGGATAAATATATTTACCCATTGCTTAAATACCTTGAAAAGGTTACAGTTTGTTTTAATACAAATATTGAAATTATGTATAAAGGTGAAATGTGACAATAATGACAGAGAAATAAAATAGGGTAAATTCTGGTAAAGTATAAGCAGTGCAGCTGAGTGGGAGGGAGAGATGGGGTGCCAGGTCTCAGAATAATAAAACTAGAAGTAACAGTAATGACAGGTGTAAGGCAGAGACTAACACCAGAGAACATGTTGTCTTCCCCTGCTCCATTCTCATTGAACAATGCACCAGGAGAGGACCAGGGGTAGCCATAGGGATGTGGAGTTTTTCTCATTGTGTGGGGGATCCTCTGATAACTTTATGGGACTTTGGAGTGGTGGTGAGGGCTATCAGGGCACTAGGAGGGAAAAATATTAGGCATTAAATAAAAATGGAGAAAGGGTTCTACATGTTTTTCCCCTCATGAAGAGGTTAGAAGCAGAGTCACTTGAGAAGACTTGTTTCCAAAGCCTCAGTTAAACATACCTAGAATTGGTCACTAGGCCTAGGAACATAATCACACAAAGTATATGAGGCCCGAGTTTTTTCCTATAGCCTCCTTTACAGACCTCAAGGTACTGACTGTAAAGTAAGTCTGGAGAAGGCAGTTTTCCATCATTAGGCCTGTCAGGTAAAGTTTTTGTAATTGTGGTCAAGCCAGAAAAAAAAAAAAATTACACCTAGGTTTGTTTTTTTTTGGAGATTTATTTATTTATGCACACAGAACTGGGGTACAGACCAGAGGTGTGGGGGCGGTGAGAGAATTCATCAGAGACCGAGTGGGGAGCAGAACAGGCCAGCTGACAAAGTATACTGCTGAGGGGAGCAGCGGGTGGGTCCTGTGAAGTCTGTGGCACCATGTGGATCACTCTGGGGTGGGCGGGGATTGGATTCACACTGAAATGGCTTTAGCTTCTTAGTACTATGCTTAAACTGGTGGCACCACAAAGAAGGGCCGACACCTGGTTTTTTAACCAGAATGCAGAGTTCCCATAAAGTATCATTATGAAGTACTATACTATCCATTAAAATTGAACTCTGATGAATTAAATATACAGACTAAATTCCTGTAATGACCACTAAATTCCAATACAAAGATTCACAGCTAATACATAAACAATGGAGCTAAAATTTGAACTTAAAAATAAATTCAATCCAAAAGAAAGCAGTAAGAGTATAAAGGGGAATAGAGGAAGATGATGGAAATGATAGATACTGCACAGATAACATAATTAAACCTACCATGTCAATAATCATATTAAAGGTAGTTATTTCAAATGCCCCAACTAAAATCAGAAATGTTCAGATGGAATAAAAGACACAAAGCCCACCTATGTTTCATTTTATAAGAAGTACATTCAAAATATACATTTAAATGCAAATACAAATGTATTAAATATAAAGATGTTAAAGGATGAAAAAAGGTCTTCCTGGCTAGCACAAATCTAAAGAAAGCTACAGTGCCCATATAATATCAAACTTTATTTCAGAACAATGAATATTCCAAGGATGTTATACATCGGATTTATACATTGGGTTTATTACCGGTGTATAGCAATATCACCAGGACTGCCCAAGGACTCCTGCTAATGTGAAGTCCAATGTTCCCCTATAAATCAGGCTAGATTTTGGAACTCTGCCTGAAATGACTGTGGGCCTTTTCCCATTCTTAGCCTGCTTTGCGGGTATCATTTGGAAGCACCTCCAGATTAAGTCACTGGCATGCACATAAATCGTTTTACTCTTTGGAAACAGCACTAACAGAGTATTGGTAATGATGATACAGTCCCGAAATGTTCCCTAAAAAAGCAGACTAAGTACTGAATTGGAGAGAAAAGCAGTGTTCAATTTAAAAATGTTGTTGAAGATATAAATCCTAACTTTTGACTTTGCAGTGGCTTTCTTATTTCCACTTAAGACCTTGTACTTAATTGCTTCTATTTGAACGATGCAGTTATTAGCTAAGGAATGGTTTTCCTGGGATTAAGTTTGCAAATCAGAAATAGTGAGCACTTTTTCTCAAACATATTTCCATTGTTATTGCTCATTTTCAAATTAATTATAAATGAGGAAGAAAACAGTTGGTTATTGCAGGTGGAGAAGGATCAGATGAGAGAGGTTGGTTATTTCTCAGCTTTAACCTTGGAACTAGTTGAAGTTACTATTAAAAGTATGTGTGTTTTTCTATTAAAGTTGTCTTTAACCTAAAGTTTCTGGATAAAACTCATAAAATTCATGAATTATCTGACATTAAATGTCAAAGGTTTTCATAGAGATTATTCATATATTCCTATGGAAAAATTCTTGAGATTCTCAATGATACTGGATTTTCCCAAAAGTATATCTATTCTTTAATTTTCTTTTAACTAAAGGAAGCATTCTTACTTTCTAACTTGCTTGGATCCCTCTAAGAATCAGTGCTCTCCAACCTCCTTCACTTTATTTTTGAGAAAATCTCTTAACTCTCTTTATTCTCCTAATTTTCTGTTTCATTTTATTTTCTCAACACCTAATTATATTTCTTCATAAATTAGACCCTGGCCACTTTATTTCCTTCAAGTTCCTTCAGTAAAACTAAGCAATCTCTTAACCTTTATTAGAATCACTATCCAAGTTTGTCTTTAGTGGTGATAATTCTCCAAAGTTCACTTATTCTGTCCCCACTCTTTTAGGATATTTGTATATCTGGCCAAAAGTTAAATTCAGAATAGTCAAATTTTGAAGTATTCTCTAAAAAACTGTTTATTGTATTACTATGTACCAGTAAGACTGGAAACTTAATGTCTGATTCTATGTCCTATAGACTCTTCAGACTATTCTTTCTATTCCTGCTGTCATCATCTCACTTCAATGTCTTCACATTTCCAGCATTTTCTTTTAAATTATTCTATACATACTTAGGTAAGGTTTCTAAAGCGCCCCCCCCCATGCTCTTCTGTTAATCAGACCCCATAGTGTTGAGCCACTACTTAGTGAATAATATCCTTAGCATAAAACAAAGAAAACTCCATAAGATTCCACACCAGCTTCCTACAGTTCTTTTTCCTCCTCTAAGTGCCACACAAGTCTCAACTCAATTACTCTCAATATGCCTTTAATTTTTTTTTTTTAGCTCTATGATGTTGCTTGAAAACATGGATTTATTTCTTCTTAACCATTCCTTAATTTGCCCAACTCAGACACTCATATAACTATTTTCCCATTGTTGCCATTTACAGGAGGGAGCCTCTTACCTACTTCACTTTACTTGAAGATAGAATCTTAATCTTATGTGCCCTTGATGTTGATCTTACTGTTATTATGCATAGTAGGTTTTTAAGAATTTGCTTTATTGAGGCAACATTGGGTTACATCACTGTGTGTATTTTGGAAGTGTAGGGTCCTTCTTCCAGTGATGTTATCATAATGTTCCGACCACCAGAGCACCCAGAGTGCACCACTGTAGTCCATTGTGCGCACTTTCCACAGTTTGCTTGCCCCTTCCTTCCCGCCCCGCTCCGCCCCGAATGTCTCAGTTCACTAGTCTGCTTTCAAGAGAGTTTCTTTAGTGGGTGTCTCTATATTCCTTGTATAAGTGATGCCATTTGGTATTTATCTTTCTCTTTCTGGCTTATGCACTTACCATAATCCTTTCTAACTCTATCCATATTGTTGCAAATGGCATGAGTTTTTCTTTTTTAATCACTGTGTAATATTCTATTGTATGTATATACCGCATCATCTTTATCTGCTTATTTGTTTTTTGACACTTAGGTTGGCTCTTAATTTTTAAAGGAAGTTAGCTTCTTTATTTACTTTGGTTAAAAGGAAACTTACTTGCTCTTAATCTTCAAAAACTGTTCTTCTCTGTGAGGAAATGACCTATAAATTAGGTTTCATATCTGTATTAGCAACTTTTGGACTCTCAGATAAAAGCCAGCACCAAAAAGTGTTAAATAAACTGCATTTTCTGTGCATAGAAGGAAAATCATTGGTCAAATCACAAATCCTAGAGGTTAGCAAGAGGCATATCCACTAACTCTTTGAAAACTATTTAGAGGGGAGAATTGCTATTAGCCTAGTAATGTGGTTTAATGAATACTGTGCCAAATGATTTCAAATTTGTAAGGTAATCGTTTAAGCAGTTTTATGGAAAATTGCTCCCCAAATTATACCCCTTGAAATAGCAGGCATTAATCACATGCTACAAGATGCATTTTGTAAGAGCCAAATCCTTTTGTAATTGGATACAATAGATAATGTAACATTTTAACACATCAAAATGTTACGTTTATAAAATATGGTAATATTTGAATAAAACATCTATTGAAACAGATTCAAAAAGACATGACTGTGATTTACAAACACAAGTAAGATAAAAATAATTCTTAGCTACTTCTTCAGCACAAACTGAACAAAAAGAGCCTATTGACACAGACTAGTTGCAGCTGTCATATCCATTACATAGGTGACCATTTCAGGAGAAATTTACTGGATGAAGTTCAGGTTATACTTTTTAATAGTTAGCCTAAAACTGAAAAATGTCTAGGTACTTCACAAATGGAACTGAAAGCAATGGTTTGCAATAGTTGGGGGATGAGTCACTTCAGCACAGTAAATAATATTGTTTACACATTATTCAACCTATTTTTAATCTTTTAGTGCCATTATTTGTTCTCAAATGGATACTTTGTTTTTTTTTCCATAGACAATCTGTATTTTTTTTAATAGTTCCCTAACAAGTGTGATTACTTATAACTATATAATATACATTTTATAGCCCATAAGTAGAGCTCATAGAATTTGTTTACAGATGTGTTGAAAATAATTTAATTCAATTATCATTAAGGGAAGACAGGTAGTATTATGTATTGTGCCTGTCATTAAGAGACCCTCCATCAACATGCTATTGGTAGTCGTAATTTTCAGATGAGATAGAAGTATAAAGGTGGGGAATTACAACATCATCTCTGTCACAACTTCTGTCTTAAGAAATGAGCCAAATCAAATAAATAGATGGTAAACTTTCATTTAATATGTAAAAGATATAAAAGGCCATAAGAATTACACTCTGTCCCTGAAAAAAATAATGCTGATATTTTAGACACTTTTGCATTGGGACACTGATTTTTTTTAGGGTACATTATAAAAAAATGGAAATGTCTAGCATGAGATGGAACATCTGTTCTAAGCAGATTATCTGTGTTAAGAACTCAGAGATAAAATACTATACAAAGATTCACAACCTCAGATCCCAGGCATCTAACCTTAAATGTATTTAAAGCATTAAAATTAGTGCCTCCCTTCTGAAGGCTCACAAGGTAACTGTCCTAGAAGCCCAAACAAATGGCACATTGGTTACTAACCAGATTTTCAGTTTCTGAACTTTTTATTCTGCCAGTGAATTGCAAGATACAAGATTTCCCAAAATTAATCATCATAAATATAATCTAAGAAAACTTACGTATGTATACACAAGTCATTCATTTTTGTATGCTCTTATTTTTGTGGAAATTCTATTGGTAGTATTTCAAAGATTTTTTTTTTTAATCTCAGTAAGTGTTTTTGTTTATATTTTTCATTGTTTGAGGTTCTATAAGAGAAGGGTATTAATCAGGTAAAGGCACCATAATAACATTTGTGAGTAAGGGCCACTCACAACAGGAAACAGAGTTCCATGTACTGTCCTTTTTTTTGAAAACAAGCTTACTTCTTAATCAGAAATGTTGACAAGCAATGTGTGTGTCACTCTTCTCTAGTGTAGGACTTTCCTCTTCTCCTTAACACAGTTTACCCAAATAATGCTTAAATGTCCCTGGATTTAATGCAAATATTATTTAATAACAAATCCATAAGGTATATTTCAGTTAGCTGTTCTGTCATTACATTGGGAAAAAAAAAATTACATCATATAATGAAAAGAATATGAGTATCTGTAATCGCCACTTAGCAGATTCCATGAATATGCTCCTGGTAAGCTTTTACTGTAATTATTGATGTCAGTTTTTTATTTTTCCCTCCATAAATTCCATCAGAAAATGATTTCCATACAAGACTAAACAGAATATATAACTAGGAATTATAACTCAGACTTGTTTGAAAATTATATTTTTAGGGCAGGTGTAGATTTGAATAGCACCTTCAAATTTTCGTAATCATACATGTGGCACAGTTAGAAGTACATGTACATATATAAATCCTATTTCTCAATATTTCTTTTTTTCTTTTCTTTCTGGACTCTGATTTGCTTAATTGACTGTGTCTTAGTGAGCTGCCTATACCTTGCCACTGGGATCATAAGCTAAATCAGTATTCATCACCATGTTTTATCTCTGCTCAGTTTCATACCATTCAGGTGACTTGTGAACATTGTCCTTTCTTCTGAAGAAATGGTTAGCCATAAAAAAGGTTGATGACAAGAAGGTAAAAGTGTTAAATGTATTAATGTTCTGTCAGTGCAATTCCAAAGAGAAATATTTAACATCTAGCTGAATCAAGTCATAAAGTCAATAGAAAACACTTTATTGCAACCGGGTAAGATTTCCCTTAAGATGCTTCACTACCTCTTCTAATTACACAACCACTAAATACTTGCTGTAGTCTAATTTATACTCAGAACTAGAATAGACATTGGAACAACAAAAAACAAAATAAGCAGCCCCAATACTTGAGATGTATAGAATAATACAAAAATAGAGAAAGGTTCCTATCCTATAATTTTTATATCTCTAGATTATATGCAGACCAACAGATGCAGTACCATGAAGTAGTAACAGTATAACCTTACTGCATTCTCCAGGCATCAAGAGAAGTCAAGTGTTTCATTCCTTGCTTAAATAAAGGTCTCTGACTTTTAGATGTTGATGGTGGATATAATTTTATCTTAGTTTGGCCACAAATCCCACCATCACTCTAATAGACCTACAACTCTTAAGGTCTTGTCTTGGGCACAGGGGGGCTGTTTAATAATAAAGATAACTTTAGACAGTCAGACAATATTTGCCATTTGGATGACATGCACATTATGGCATATGAAGTCCTGTTTCACCTACCACAAAGGACTTTCCCAAACTTTTGTAAATTTACTGGAAAGAAAACAATCTTCCCGTATGATGAATTAGAACAGACAGATAAAATGTTTCAATCTCCATTATAAACATTAAAATCTCCATTGAAATATTTGAACTAAGTCTGTCTTAAATGGAGAGAGAATTTTTTCTTTAAGAACAAGAATACTTACAACCTCTATTCCCATCCTTGCCCTTTGAAGCCATTACCTTAATTGCTACTTGCAATTATATTCTGGTGTCCTTCCTTCACTGTTAAAATTATCTGTCCTTCAAGACCTTCTAATATAGTACACAAGATAACAACTTTTGATATATTAGGAACTACAATTGTCAACCAAATGCAGTGGGCATGTAAAAGGTTAAGCAACACAAAACAAAAACTTCTGCTATTTGTATTTGGTATATACTGAAAGCCTAAAAAGTGAAAACTAGGAAATGACCCTTTGGATACACTGAGGAAAAACTTCCTAGAAATATTCAGCCTAGAACATGTCTGCCACTTCTCTAAAGCCACACTGCAAAGAAAAGAGCATTGTCAGGTTTTCAAAAGCAGAATGGCATAGAACATTCAACAACATTTTCACAAATTTCTGTAGCATCTAATTTAGGGTAAAATAATAGAATTTGAGGAGAGGTTTATAGCTAACCCTAAAACTATTTATCATTTGTCACAGTTATTTGTTTTACACTAGTTCTCTTATAAACCCCTCGTAGCTTGACACCTTAAAGTATACATTTGTTTTATTCCTCAACCATGTTTATTCTCTATATTAAGGTATGAAAATTACAGAGCCATGTTAATTTTGTTTTACTGTTCAGTTTTCATATTAATACATAGATGTGTTGTTGTACAAGTTTTGATATAGATAGAGACAAACGGACAGATAGATATGCCAACACTTACACAGGCCCTTTACATAACAGTTGCTCAGTAAATTTTTGTAGATTCAACTTTAAATCTTGATCATACTGCAAGTATCTTTGAAAAAAATCTGATGTTGGACACTGTTTTTGAGCTTTCCAAATTTAGCATATTTTAATGTAGTGATTTAATAAATCGTTAGTCTTAAAACCTGAGAATTGTTTTCATGGCTCTTTCCATCTAATTGACATCTCATTCAGCAGATTAAATTTTATTTCTTTATTTCTTTAGTTTTTAATTGACTAATATTTGGATATCCCCCTTAAAAGAACCCACTAGCAAAGCAATGTATGAACTATCACTGTTTTTTACTGTTCTATCATTATCTTATTCCTCCTACTCTCCTTCCCTTAGAGTGTCTGAATATATTTCAATAGCTTGCAGTAAAGTAAATCTATAGGGAGAGAATTTTTCTTAACCTACTTACCTTGAGGGCCACATTGATAAGTCCTTTCAGAGATCAACTTGAGAACTGTCTTATGTATTATTTTTTTATCACAGAGTTTAATACTTTTATCACAGAGAAGCATGATCACACTGAGAGACTGAAATTCCCTGGAATGTTTACATCACTCAATTCAGAATCCCCTAATAAAAATTTTATTTGTAAAAAATCTATCTACATTGTAACATTGTTCTTAGCCTTCTCACTAGTTCCTGACAGTTCTTCAGTATTAGTAGGTCAAAAAGGTCACTTTCTCAAAAAGTCAAGACCTTTTACCTATCCCTGTTACTCATGGTTTACAAATGGTATTTTGGGATTAAAAATATCCACTTATGTTATAGTACTATGAATCATGTATACATGATTTTTCAACTATCATCATTGTCTAAACCTCTACTATTAAATAAAATATTTTATTAATATATAATATACTAAGAAAGGATAAAATTGACTAAAGGGCATGATTGGAAATTCCTGAATATTGAAAACACCAGTCCTACATTTTTAACATGGCGATTTAGCCAGGAAATATGATAGTACCTTTAACCCATTTACCTCTCTCACTTTTAATAAAATATAGTAGTGTTTTTTCTTTTTAACTTTGAAATATTATTAGTATTTGCTATAGTCAGAATATTTGTGTCCTTACACACATCTGGAAATCCTAATGCTCTGTAAGAGTACAAGCAGATAGAACCTTTGAGAGAAATGAAGGTAGCACTCTCATGAAGGGGAATGATGTATTGTAAAGCAGTTCTAGAGAGAGATCTGTGGCCTTTGTAACACATAAAGACACAAAGAAAAAAAATCAGCTATGAGCTGGGAATTGGACAGCCCTCACATAACCATGTAAGTACCCACATCTTAGATTCTGCAGGTTCTAAACTGTGAGAATAATTTCTCTTGTGCAGTGGCTAACCCATCTGTAGGTATAGCAGATCACAAGGGCTAAGACAGTATTCATTAAAGTTGAAGCAAACAATCTGTCAATTTTTATGTAAGGAGAAACTATGAAAACAATATTCAGGGAGACCTTAATTTTGTTTAACTGACAGTATGCAGAACAACAATTTAAAATGAGACTAGGAATAATTTGTGCATACGGGAAAAGAGAATGGGTAATTTTTGGCTTCAGACACTACAGTTTTTTTCTTCCAATTTGGATGCTTTTAGTTTCTTTTACTTATCTATTTACTTTCTCTGACTAAAACTTCTGATACTGTGTTGACTAGGACATGAAAAATGAAATTGAGGAAAGCACAAATGAAAAGACATTCCATTTTCATGTCTTGAAAGAGTTAATATTAAAATGTCAATTCTATAAATGAAATCCTTAGTAATAGTTCAGGGATACTTTTCACAGAAATAGAAAAAAAAAAGTCTTAAAATTCATAGGGAATCATACAAAACCCCAAGTAGTGAAAGCTATCTTAATTATACTTCCTGATTGAAAACTGTATTATAAAGTTAAAGTAACTGAAACAAAAACACAAAAAAAGATCAATGTCACAGAACCAAGAGTCCAGAAATAAGCCCATGTAGATGTGGTCAATTAATTTACAACATAGGAACTGGGAACACAAAATGGGGAAAGGATAGTTTCTTAGGTAAATGCTACTGTGAAGACTAGATATCCACATGATTAAAAAAAAAAAAAAGGAATTGGCTCCTAAAAACTCAACTCAAAGTGGACTGAAGATTTAAAGTTAAGATCTAAAATGGTAAAAATTTTACAAGAAAATGTGGGGATACCTCCTTGCATCCCATTCTGGCAGTGATTTTTTTTTTTTTAGATTTGACACTAAAAGTAAATGCAACTATGTTAAAAATGTAGAGCTATGTCAAACTAAAAGTCCATAGCAAAGGAAACCCATTGACAAAATGAAAAATTAACTTAATGAAATAAGAAAATATTTTCCAATCATACATCTGATAAAGTGTTAACATTTGTAATGCATTAAAAAAAAAAACTCATACAACACAGTAGGAAAAATAAAAAAATATAATCACTTTGCATCTGCTAGAATGACAATTACCAAAATGATGTCAATAATAAATATTGGAAGGGATGTGTAGAAGGAACCCTTGTGCACTACAGATGGGAATGCAAACTGTTGCAATCACTATGGAAAAACATGGTAGAAATTCCTCTAGAAGTTGAAAACAGTGTTGCCATATGACACAGAAATTCCACTTTGAGTATTTAACCAAGAAAAGGAAAACAGAACACCAAAAAGATTACCTCCATTCATTGTAAAATTATTCCCAATAGCTATAACATGGAACCAATCTAGGTTTGTATTTATGGATAAATATATTGTGATAAACCATATATCCAAGCTACTCAAAGCCATCCATAGTGTTTATTACATTCCTTATTACATTCCAGTGAATTTTACACACATCCAGAAAAATAATCATAAAGTTCATAGGGAACTACAAAAGTTTCTAAATAGTAAATGTAATTTTGATAAAGAATGATAGTATATAATTATAATTATGTATATTTCAGCTATATAAAAGGAAATTGTACAATTAACATCAAGAAAAAAAGTCCTTGAGGCATTATGCTAAGTGGACTAAGTCAGAGACAGAAAGACAGTATTTTGTGTTATCACATATATATGGAATACAGAAACATGAAAATCATA
Source organism: Condylura cristata (assembly GCF_000260355.1). Classification (NCBI taxonomy): domain Eukaryota; kingdom Metazoa; phylum Chordata; class Mammalia; order Eulipotyphla; family Talpidae; genus Condylura; species Condylura cristata. Next base: position 57,643,124 of record NW_004567107.1, on the reverse strand, counting down.
GAAACACAGTAATGGTGGCTTCCAGAGGCTAGGGGTGGGGGAGAATGACGTATTAGTCAAAGGGTACAAACTTTTAATTGTAGAATAGATAAGTTCTAGGGAATTAACATACTTCATGGTGACAAAACAAAACAAGTTCTTCATAAACTGGCCATATAAATGGGGCATCCAGAGTAGGGGGGGAGAGAGCAGCGTGGGGACAAACAATGGACGATGGGTACTTAAGGATGAGGGGTGCTATGATTACTACACCTGAGGAAGGATGTCCTGAACTTCAAAAATATTAACAAGGTTGTAAATCGATGGTACTTAAAGGATGGATGGATGGAAAGTTGCTATGAGAGCAGATCTTCAATGTGCTCAAATAACAAAATGGTAATTGTGTGAGCTAAGTGATACGTTGATTAACTTTATTTCAGCAAATATTTCCTAATATATATGTGTGTGTGTGTTTTACATATTCACATTAAACATACAACTCTGTCTATCAATTATATGTCAGTAATGGTAGAAAAAAATTGAAGTTCATTTCTATTGGGCTGATGAAATTAACCAATGAAAATATTAGAATGATATCATGTTAGAAAAAGCAAAGTAGTTATCTCATTAATATAGAATAACGTCTTAAGACAAATACAGAATTCTGAGCTTAGCTTGCGAGAGAATGATCTGATTGGAGGGTACAGTGACAGAGATGCCTGACAATTTTGAGTGATTACACGGGCCAGGTGTTCCTTTGTGGAGATATAGTTCCTGATTCAAATCCTGACTCTTCCACTAATATCTGCTTGACTTTAGACACATTATTTAAATGTTTAATTATCACTTGGATCACCTATAAAACAAATATAGCAGCTTTGTCATCATAGGGTTGATGAAGTATTACACAAGTTTAATTCATGTAATTCTTTTAACATAATAATTCACAAATAGTAGGCATTCAATAAATATTAACTAGGGTAGTTAGTCACTCTGGCATCTGTTCTAATTCCCATTGCTCCCACTACTAAGGCTGGTGGCAGTAAAACTTTAATAGATCAAATATGTTTATAAATTACTTTCCTTGGGCCTTGTTTAGAAAAAAAGTGGTAGAATAGAACCTTTAACAACTCAACTATTAAAAGCTAAGATTTGCAGCGTAGATAGGAATTTAGAGAATAAATCTAAAATGAGACAGCTTCCACTAGAGTCTGAAAGAGCCACAAGGAGCTGGCACAGTTTGCAAAATCTGCCAGGGTCATACCTGACATGTATGTGTAGCATACTAATAATATTCTTTAAACCTTTTATTCTTATTTTCAATAATACAGATTACTCTTCTCTAAGGAGGAAAGAGTTTTAGGAAGTGGACAGGATTGTCAGATAGTAGTTGAATAAAACTTGAGACACAAGTATAGCCAAGACTATATATGTAGTAAATTCAGATTCTGCTGAAGAAAATGAAGTCTCACTATTTTTACCATCACAGACACCATCAGACTAAATGAGTCTACCAATGCTGTTTTAGCCTTCAGTCAGAACAGGTTCAGCCCAACATCTGTGCCTTTGTATCTGCCATTTAAAAAAATATTTTTATTTATATCTTTTCCATCATTTTATATTCCCCATAAAATTCTCACCACCAATTCATCTGTGCACCATCACCATAGTCCCTCCCTGTGCTCTTCCTACTCCTGTCCTGATTATTTCCCTCCTCCTCCCCTACAGAATGGCTCAGATCCTAATCCCTTCTATCTCCATACATGTTGCTGCAAAGAGCATAAGTATATTCCTTTTGTTTAACCACTATGGAAAGCTGTGTGAAGCTTCCTTAAACTACTCAAAAACAGAGCTTTCATATGGTCCAGCAATCCCACTCCTAAGAATTTACCCAAAGGACACAAAAACATTAATTCAAAGGATACCTGCACTCATATGTTCACTGCAGCACAATTTACAATAGTTAAACTAAAGAAGCAACCCAGATCCCCAAAAAGTAGATGACTGGATCAAAAAGATGTGATACATTACACAAAGGAATATTATTCAGCAATCAAAAGGAGAAGCTCACGGACAGTTGTTTATCTTTTCTTTCACTTTCTTTCCTTTGAGGTGGGATGTGTCTTTAAAGATGTTACATAGATGTATTTCTTGTAGTGTTTTAGTTGTCTTTTCTTCTATATATTTTTATAAATTCAGGTCTTACATTCAGGTCTTTTAACCATTTTCAATCGATTTTTGTGCAAGATGTGTGGTAGTAGTCTAGCTTCATTCTTTTGACTATTAGCAGTCCAGTTTTCCCAGCACTATTTATTGAACAAACTGCCCTTCTTTGCTCCTTTGTCAAAGATTAGTTGTCTATAAATCTATGGGTGAATTTTTGTTTTCTATTTTATTCTATCGGTTTGTGTTTCTGCTTTTGTTCCAGTACCATACAATTTTAATTTGTATGACTTTGTAGTATATTGAAGTCAGGGAATATGATACCTCCATTTTCCTTTTTAGTCAGGAAAGCTTTGTCTATTTTCATTTTTTGTGGATCCACATGTATTTCATCACAGTTTCTTTGGAACATTTAGGATGGCAACTGACACAAGCTATGCAACCTCTGTGGACAGACACGGTATGGATGGAGGGGAAATGCTCTGAAAAATCAGACTTTCCATGCTAACTTATGTTATGACCTCCCTTTTTTGTATAATCGTAATATCAAAATATTCTGAGCAACCTTCAGTTTACAATTGGATTGCCTCAGCCTCAGAAGGTGCTACCTGGCCCTGACAAGCAAGTACTGCTCCAGGGTAAGAAATTCCTCTTGAAGTTAAAAGTCACTAATAAAAACAAATGGCTGTTACTGCAAAGTCTCTCTCACAGTCAGACTGAGGAAAACTGAAATTTTATCACTCTATCTCACATAGCTTCTATTCAGTTTCTAAATAACCACTCAAACTTCCTACTATCTAGTCTTTAGATATGGAAATTCACCTAAGTCCCCTATTTATAGCCAATCAGGTTTTCTACCACCTAGACTTCAAAAAAAAACCTCAAACTTTCTAACAAGTGTTTCAAAGAACCTTACCTTAATTTGATTTACAAGAAATTTCCTCTTCTGCCCTCACTTTACTTTACCCCCTAGGATGTCTCTATGAGAATGAAAGCCCTTAAGTAATAGATAGTTTAAGGGACTGTATTTTGGTCAATCTTCGCTGTGGAAAATATAGTAATATTAGTCTTAAACTTTGTAAATCTATGTACCTGTTTTAACCTTGATAGATTGATTTTAAAAATGTTATAATCTCAACTAAAGGTCAAAATGATCCCAGACTATTCTTAGCAAAAAGGTGATTGTGATCTCAGCCCATTTCATATGCTAATGTCATCCCTCTGCCTGCTTGAAGTGTATAAAATAAACCTCTGCTGTAGGCGGAGCAGGAAGACTTGCACCCAGCTCCCATTCCCGTGTCTTCCTCGCGTCCAATCCCCTTTTTTCCATTTTTCCCCTTTTTCTAGGAATCTCCGCTCGCAGACTCTGTTCCCACCTTGAGACCCTGCCTGTTCTGCCCCCCCAGTAATCCATGATCCGGGACAAAGAGTCTCCGACAGGCCATTTTGATAATGTGACTTCTTCAAATCCATGAGCAAGAAAGCAAGAAATGTATTACTTCTATTTTTTTGTGTTTGCGTCTTCTATTTATTTTCACAATGCCGCCTTCTTCTTCTTCTTTTATTTTTTTGGAAAAGTTTTTCACTACTTTTGTTAGTTTTTTTCATAAGTATTTGATTTTTTTTTTCAATTATAAAAGGGATGGCATTCTTAATTTCTTAAGATTGATTGCTTGCATATAGGAAAGCTACTTATTTTGGGGTGTTGATTTTATATCGGCCTGCTTTACTAAACCGATCTATAATTTTGATTAGTGTTTTTTCTGTGGAGTTTTAAAGATTACCTATATACATTATCATGTCATCTGCAAAGAGTCACAGTTTTACTTCTTTCCCTATTTGTATTACTTGTATGTCTTTCTCTTGTCTTACTGCTCTAGCTAGGACATCTAGTATTATATTGAAAAGCAGTGGTGAGAGTGCACATCCTTGCCTCTTCCAAATATTAAGGGAAAGGCTTTCAGCTTTTCACATTGAGGAGTACATTGCCTGTGGATTTGTCATGTATGGCTTTTATTATGTCAAGGGTATGTTCCTTCTACCCTGAGAATTCAAGGGCTTTCATCATACATGGATCAATTTTAAACTTTGTCAAGTGCTTTCTTAACATTTATAGAGAGAATCATATGATTTTTCTTTTTCTTTTCATTGAGGTACTGGGCTACGTTAATTGATATTTGAATGTTGAACCATTCTTGCATTCCTGGAATAAATCCCTCTTGGTAATGATTATTATCTTTCTGATGCATGGTTGGATTCTGTCAGCTAAGATTCTGTTGAGTTTTCTTTGCAGTTGTGTTCATAGAGAGATTGTTGTATAATTTTCTTTTTGTGTGTTGTCCTTGTTTGGTTTGTTATTAGCATAATTTCTGCTTTATAAAATGTGGTAGTATTCCTTCCTTATCAATTATGTTGATTGTGTAAGATGGGCACTTACTCATTTCTGAACATTTCATAGAATTCACCTGTGAAACATCTGGTCCCGGGCTTTTGTTTTGGAGGAGGCTTTGATTACTGTTTCAATTTCACTGCTTGTAATTGGTCTGTTTAGGTATCCTATTTCTTCTTTATCTCACCTTGGACAATTGCATAGCTTTGGATGATTGTATAGTTCTAGGAATTTATCCATCTCTTCTAGGTTGTTGAACTGGTTTGTGTGTAACTGTTCATAGTGATCTTTATTATTTTGATTTATGCACCTACCATTCTTATTCCAACTTTGGGATTATGCATCTGATGGGGTAAGTCTAGGTCATATGCCCATGCCGTGGTTACAAAGGAAGCTAAGCAAGAACATTACTTTCCTATTTTTAGTATTTCTAATAAGAATTAGGAATAGGAACTGAGAAAAACTCATATGGTAGTGAATCCTCCAAATATAGAATTAGTATTTAGGTTATAGGTTCCCCCCACCCTCAAAAAGTATTTTGAAGATCAGACCAAGAAGAGGCAAACTTTTTCTCAAATTTCTCATCTTAGTTTTAAATTCTGTGCTTCAAATTAGAGGTACTCTTTTCTCCATGTGACTGACCAGATCACATGGATTGCTGCACTTCATAGGTCTAGGAGTATAATGTGTCTTAGATGTCTTAGATCAACTTGCTAACATGTCAGTTGCACATATAACATACACAAATTCCATTTTGAAAGCATATAAAGTTTTTGTTATGAGAAAAAGTAGGTAATGATGAAGAAACTGCTGGATTGAGCAATAGTAAAATGTGAAATAACTTGAGATCAGCCCAAGATTGAATTTGAGGAATTTTCCTTAAGTTCTCCAAAAAAAACTTCTCTACAAATTGCTTCCCTTTTTATCCTATGCAAACAGGTAAGCTGAGACATTCTTATTCTTTGCTCCCAAACATATTGTACATATATCATATAGTTGCTATACTTAAAGCATTTCTTTTAGCATCTGTCCCCTTTTCCTCTAATCATGTCACAGAATCATACTAGATTACTGAAAAATATCCATTTAATGGTATAGCTTATAGATTTCACAAATATTTTACAAATGCCCTAATAAGTACTTTGATAAACAACTTCTAGTTATTGAGATGCAGGAATAAATACAGGAACTCAAGGCAAGTAGAATCAGAATTAATAACACAAATAGGCAATGTGATTCCTTTGGGAATAACAATGAAGAGAAAGGGTTACAAAATGTCCCTTCTTAGTAATATCTTAGTTTATTGAGCATTTACTTCATGAGCACAATATGATTAGTACTTAACTTCTTTTATTCATTTCTCTCAAAAATTTCTCAGTATGATTGTGTTATTTTCATTCTAGAGATAACAAAATAGGCAAATTCATAGTAATAATGATGTTAAATATATATAGATACATGAGCAAAAACTGTTAGTTCATACCTCCTACAATCTGGGATGTCCCGTCACTTTCTTTTGTCTTTAACAAATTACAGTATTTAAGAAAAATAAATCTTAGTAGGCAATTACCATTGATGCTTTACTTATCGATCCTACTTGAGTAATTGTCAGTCTCATTAATCACTTTTGAATCAATAGTCACTAATTATTTACATTGTTCTGTTATATCTTATATGGATAATCAAAGTAAGATATAAGTGTGGATGACATAATCTGTATTGTCTCATTAGTTCTTCCAGAAGCACCTCAGTATTATTCCTTCACCTGATTAATCATTTCAGTACTCTGATGGTCATGATTGTCAGCAATATGCCTACATTAAGAGTTTGAATTCTGTAAGGAAAAGAAAGCCTAACCCCCTTGAAAAGTGATTTGGAGGACTGAGATTATTGTCAGTTAGAAGCTCCCCTGATTTATCAAAGGAGACCTACAAATTTCAGAGAAATAGTTCAATCTCATCTCTTCTCCTAACCCATTTGTCAGTGCTCTTTTGGTGACTGTAATGACTCTACATAATGGAAGAGAGCTAAAGATTGGGTTGACAAATATTAAAAGGATTCATTACCACACATTGTTTATTCTTCTAGTCTTGGACACTTGCACAATTATTATTGGCAATCTATCACGCAATTAGAAGGTCATCAACTACTATTAAAAATTATCAACAAATGCCTCTTAGAAGAATAAGCATATGCAATCCTCATTTGAATAATATAACAAAGCAGTTTGCAGAAAGAAATAAGATATCTTTTTGTGTGTGTGTGGTTAAAAGTTTTTTATTTATTAGGGTGGGTTGATTGATTGCTATTTTTTTCTTACATCATTGATCATTGTTATACTATATTTGATTTCTCACTTCAGCTGTAGTCCCCATAATTCTCTGTCACCACAGTAGCCATGAACCATCACCATAATCCCTTGGGTTCTTCCCATATATTTTTTTTATTATTATTATTGTATTAGTTTATTTTTACATATTTTTTGTGCATATTTCCAACTCAGTTGCAATCCCCTTGGGTTTCCCATAACCAAATCACCCATGTGCCATCACCATAGTACAGTGCATTTCCCTCCCCCCACTATTTTTGATCCCATACCCCACTCTACCGTCCCACAAAATGTCTCTGATATATAGCTGTTCATCATTATCATTATTTTCTCGCCTGTTCTGTTATATTCCTGCTATGAGAGAAACCATCCGATATTTTTCCTTTTCTTTCTGGCTTATTTCACTAAGCATGATCTTTTCCAGCTCCATCCATGTT